>NW_006777418.1:2802021-2870143 GCF_000442215.2 Lipotes vexillifer
TCCTGCTGATCTCTGTCATTTTTCTGTGACCATTTTAAAGAGGATAGTTTTAAAACTATAATTTGTACAACTTTTGCCAGCCATTATGTTAGAAATTTATTTATTGGAGTATAGTTATTAGTAAAAACAGGGGCCAAGAAGAAATAAACAACTTATTTAACTCAGAATACTGTATAGAAAATGCATTGGCTAAAAATATTTGCTATATTATGAGGTAATGCCTGTGACTGAAAGAGTTCAATACTGTTTTCAAATGCTAACTCTCATTTGGCTAACCACATACAATAGTTCTCAAGGTAAATGGAACATTGGGTTGGATGTAATATTTAATTCTACTAAATATGTTTACTCAGATTTGCTCTATTCAGTTTTCTGTTGTATTAGTTATCTACTACTACACAACAATATTTCCCAAAGCTTAGTACCATAAAGCAACAATTTTTCTTTCATCTCAGAGAGTTTTTCTAAGGGTCAAGAATTTAAGAATAGCTAAGACAGTTGGTTTTGGCCCAGGGTCTCATGAGGTTCTATTCAACCTGTTGGCTTGAACAGAAGTCATCTGAAAGTTTGTCCAATGCTGGAGTATCTGCCTCAAAGCTCACTTTGGCTGTTGGCAGGTGGTCTCAGTTTTTTGCCATGTGAGTCTCTCTGTAGGGCTGATTATAACATAGCATCTGGCTTCCCTCAGAGTGAAGCATTTGAAAGAGAGTGACACCAGACTGTCTTTTATGATCTAGTCTCTGAGTCACACACTGTCACCTTCACCTTATATTCATTGCAAGTAAATAGTTAAAGCAATCTACACTTGACTAGAGGAGGCAGAGACTATTAGGGGCCATCTGAGTGGCTGCCTACCACAGTCTTCCATCTGGCCTCAGTGACTCACATTCATCCCACAGGCAAAATATTGTTACACCTTCTCAAAGCCCACCCCCCCCCATGTCATGTCATCAGCATCAGCTCAGAGAACAAGATCTTGTTATCTAAACCAGATCCAAATGAGAATAAGTCTCCTCTTGTGAACTAAAGAAGGCAGTTTGCTACCCTATATGTCCCCAACATGGTAAGTGTTTTAAGGTATAGAATCACTGCCATAGGCACTTCCATTCATAATGGAAGGCGAGGGGGAAAGCTATATACAAGAATCTTTGGACCGTAGCAGTTCTCTCATGCTTCTCTGGAGTTGTTCTCCATCATTCTTAATTTGGGACTATTGGCTCATTCCCTACCCACCTGAGTCATTTTTCTTTTTCCATGAAAGGTAGCATATATCTACAGCTGAACAATTTCTTAGCTTCCTTTCTGCCAGTACTATTTTGGGAGCCCAACAGCCTTTTCTCAATTTATACTGTCTCTATTCCTTACAGTCCAAATTGGCAGGTTTTCCATTGATATAATTCTTTTAAAAAGTTTGAGTCTTCTGTGAATCTTATTTGGGTCCACATTTTAGATGGAAACCATATCCTCAAATTTCTTAGAGATAAACCCGTCTCTGCCTTGGGCTTCTGCTGAAGGATAATACCTTTAAAACCAAGCTTCCTAAATCTTGATTGATTGAGAAGATCTGTTAGTTATACCCTTAAAATATTTAGAGGGCTTCTTATTTAAAAGAATAGAGTCTAAGATACCCCCTTCGATATTTCTGAAGCCTTAACGAAGGATTTTATAGTCACAACCAGTGTCTTCTTTAGACCATGATGTCCTGAGAGTTCCCTGAGTTTGACCTCTGCTCAGAAGCCCTTTCTTAATTTTAGCATTGTTTACCATCTGGAGAGACCGAGAATTTTCAAAACCAGCCAGTGCTGCTTCTTTTTGTTTAATAGTCCTTCCTTTAGCTTATGTATTGCCTCTCACATTTCACTATTAGCAGCAAGAAGAAACCAGATGGTAACATCAACACTGTCTGGTGGAAGTCTCCTTAGCAAGATCATGTACCCCCAGTTCAATGTTCAAAATTCTATGAACAGTTGTATCCAAGGCACTTTAAGCTTTTATAAACCCTCTTTTCAAAATCTTTCCAGCTTCTGACCACTGCTTGGTTCAAAGCCACTTCCATATATATATATATATATATATATATATTTTTTTTTTTTTTCCTCAGCATCATTGGGTACCAAGAGCTGTATTTATAATCTATTACCATATAACAAATTAACCTAACATTTAGCAGCGTAAAAACACAAGAATTTATTTTTTAATGAAGTCTGTGAGTATAAGGAATCCATGGTGGCTTAGCCGAGTGGTTCTGCTTTAGGGTATCTCATGAAGTTGCACCCAAGATGTTGGTTGGGGCTTCAGGCACTTGAAACTTTTCCTGGGGCTGGAGAATCTTAATTCCAAGCCCACTCAAATGGTTGTTGGCAAAAGTTCTCAGCTCCTTGTCACATGGATCTCTCCACAAGGCAGTACATGACATGGCAGCTGGCTTCCTGCAGAAGACATGATCAAGGAGCAAATGAGAGTTATACCACACTGCCTCCTACGACCTATTTTCTGGGTCACTTTGACTTTTTCTGTTTGTCATAAATGGATCAATAAGTCAAGCACACATTCAATAGGAGAAGATTACACAGAACATAAATATCAGAAGACAAGGATCACTGAGCTCAATCTTAGAGGCTATCTCAATTGCAGTACAAACTTTCAATTTACTTGAGGAAACTGGTTTATTCTTACACTGATTTGTTAACATGATTTATAGTCAAGACTTTATATAGCATATAGAGTACCTCAGAATGAAAATAGAATTAATAGATTGGTGCAAATATGTGGCATCATTTCTACACCTACTTTTGATTTTGAGGTATAGAAATAACTCATACAGATCTTCCTTGACTTATGATAGGGGTTCCATCCCCATAAACCCATTGTAAGCTAAAAATATTGTAAGTCAAAAATGCATTTAATACACTTAACCTACTGAACATCATAGCTTATCCTAGTCTACCTTAAATGTGCTCACAACCCTTCTATTAGCTTACAATTGGGCAAAATCATCTAATATTAATACATAGCCTATTTTATAATATAGAGTGGAGTATCTCATGTAATTTATTGAATACAATACTAAAAGTGAAAAACAGAATAGTTTTGAGTGTATCAGTTGCTTACCCTCATGATAGCGTGACTGACTAGGAGCTGTGACTTGATGCCACTGCTCAGCATCACGAGAGTATCGTACCACATATCACTAGCCTGGGAAAAGATCAGAATTCAAAATTCGATGTATAATATGATTTTTACTGAAAGCAAATCATTTTCATACCATCATAAAGTTAAAAAGAAATTGTGAGTCAATGCATCAGTAAGTCGGGGACTTATTTGATAGTGCTGCAAAGTTTTCAGAATTCTTGTATCCAGTACCTCATTTGATCATTGCAATAAGACCATGAGAGGGAGTGGGTAAGTATCATTACTTATTTTCAGATGAGAAAAACACCCAGGACACTATTTTTTCTAGTGATGTGGAATAGAACCCAAATCTTAGAGATTCATTCCCCTAAGATAGTAAACATTAATACAAGCCTATATGCGTTTCTGCTGTTCCAACACCACATTCTATCCAAACTGGGGTGAACAATCTGAAAATTAAAGGGAGCTAATGAACTAACAAGAACTTCATTCTTTTCTTTGTGGATCAGTTGCTGGGCACTTGGGTAGCTTGGCTGTTGTAAATAGTACTGCTATAAACATTGGGATGTATGTATCTTTTCAAATTAGTGTTTTCATTTTTTCCAGATATATACTCAGGAGTGGAATTACTGGATCGTATGGTTCTATTTTAACTTTCTTGAGGAACTTCCAAACTGTTTTCCATAGTGGCTGCACCAATTTACATTCCCACCAACAGTGTACAAGGGTTCACTTTTCTCCACATCCTCTCCAACATTTGTTATTTGTAGACTTTTTGATGTTAACCATCTCGACAGCTGTGAGGAGAGATCTCATTGTTGTTTTGATTTGCATTTTTCTAATCATTAGTGATTTTGAGCATCTTTTCATGTGCCTCTTAGCCATCTGTAAGTCTTCTTTGGAAAAATGTCTATTCAGGATTTTGCTCATTTTTTGATTGAGTTGGTGAGCTGTTTATATATTTTGTATATTAACCCATTGTCAGTCATATCATTTGCAAATATTTTCTCCCATTCTGTAGGTTGTCTTTTCGTTTTGTGGATGGTTTCCTTTGCTCTGCAAAAGCGTTTAAGTTTAATTAGGTCCTATTTGTTTATTTTTGGTTTTGTTTCCTTTGCTTTAGGAGACAGATCCAAAAAAAATATTGCTGCGATTTATGTCAAAGAGTGTTCTGCCTCTGTTTTCCTCTAGGAGTTTTATAGTATCCGGTCTTACATTTGGGTCTTTAGTCCATTTTGAGTTTATTTTTGTATATGGTGTTAGAGAATGTTCCATGTGTCTGCTTTGTACCAGTACCATACTGTTTTGATTACTGTAGCTTTGTTGTATAGCCTGAAGTCAGGGAGCATGATTCCTCCAGGCCTGTTCTTCTTTCTCAAGATTGTTTTGACTATTTGAGTTATTCTCTGGTTCCATATAAATTTTGAAATTATTTGTTCTAGTTCTGTGAAAAATGCCATGGGTATTTGGATAGCGATTTCATTAAATCTGTAGATTGCTTTAGGTAGTATAACCATTTGAACAATATTAAGTCTTCCAGTCCAAGAGCATGGGATATCTTTCCGTTTCTTTGTATCACCAGTTTCCTTTATCAGTGTTTTATAGTTTTCAGAGTATAGGTCTTTCACTTCCTTAGTTAAGTTTATTTGTAAGTATTTTATTCTTTTTGATGTGATTTTAAATGGGATTTTTTAAACTTTCTTTTTCTGATAGCTTATTATTAGTGTATAGAAAAGCAACAGATTTCTGTATATTAGTCCTGTAGCCTGAAACTTTGCTGAATTCATTTATTAGTTCTAATAATTTTTGGATGGAGACTTTAGAGTTTTCTATATAAAATATCGTGTCATCTGCAAATAGTGACAGTTTTACTTCTTCCCTTCCAGTTTGGATGGATTTTATTTCTTTTTCTTGTCTGATTGCTGTGGCTAGGACTTCCAATTCTATGTTAAATAAAAGTGATGAGAGTGGACATCCTTGCCTTGTTCCTGAATTTAGAGGAAAGGATTTCAGCTTTTCACCACTGAGTATGATGTTAGCTATGGGTTTGTCACAAATGGCCTTTTTTATGTTGAGATATGTTCCCCCTAAACACACTGATGAAAGTTTTTACCATGAATGGATGTTGCATTTTGCCAAAGGCTTTTTCTGCATCTGTTATGGTGATCATATGCTTTTTATGCTTCCTTTTGTTAATGTGGTGTGTCATGTTGATTGATTTGTGAATGTTGAATCATCCTTGTATCCTTGGAATAAATCCCACTTGATCATGGTGTATGATCCTTTTTTATATATTGTTTGATTCAGTTTGCTAATATTGTGTTGAGGATTTTTGCATTTATATTCATCAAAGATATTGGCCTATAATTTTCCTTTTTTTTGTAGTATCTTTGTCTGGATTTGGTATCAGGGCAATCATGGCCTTGTAGAATGAATTTGGGAAGGTTCCATTGTCTTCAATTTTTTGGAATAGTTTTTCCTTATATGTTTGATAGACTTCCCCTGTGAAGCTGTTAGGTCCTGGACTTTTGTTTGCAAGGAGGTTTTTATTGTTTTGTTTTGTTTTTATTTTTTTAAATTACAAATTGAGTTTCACTGCTAGTGATCGGTCTGTTCAAATTGTCTGTTTCTTCTTGATTCAGTCCTGACAGATTATATGTTTTTAGAAATTTTTCCATTTCTTCTAGGCTGTCCAGTTTGTTGGCATGTAACTGTTTATAGTATTCTCATGACTTTTTTTGTATCTCTGTGATATCAGTTGTTATCTCTCCTCTTTCATTTCTTATTTTGTTTATTTGGGTCCTCTGTCTTTTCTTCTTGGTGAGCCTGGCTAAAGGTTTATCAATTTTGTTTCTCTTTTCAAAAAATGGATTTTTGGTTTCATTGATCTTTTCTATTTTTTTAATCTCTATTTTATTTATTTTCTCTCTGGTCTTTATTGTTTCCTTCATTCTACTGACTTTGGGTTTTGTTTGTTCTTCTTTTCCTGATTTCTTTAAGTAGTAGGTTACATTGTTTATTTGAGATTTTGATTGTTTATTGGAGAATGCCTGCATCACTATATACTTACTTCTTAGAACTGCTTTTTGCTGTATGCATAGATTTTGAAGTGTTGTGTTTCCATTTTCATTTATCTTGAGGTATTTTCTGACTTTTTCTTTGGTTCCTTCATTGACCCATTGGATTTTTAGAAGCATATTGTTCATTCTCCATGTGTTTATTCTTTTTCCATTTTTTTCTTTCTGTAGTTGATTTCTCGTTTTATACCATTGTGGTAGGAAAAAAGTCTTGACATAATTTCTATCCTCTTAAATTTCTTGAGACTTGTTTTGTGGTCTAACCTGTAATCTATATTGGAGAATCATCCATGTGCATTTGAAAAGAATGTATTCTGCTGGTTTTGGATGTAATGTCCTGTAGATATCTATTAAGTCTAACTGATTCATTGCATTATTTAAGACCACTGCTGCCTTATTGATTTTTTGTCTGGATGATCTGTCCATTGATGTCAGCATGATGTTAACATCCCCTACTATTATTATATTATTGTCAATTTCTCCCTTTATGTCTGTTAATGTTTGCTTTATATATTTAGGTGCTCCTGTATTTGGTATGTATATGTTAATGAGTGTAATATTAGTTTCTTGTATTGATCCCTTTAGTATTATATAATGCCCTCTTCTGTCTTTGTTTGAAAGTCTATTTTGTCTGATCTGAGTATTGCTGCACCTGATTTCTTGTTTCCATTTGTAAGAAATATCTTTTTTTCCATCCCCTCACTTTCAGTCTGTGTGTGTCTTTTGCTCTGAAATGAGTCTCTTGTAGGCAACATATTGAAGGGCCTTGTATTTTTATGCAGTCATCCACCCTATGTCTTTTGATTGGAGCATTTAGTCCATTGACGTTTAAAATAATTTTTCATCGATATGTACTTATTGCCATTTTATTACTTGTTTTCCAGTTGTTTTTGCAGTACTTCTCAGTTCATTTCTTCTTTTTGTTTCTACCCTTGTGGTTTAATGATGATTTTCTTTAGTATTATGCTTGTGTTCCTTTCTTTATGGTTTTTTAAATCTATTTTAGCTTTCTAATTTGTGGTATAGGGTTCATACATGTTGATCTATAATTATATCTATTTATTTTAAACTGATAGTCATTTAAGTTCAAACACATTCTAAGAAATCTAAACTTTTTACTCCCCTCCCCCACATTTTGTTTTTGATGTCATATTTTACATCTTTATGCTTATCCCTTAATTGTTTATTGTGGTTATAGTTGCTTCTACAAGTTTCTGTCTTTTAATATACATATTGGTGTATTTAAGTGGTTGATCCCCAATCCTTACTATATATTTGCTTTTTCTAGGAGCATTTTTCCTTTCCTATTGATTCTTCTTTTCTATTTAGAGAAGACCCTTCAACATTTCTTTCAGGGTAGGTTTAGTATTGATGAATTCCTTAAGGTTTTGCTTGTCTGAGAAGTTCTTTCTCTTTCCTTCCATTCTAAATGATAATCTTGCTGGGTAGAGTATCCTAGGTTGCAGATTTTTCCCTTTCAGCACTTTGCATATATCATGCCATTCCCTTCTGGCCTGTAAAGTTTCTGCAGAGAAGTCAGCTAATAGCCTTATGAGGATTCCCTTGTATATGACTCTGTTTTTCTTTTGCTACCTTTAGAATTCTCTATCTCTAACTTTTGCCGTTTTAATTATGACATGTCTTGGTGTTGATTTGCTGGGGTTCATCTTCTTTCAGACGCTCTGTGCTTTCTGTACATAGGTGTCTGTTTCCTTCTTCAGATTTGATAATTTTTCAGCCATAATTTCCTCAAATACATTTTTGATCCCCTTCTCTCTTTCTTCTCTTTCTGGAATCTCTATAATGCAAATGTTGGAATGTTAATGTTATCCCAGAGATCTCTTAAATTGCTTTCATTATTTTAAAATTTGGTTTTTCTTTCTGCTGTTCCGATTGGGTGATTTCCATTATGCTATCTTCCAGATCACTTATGTTTTCTCCTATATCACTTAGTCTGCTATTCATTCCTTCCAGTGTGTTTTTTATTTCAGCTGTCGAATTATTCATTTCTGATTGGGTCTTTTAAAAATATTTTCTAGTTCCTTTTAAAAAGTGTTCAGTGTTTATATCTTTTCCCTAATTCAGTTAACATTTTTATTACTAATGCTTTGAATTTTTAATCTGGTAAATTGTTTGTTTTATTATTTTTTTCAGGACTTTTCTTTTGCTCTTTCAATTGAGAGTAGTTTCTCTGCATTTTCAGTTTGCTTAACTTTCTCTGCCTCCATGAATTTGTGTGAATTACTTCACAACAGTTACCTATTGTGGTCTTGAAGGGGTGTATTTATGTGGGAGCATCCCTATGTGGACTGCATGTGCCCAGTGCCTTTGGTGAGAGAGCTGGATGTAATGCAGATGCCAGTTACGTCTTTCCTCAGGGTTTGCTGGAAGCTATCACCTTGGTAGGGGATGGGTCTAGAGATGGAGGGGCTGGATCTGGTGCTGAATGTGAGATGGGATTTCAGTTCTGTTCAGTGGCCATCACCACCCTGTCAGGGACAGGGTTTGATCCCTAGTTGCTGGAGCAGAATCCCTGAGGGTCGGGCTTCAGTTGGCTCTGTTCCCTTTAAGTGTGTTTTCCCTCTCCCCATATCAGGACCTTTGCCCCAGAGGAGGGGAGTGTTGAAGCAAGTGGAGCCTGTGTGTGGACAGAGGTCCAGTGTGCTGCCTGTGTAGGTGTCAGCGGCTCTGCCCAGACGCAGCCTTGGATGTGAGCCCCCTTTGACTCTTACACCTGATCACTTCCCTCTGCCACTCCTGAAGGGCTGTCAGGGACCTCCATGGACTCTTGGCATGTTTAGAGAGGTTAGCTGTGACAGAATGGCCACTGTCAGAGATCTGGGCAGCTTCTGAGGCACTGCCTGAGTAAACACCAACGATGGCTGCCACTACTCTATCTGGCCTCTCCTTTGAGACCAGTTCACCTCTGTATCCCATGGTCAAGTTTTTTCCCAGTCCTGGTTGCTCCAGATACTTTGCCACACTGTGGCATGGAGTGAGCAAGGCCAGAGCATTCGCTTGGCTTGGCCTGGGATATGGGGCAAGCCAGTCACAGGAAATCTGGCAGCCGCTAGAGCAGATTTCTCCCAGCCGTGCCTTGGGATCTAGTCAGCCCGAGTATGCTCCTCATGAGCAGAGTCCAGGCTTCTCCAGCCTTTCTATCTGACTCAGCGGTTCTCCAACCAGCCAAAGGGGCTTGTTTCCTCCATATAGGGCCCCAGGACTGGGATACCCACTCTGTGACACAATCTACTCACTCCCCAAGCGGGCGTGTCCACTCTTGTAATCTCTCTTTTCCTCTGAGGCCCCTACCAGAGGCACAGGTCCTGACCTGATCACTTTTATTCCCTTCTTACCCAATTACGTATTTATCTATCTTCCTTTCAGCCTTGGTTGTATAGTAATCCTTCTGCCAGTTTCCAGTTAGTTTTCATTGAGGATTATTCCTCATATAGATATACTTTTTTTTCTAAGAGTGTTTTTTGTTTGTTTGTTTGTTTTTTTATATCTTTATTGGAGTATAATTGCTTTACAATGGTGTGTTAGTTTCTGCTTTATAACAAAGTGAATCAGTTATACATATACATATGTCCCCATATCTCTTCCCTTTTGCATCGCCCTCCCTCCCACCCTCCCTATCCCACCCCTCCAGGCAGTCACAAAGCACCGAGCTGATCTCCCTGTGCTATGCGGCTGCTTCCCACTAGCTATCTATTTTACGTTTGGTAGTGTATATATGTCCATGCCACTCTCTCACTTCATCCCAGCTTAACACACCTCACCCTTCCCCCTCCCCATATCCTCAAGTCTGTTCTCCAGTAGGTCTCTGTCTTTATTCCTGTTTTACCCCTAGGTTCTTCATAACATTTTTTTTTTCTTAAATTCCATATATATGTGTTAGCATACGGTATTTGTCCTTCTCTTTCTGACTTACTTCACTCTGTATGACAGACTCTAGATCTATCCACCTCATTACAAATAGCTCAATTTCGTTTCTTTTTATGGCTGAGTAATATTCCATTGTATATATGTGCTACATCTTCTTTATCCATTCATCCGACGACGGGCACTTAGGTTGTTTCCATCTCCGGGCTATTGTAAATAGAGCTGCAATGAACATTTTGGTACATGACTCTTTCTGAATTCTGGTTTCCTCAGGGTATATACCTAGTAGTGGGATTGCTGGGTCATATTGTACTTCCATTTGTAGTTTTCTAAGGAACGTCCATACTGTTCTCCACAGTGGCTGTATCAATTTACATTCCCACCAGCAGTGCAAGAGGGTTCCCTTTTCTCCACACCCTCTCCAGCATTTATTGTTTCTAGATTTTTTGATGATGGCCATTCTGACCAGTGTGAGATGATATCTCATTGTAGTTTTGATTTGCATTTCCCTAATGATTAATGATGTTGAGCATTCTTTCATATGTTTGTTGGCAGTCTGTATATCTTCTTTGGAGAAATGTCTATTTAGGTCTTCTGCCCATTTTTGGATTGGGTTGTTTGTTTTTTTGTTATTGAGCTGCATGAGCTGCTTATAAATTTTGGAGATTAATCCTTTGTCAGTTGCTCCATTTGCAAATATTTTCTCCCATTCTGAGGGTTGTCTTTTGGTCTTGTTTATGTTTTCCTTTGCTGTGCAAAAGCTTTTAAGTTTCATTAGGTCCCATTTGTTTATTTTTGTTTTTATTTCCATTTCTCTAGGAGGTGGCTCAAAAAGGATCTCGCTGTGATTTATGTCATAGAGTGTTCTGCCTACGTTTTCCTCTAAGAGTTTGATAGTTTTGGGCCTTCCATTTAGGTCTTTAATCCATTTTGAGCTTATTTTTGTGTATGGTGTTAGGGAGTGATCTAATCTCATACTTTTACATGTAGCTGTCCAGTTTTCCCAGCACCACTTATTGAAGAGGCTGTCCTTTCTCCACTGTACATTCCTGCCTCCTTTATCAAAGATAAGGTGACCATATGTGCGTGGGTTTACCTCTGGGCTTTCTATCCTGTTCCATTGATCTATCTGTTTTTGTGCCAGTACCATACTGTCTTGATTACTGTAGCTTGTATACTGTAGTATAGTCTGAAGTCAGGGAGCCTGATTCCTCCAGCTCCATTTTTCATTCTCAAGATTGCTTTGGCTATTCGGGGTCTTTTGTGTTTCCATACAAATTGTGAAATTTTTTGTTCTAGTTCTGTGAAAAATGCCAGTGGTAGTTTGATAGGGATTGCATTGAATCTGTAGATTGCTTTGGGTAGTAGAGTCATTTTCACAATGTTGATTCTTCCAATCCAAGAACATGGTATATCTCTCCATCTATTTGTATCATCTTTAATTTCTTTCATCAGTGTCTTATAATTTTCTGCATACAGGTCTTTTGTCTCCTTAGGTAGGTTTATTCCTAGATATTTTATTCTTTTTGTTGCAATGGTAAATGGGAGTGTTTTCTTGATTTCACTTTCAGATTTTTCATCATTAGTATATAGGAATGCCAGAGATTTCTGTGCATTAATTTTGTATCCTGCTACTTTACCAAATTCATTGATTAGCTCTAGGAGTTTTCTGGTAGCATCTTTAGGATTCTCTATGTATAGTTTCATGTCATCAGCAAACAGTGACAGCTTTACTTCTTTTCCAATATGGATTCCTTTTATTTCTTTTTCTTCTCTGATTTCTGTGGCTAAAACTTCCAAAGCTATGTTGAATAAGAGTGGTGAGAGTGGGCAACCTTCTCTTGTTCCTGATCTTAGTGGAAATGCTTTCAGTTTCTCACCATTGAGGTTGATGTTGGCTGTGGGTTTGTCATATATGGCCTTTATTATGTTGAGGAAAGTTCCCTCTATGCCTACTTTTTGCAGGATTTTTATCATAAATGAGTGTTGAATTTTGTTGAAATCTTTCTCTGCATCTATTGAGATGATCATATGGTTTTTCTCCTTCAGTTTGTTAATATGGTGTATCACATTGATTGATTTGCGTATATTGAAGAATCCTTGCTTTCCTGGAATAAACCCCACTTGATCATGATGTGTGATCCTTTTAATGTGCTGTTGGATTCTGTTTGCTAGTATTTTGTTGAGGAGTTTTGCATGTATGTTCATCAGTGATATTGGTCTGTAGTTTTCTTTCTTTGTGACATTCTTGTCTGGTTTTGGTATCAGGGTGATGGTGGCCTCGTAGAATGAGTTTGGGAGTGTTCCTCCCTCTGCTGTATTCTGGAAGAGTTTGAGAAGGATAGGTGTTAACTCTTCTCTAAATGTTTGATAGAATTCACCTGTGAAGCCATCTGGTCCTGGGCTTTTGTTTGTTGGAAGATTTTTAATCACAGTTTCAATTTCAGTGCTTGTGATTGGTCTGTTCATATTTTCTATTTCTTCCTGATTCAGTCTTGGCAGGTTTTACATTTCTAAGAATTTGTCCATTTCTTTCAGGTTGTCCATTTTATTGGCCTAGAGTTTCTTGTAGTAATCTCTCATGATCTTTTGTATTTCTGCAGTGTCAGTTGTTACTTCTTTCTCATTTCTAATTCTGTTGATTTGAGTCTTTTCCCTTTTTTTTTCTAGATGAGTCTGGCTAATGTTTTATCAATTTGGTTTATCTTCTCAAAGAACCAGCTTTTAGTTTTACTGATTTTTGCTTTCGTTTTCATTTCTTTTTCATTTATTTCTGATCTAATTTTTATGATTTCTTTCCTTCTGCTAACTTTGGGGTTTTTTTGTTCTTCTTTCTCTAATTGCTTTAGGTGTAAGGTTAGGTTGTTTATTCGAGATGTTTCCTGTTTCTTAAGGTAGCAATGTATTGCTATAAACTTCCCTCTTACAACTGCTTTTGCTACATCCCATAGATTTTGGGTTGTCGTGTCTCCATTGTCTTTTGTTTCTAGGTATTTTTTTATTTCCTCTTTGATTTCTTCAGTGATCACTTCGTTATTAAGTAGTGTATTGTTTAGCCTCCATGTGTTTGTATTTTTTACAGATATTTTCCTGTAATTGACATCTAGTCTCATAGCATTGTGGTCAGAAAAGATATTTGATACAATTTGAATTTTCTTAAATTTACCAGAGCTTGATTTGTGACCCAAGATATGATCTGTCCTGGAGAATGTTCCATGAGCACTTGAGAAGAATGTGTATTGTGTTGTTTTTGGATGGAATGTCCTATAAATATCAATTAAGTCCATCTTGTTTAATGTATCATTTAGAGCTTGTGTTTCCTTATTTATTTTCAATTTGGATGATCTGTCCATTGGTGAAAGTGGGGTGTTAAAGTCCCCTACTATGAATGTGTTACTGTCGATTTCCCCTTTTATGGCTGCTAGTTTTTGCCTTATGTATTGAGGTGCTCCTATGTTGGGTGCATAAATATTTACAATTGTTATATCTTCTTCTTGGATCGATCCCTTAATCATTATGTAGTGTCCTTCTTTGTCTCTTCTGATAGTCCTTATTTTAAAGTCTATTTTGTCTGATATGAGAATTGCTACTCCAGCTTTCTTTTGGTTTCCATTTGCATGGAATATCTTTTTCCATCCCCTTACTTTCAGTCTGTATGTGTCTCTAGGTCTGAAGTGGGTCTCTTGTAGACAGCATATATATGGGTCTTGTTTTTGTATCCATTCAGCCAATCTGTGTCTTTTGGTGGGAGCATTTAGTCCATTTACATTTAAGGTAATTATCGATATGTATGTTCCTATTCCCATTTTCTAAATTGTTTTGGGTTCGTTATTATAGGACTTTTCCTTCTCTTGTGTTTTTGTCTAGAGAAGTTCCTTTAGCATTTGTTGTAAAGCTGGTTTGGTGGTGCTGAACTCTCTCAGCTTTTGCTTGTCTGTAAAGGTTTTAATTTCTCCATCAAATCTGAATGAGATCCTTGCTGGGTAGAGTAATCTTGGTTGCATGTTTCAGGGTTTTCTCCTTCATCACTTTAAATATGTCCTGCCAGTACCTTCTGGCTTGCAGAGTTTCTGCTGAAAGATCAGCTGTTAACCTTATGGGGATTCCCTTGTGTGTTATTTTTCCCTTGCTGCTTTTAATATGCTTTCTTTGTATTTCATTTTTGACAATTTGATTGATATGTGTCTTGGCGTATTTCTCCTTGGATTTATCCTGTATGGGACTCTCTGTGCTTCCTGGACTTGATTAACAATTTCCTTTCCCATATTAGGGAAGTTTTCAACTATAATCTCTTCAAATATTTTCTCAGTCCCTTTCTTTTTCTCTTCTTCTTCTGGAACCCCTATAATTCGAATGTTGGCGTGTTTAATGGTGTCCCAGGGGTGTCTGAGACTGTCCTCAGTTCTTTTCATTCTTTTTTCTTTATTCTGCTCTGCAGTAGTTATTTTCACTATGTTTTCTTCCAGGTCACTTATCTGTTCTTCTGCCTCAGTTATTCTGCTATTGATCCCATCTAGAGTATTTTTCATGTCATTTATTGTGTTGTTCATCGTTGTTTTTTTCATCTTTAGTTCTTCTACGTCCTTGTTAAATGTTTCTTGCATCTTGTCTATTCTATTTCCAAGATTTTGGATATTCTTTACTATCATTGTTCTAAATTCTTTTTCAGGTAGACTGCCTATTTCCTCTTTATTTGTTAGGTCTGGTGGGTTTTTATCCTGCTCCTTCATCTGCTGTGTGTTTTTCTGTCTTCTCATTTTGTTTATCTTACTGTGTTTGGGGTCTCCTTTTTGCAGGCTGCAGGTTCATAGTTCCCGTTGTTTTTGGTGTCTGTCCCCAGTGGCTAAGGTTGGTTCAGTGCGTTGTGTAGGCTTCCTGGTGGAGGGGACTAGTGCCTGTGTTCAGGTGGATGAGGCTGGATGTTGTCTTTCTGGTGGGCAGGTCCACGTCTGGTGGTGTATTTTGGGGTGTCTGTGGACTTTTTATGATTTTAGACAGCCTCTTTGCTAATGGGTGGGGTTGTGTTCCTGTCTTGCTAGTTTTTTGGCATAGGATGTCCAGCACTGTAGCTTGCTGGTCGTTGAGTGAAGCTGGGTGCTCGTGTTGAGATGGAGATCTCTGGGAGATTCTCGCCATTTGATATTATGTGGAGCTGGGAGGTGTCTTGTGCACCAGTGTCCTAAAGTGGGCTCTCCCAACTCAGAGGCACAGCACTGACTCCTGGCTGCAGCACGGAGAACCTTTCATCCACTTGGCTCAGAATGAAAGGGAGATAAAGTAGAAAGAAAGAATTAGAAGGAGAAGGAGGAAGGAGGAAAGAGGGAGGAAGGAAGGAAGGAAGGAAGGAAAGAAAGAAAGAAAGAAAGAAAGAAAGAAAAGAGGGAGGGAGGGAGGGAGGGAGAAAGGAAGGAAGAGGGAAGGAAAAAAGAAAGAAAAGTTATTAAAATAAAAAAATAATTTTTAAGAGAAAAATTTTAAAAATTAATTAAAAAAAAAACCAGATGGATAGAACCCTAGGACAAATGGTGGAACCAAAGCTATACAGACAAAATCTCACACAGAGGCATACACATACACACTCACAAAAAGAGGAAAAGGGGAAAAAATCATAAATCTTGCTCTCAAAGTCCACCTCCTCAATTTGGGATGATTCGTTGTCTAAAGGAGGGAAGGAGGGAAAGAAAGAAAGACAGAAAAAAGGTCAAATAAAATAAAGTTATTAAACTAAAATATAATTATTAAGAAAAAAAATTTTTTTAAAAAACACAAAAAAATAAGAACAACAAAAAGGGTGGATAGAACCCTAGAACAAATGGTGGAAGCAAAGCTATACAGACAAAATCTCACACAGAAGCATACACATACACATTCACAAAAGAGGAAATGGGGAAAAAATCATAAATCTTGTTCTCAAAGTCCACCTCCTTAATTTGGGATGATTCGTTGTCTATTCATGTATTCCACAGATGCAGCGTACATCAAGTTGGTTGTGGAGCTTTAATCTGCTGCCCCTGAGGCTGCTGGGAGAGATTTCCCTTTCTCTTCTTTGTTCTCACAGCTCCCAGGGGCTAGCTTTGCATTTGGCCCCGCCTCTGTGTGTAGGTCACCAGAGGGCATCTGTTCTTCATTCAGACAGGACGAGGTTAAAGGAGCCGCTGATTCGGGGGCTCTGGCTCACTCAGGCCGCGGGGGAGGGAGGGGCACGGAGTGCGGGGCGGGCCTGCGGCGGCAGAGGCCAGCATGATGTTGCACCAGCATGAGGTGCGCCGTGCGTTCTTCCGTGGGAAGTTGTCCCTGGATCCCAGGACTCTGGTAGTGGCGGGCTGCACAGGCTCCCTGGAAGTGGGGTGTGGATAGTGACCTGTGCTCACACACAGGCTTCTTGGTGGCGGCAGCAGCAACCTTAGTGTCCCATTCCTATCTCTGGGGTCCACGCTTTTAGCCGCGGCTCGCTCCTGTCTCTGGAGCTCCTTTAAGCAGCGTTCTGAATCCCCTCTCCTCACACACCAGGAAACAAAGAGGGAAGAAAAAGTCTCTTGCCTCTTCGGCAGGTCCAGACTTTTCCCCGGACTCCCTCCCAGCTAGCCGTGGTGCACTAACCTCTTCAGGCTGTGTTCACGCCGCCAACCCCAGTCCTCTCCCGGCGCTCCGACCGAAGCCCGAGCCTCAGCTCCCAGCCCCACCCACCCCTGTGAGTGAGCAGACAAGCCTCTCGGCCTGGTGAGTGCCAGTCGGCCCGATCCTCTGTGCTGGAATCTCTCCGCTTTGCCCCCCGCACCCCTGTTGCTGTGCTCTCCCCTGGGGCTCTGAGGCTTTCCCCCTCCGCCACCCCCAGTCTCCGCCCATGAAGGGGCTTCCTAGTGTGTGGAAACCTTTCCTCCTTCACAGCTCCCTCCCACAGGTGCAGGTCCCGTTCCTATCATTTTGTCTCTGTTTATTCGTTTTTCTTTTGCCCTAGCCAGGTACGTGGGGGGGTTTCTTGCCTTTTGGGAGGTCTGAGGTCTTCTGCCAGCATTCGGTAGGTGTTCTGTAGGAGTTGTTCCACGTGTAGATGTATTTCTGTTGTATCTGTGGGGAGGAAGGTGATCTCTGCATCTTACTCTTCCGCCACCTTCCCCAGCAATTCCCCAGATGTACTTTTGATGTGTTCTTTGGGGGAGGTGAGCTCCATGTCCTCTTACTCTACCATCTTGATCCCCAAATGTCTCCTTTGTAAATTAGCTCATTATTTTTAAAAGTTGAAGTATGGTTGATTTACAATATTGTGTTAGTTTCAGGTATACAGCAAAGTAACTCAGTTGTATGTATATAATTTTCCATTATAGATTATTAAAGATATTGAATATAGTTTATAGTTTCTTGTGCTATACAATAAATCCTTATTGTTTATCTATTTTATGTATAGTAATTTGTATCTGTTAATTCCATGCTCCTAATATTTCCCCCTACTCCCTTTTGCCTTTGGTAACCATAAACTTGTTTTCTATCTCTGTGTCCCTCAACTAATTTTGTAAAAATTGTTCCCTAAATCAGTGGTTCTCACTATGGAGTGTCTTCATTAATATACAAAAGGGAATTTATTACTATCATTAATATCATTATCGAGCCTTTTAGATATGAATTTTAAATTATGGGAGGTTCAAGATTATTTCTATAATAACAGTACTTTGATTTATTGACATTCTGATACAGATAGATTAGATAGATAGATAGAGTTCAAATTAGAATTAGAGTAGTTTATACTATGAAAATCACATGTACGTTGCAGGCTGTATTATTTACACTACCATTCATAACAAGTGGTCATTACTAATACAGTATCAGTTAAATGCATAAAGCTTAGTTCAAAAATAATAAAAAATTATCTCTCAAAACTCCTTAAGTAGCCAGTAAAGTGCATTAAGTATGCCATACACAAATCTTTATTGAGTCTAACAAAGTTAGTTTTTCCTTTATTGTAAGAAATAGATTCCTGGTTCTAACTTGTGTGTGTGTGTGTGTGTGTGTGTGTGTGTGTGTGTGTGTGTACAACTGACCAGAGGAATCTTCTTTAGCCTTATCAGAGGCTCACAGTAAGAGTTGGAGGTTGCAGAGTGGCAGGGTGGGTGGGGTGGTGGTAATCAAGTCACAGGTGCATCTGGACAGCAAATTCATACTTCTTCACTGAGGCCTACATGGGCCGAATGCAGGCAGAAATCTTAACACTGTATTTTGTGTTTTGCTTTATTTTTGTCTCTCTTTTTTGGTTTTGCTGAGCGATAGTTATATCAGCATATGTTCACTGAACATATGATGTAGATGCTTAGTATCATTAGCTGTGGTGTTGATTGCAAATATTACAGTTTTTAAATGCAGTGAAAAACCATTTTCAGGTTTTCTTAATATATGAGTAAGTCCATAGAAAACGTGGCAAGCCTGTGAACATTACCTGTTACATGTGTGGCTGCAGTAGAAAACAACTGCTGGTACTATTAGGTACTGCTGGTACTACAAGAAGTTACCCTTGACTTTGATGGTGTGGTCCTTGGGAAATAAGTTTCCTCATGTGGTATATGTTTCAGGCAGAAAAAAAAGGTGGTTGTAAAGGGATGCAGAGAAAGGTCTCTGAATATAGCTAATGCCATATTACCCATTTATCCTGAAGCCATATTACCTGAGTTTTCTCCATTAGGCATGTATCCCAGTTTGGGTGTAGACTTCGCTAACATAGGGTGGTGACAGACCTCAGTTTGGTAGAGCAGGCTTAGAATGTACAGTCCTCATTCCTATCATGTCCCAGAGAGAGCTGGTGTCAAAACACCTACTTCTGAGGTAAGATTTCCCTTCTGGTACTTAACAGCTTTTATGTATGTATGTATGTATGTATGTATGTATTTATTTAGTGGCCACACCATGCAGCATGTGGGATCCTAGTTCCCCGCCCAGGGATAGAACCTGTGACCCCTGCAGTGGAAGCATGGAGTTTTAACCACTGGACCACCAGGGAAGTCCCTGGTACTTAAAAGTTTTAAACTATTGCTTTCAGATGCAAGGGGGAAAAGGATGTTTCTTCAGCATTAGTTTTTTTTTTTTTTTTTGGCCACACTGTGCAGAATGTGGGACTTAGTTCCCCGACCAGGGATAGAACTCATGCCTCCTGCCGTGGAAGCACAGAGTCTTAACCACTAGACTGCCAGGAAGACTGCCATGGAAGCCCCACCCAGCATTAGCTTTTATTGTGTATACTCCTTTCTTCTAAGCAATGAGTTATGTTGAAATTGTCATGATTAGTGAGGAATAAAATGGACAGAAAAGCTGCTTTACTAAAATACTAAGTCAAATCTTCGTATAATTTTAAAACCCTCACTCTAAAGAGAATTTTGTTGAACCGAGAGTTTGTGCTCCAGGAGACGTAAGCAGCTGAGTATCCGTGCATGTAAAATTCTTAGGGTAAGAAGAAAAGAGTAGATTCACCTGAGAAATGCACCGTGACTTTACCTTTTATATTTTATGTTTCTAGTTTATTTCAAATGCACATATCCATCTCATATTTTAGTTTTTATAAGTTTTCTTATGTTATATGCATACAATACAATAATATATTTTATATATTATATATTGGTGTTTTATAAATTTAAATATGTAAATCTATGTGTAATATATACTATATATCTAGTTATTTTAATATATTAAGTTGTTAAATAAGACACTTTGAAAATATATATGTTTAAACACATATTAGGTAACATTTATAAAACATATCAATTGTATTTTACTTTTCCTTTTTTTTTTTTTTTTTTTTGCGGTATGCGGGCCTCTCACTGTTGTGGCCTCTCCCGTTGCGGAGCACAGGCCCAGTGGCCATGGCTCATGGGCCCAGCCGCTCTGCGACATGTGGGATCTTCCCGGACCGGGGCATGAACACATGTCCCCTGCATCGGCAGGTGGACTCTCAACCACTGCGCCACCAGGGAAGCCCTACTTTTCCATATTTTAAATAATATTCCAAGTGTATTTAAAAATATTCATATAATTTTATATATGGTATATATCAATATATATTAAAGATGATATATATTTGGTATATAACATAAAACAATCAAATATTAAATATATCATTTAATTCATATTTAAATGTTACATTTAAATATGTAAATGTATGTTTAACTTTATTCATATTAGATATTTATTACATATTTTATATATATATAGTCATGAAAGTGTTAAAAAATGCAATAAATTAAAATGTTTCAAAAAGTATACATGATTTAAGTAAATACTTATAGCTCTTCTATCTTTTCTATAAGTTTTAAATTCTTTGGGTTTCATTTACTTAATCTAGTTTTTACAAGATTTTACTAAAAATATATTATCTTTTTCACAAGTATTGTTTCCTTGTGTTGGTTTCTTTGCTTTGTTTTCCTCTCAGTAAAGGACTAAGTTACTGAATTTCCCACAGTGTTTTATGGAGAAAATTAGTTGTTTATGTTTTTATTATTTTTAAGAGGAACTTCATGTATAAGTAAGTGCTAAATGCTGGGTTAAATTAAGCTCTACTGGCTTCTTTATTTCAGGACTTCCCAGAGATTTTGCTAACTAATGTGCATTATGAATTACAAAATGGGAGTTACAGCATTTTGAAATTTTTGGAACTGAGAACATCCTCTCATTTTACTCCTCTTTTTTCCAGAAGTGTTTTTTAGTATTATTCTTCTTCCATGGAAAACATTATTCTTCTTTCAAAGTTTGTTTACTCACAGCATTCTGAGCTCCTCAACTTGAGATGTTTGAAAATTCTATTACAGATTGAGCATATTTCAGAATCACTTGATGTATGTCAACATCAGTGCTATATGTCTCTTCCACAAAGCTTATACTCAAAGCTGTATAATGGTATAATGAAATACAAGTAGTTATAGTAAAAATTTACATAGTATTTATTCCAAAAATTATCTATTTAAATCTCCTTTAGGTAGGATTAGTGTTAGTGTCTGTATTATATCAATATGAGAAGATAGGTGATTTTTTCAGTCACAGCTAGAAAGTGGCAGAGCCAGGATGTGAACTCAGATGTTGTGTTTCCATGTTCAGTGATCAGTCCACTTATCAAATACATTTAAATGTGTTACATAAAGCATACATGCCCATATGTATTTTGCCTACTTTCTCATTGTTCCTGATTATTTTTGTGAGGTAAGATGTCAAAAATATTTTAATGAAATTGACATCATAAAAAATACTGCTTTCAGATATGCTTAACAAAAATGCCCCTTTTGTTTAGTAATTTTGTCTTGCATTTATATAGCAGATTTCTAGGATTGCACTTCATTCAGTACTGAAATATAATTTTCTGGTGTTAAATAGAGCAACAGGTCAAAAACACATACAGTCTCATAACATGACTGTTGACAGGGTGTGAGAAAAATAAACTCACAAAAAAGAAACTCTAGAAAAATTCTACAAATGCCAGTTAGAATGAAAACAGCACTGGTAAAAGAAAATGTAACATGTCTTGAGGCATTGCCAAACTATACATTTTTCATTCAACAAACTTGACATAGCCTCCTCAAAGTCAGCAAAATTCTACAACAGAGTAGGTTTAGAACTGTGAGTTAGACTCATTGTTTGAGGCCGGTAGTACACTAATACCAAAACCAGAAAATGAAAGAGATGAATGTCTCCTATGAGATTAATTTTTAAAAAATCAGCAAAATATTAGGAAATTGAATCCAGCAACGTATAAAAAGACTTTCACATCAAGACCAAGGGAGATTTATCCCAGGTATGCAAGGAGGTGGCAGTGTTCAAAAGTTACCCATTGTAGTCCAGCATTTCAGTAGGCTAAAGAAGAAAAATTATATGAGTATAGCAATTGATACAAAAAAATAATTTGACAAAATTCAACAACCATTCATGATGAAAACTCTCAGTAGAGTAGAAATAAAGGACTTCCTCAGATTGATTAAAAGATGTTAGAAAACTGAAGTTAATACCATACTTAATGTTGAAATACCGAAAGCTTTCCCCTTAACATGAGGAAGAGGACAAGGATGTCCACATTTACCACACTCAGTTGACAGAGTACTAGAAATTATAGTCAACACAATAAGAAAAAGAATTAAAAGGCAGATTGGAAAGGAAGAAATAAAATTGTGCCAATTTATAGGTGCCATGATTATCTATACGGACAATTTGAAAGAATCTACAAAAGAATTCCTAGAACTGATATCTGAGTTCAGCAAGATTGGTTCCAGAAGGACGACCACTGCATGATTCCCCTTATATGAGGCATCTAAAATAATCAAACACATAGAAGTAGACAGTAGAATGGTGTTTACCA
Source organism: Lipotes vexillifer (assembly GCF_000442215.2). Classification (NCBI taxonomy): domain Eukaryota; kingdom Metazoa; phylum Chordata; class Mammalia; order Artiodactyla; family Lipotidae; genus Lipotes; species Lipotes vexillifer. The sequence continues at coordinate 2,824,435 of NW_006777418.1, forward strand.
GAGTACGGGAGGGAGGAAGATATAGGAAGTTGTTCAAAAGGTATAAAGCTAGAGTTATACAAAATGAGTAAGTTCTAGAGATCTGCTGTACAACATAGTGCCTGTAGATAACAATGAGGTATTGTACACTTAAAATTTTGTTAAGAAGGTAGATTTCCTGATAAGTGTTTTTACCACAGATCAAACAAACAAACAAACAGAAAACAAAGGGACACAAGGAAACTTTTGGAGGTGAAGGTTATGTTTATTACCTTGATTGCAGTGATGGTAACATGAGTGTATGCATATGTCCAAACAAATCAGATTGTATACATTCATTATGTGCAAATGTTTTTTCCAATTATACCTCAATAAAGCTGGAAAAAAATACCCTTAAAGGCAGTGCAAAAAGTATTGATTGCATTTCTACATAGTAACAATGAACATTGTTAATTCGGTTTATAACTGAAGTTAAAAATACATGTGCTCCAAAGAAAGTGATGTACTTTAATTAGGTCTAACAAAACAGGTACAGATTCTCTATGCTGAAAATTACAAAAAGCTCATGAGAGAAACTAAAGTCTGAAATAGAGAGATATAATGGGCTCATCAATGTGAAAAGTCAATATTAGTAAAGATTAATAAAGTGCAAAAGCAATTCAGTGGAAGAACAGCCTTTTAACAAATGGTGCTGGAGCAATTGGACTACCATAGGGAGAAAAAAAATTTACAAAGATAACTTGATCTAAACCTCACATTTTGCACAAAAATTAACTCCAAATGGATCACAGACTTAAATGAAAATGTAAAACTACAAAACTTTTAGAAGGAAACATAGGAGAAAATCTTTGAGACCTAGGACTAGGTAAATAGTTCTTAAACTTGACACCAAAAACTTGATACTCAAAGGGGAAAATTAATAAATTGGACCTCACAAAAATTAAAAGCTTCTACTTTTTTGTAAGGATGAACAACAACCTAGAGAGATTGGGTAAAAATATTTTCAATCCACATGTCTTGACAAAGACTTGCATGTGGAATATAATGAACTCTCAAAACTCAACAGTTAGAAAAATCCAGTTAGAAAATGGTCAACCGTCTTAAACAGGCATTTCACTGGAGAAGATATACAGATGACAAATAAGCACATGAAAAGAAGCTCAACATAATTAGTCAATAGGGAAATTAAAATTAAAACCAAAATGAGAGTTTAGGTGTAGTGATAATCTTCCCTAGTGATGGTGATATTAGAATGGCTAAAATTATTTTTAAAATAAAAAGTATTAATAACATTAAATGCTGGTGAGGATGCTGAAAAACTGAAACCTTCATACATTACTGGCAAGAATTTAAGATGGTACAGCCACACTGTAAAATAGTTTGGCAGTTTCCTATAAAACTAAACATGCAAATTCTATACAATCCAGCAGTTACGCACTTGGGAATTTATCCCACAGAATGAAAACTTATGTTCATACAAACACCTGTATACAAATGTTTATGGCAGCTTTATTTGGAATAGCCAAAAATTGGAAACAAATGTTCTTTACTGGATGAATGATTAAAGAAAATGTGGTACATACATACCCTGGAATACTACTCAGCAATAAAAACAAAGAGATTAGTGATGTATTCAGCAACTTGGATGGATCTGCAAAGAATTATGCTGAGTGAAAAAGCCAATTATAAAAGGTTACATACTGTATTGTTACATTTACATAACATTCTTGAAATAAAACAAAATTATGGAGATGAAGAAGAGATTAATAGTTTACAGAGGTTAGGGATGAGATGGGGACACACACTGTGAGTTTTGCGTATTAAAGCAAGAATGAAATATTTTTTCCCTTTCGCATTGCGAAGATTAAAAACCCTTTCATATTGAGTGTTGGCAAGGGCATATTGAATAGACATACTACTGAGATGAATAAATCAATGCAATCACTTTTAGAGGGGGCAGTATTCAGCTTTACTTAAACACTGTGGCCCTGGAAAATAATGATGGTCAAAAAATCCTCCTGCCACCCTTTTGCATTCCCAGAAATGGCTTATTGCAAAGACCCACTCTTCCCCACATGACTTAGACAAGACTGGAAGGTGACCACTTTGTTTACTTATTGTAAGACACAGATCCTCCAAATTCTTGTTTTTATGGTCTCATAAATGAGTAGCTGGACTGTTTGTACTCGCTGGCCAGTCTGTACAAAATACCTGCTAACTCAGCTTGACCATACTTTTTTAGTCAGGCTGCCTTCCCTCTCCAGGTCCCTGAACTTTGGCCCACTCTTCAACACTGGACTACACAGAACCACCTGTCCTTAATGCCTCTCTCAAGAATCATCTGACCTCAGGGAAAACCATTTTCTGATCAACTGTCCCATTACATCACCTGCTAAGCCCACTCCCCAGCATCCGGTTCTTAATAGCTTTGTTTATTCCTCTCTATAAAATAAAAACACTTTTCTGCCTGACTTTGAGATGTTGGCAGTTCTTACAGTCATAGTGATCTCCTACTGCAATAGGCCCCTTCACTCTGTTGCAGTAGTCTTTTTGATTAGGGCCTCTCCTTACTTATGTTAGGGTTTGTTTTTATTTGACAGAGGGAATTTTAGCAATGTCTACAAAAACTTAAAATGGGTATACTCTTTTACTTAGTAACTCCTCTCTAGGATTGTTTTTACAAAAATACTCATCCAAGTATGCCAAAAAAATGTGTGTCAAGAACATTCACTCCAGTCTTACTTAAAATAGTAAAACAAACACAAAATAACACATTTAGGAAAAATCTAAATACTTATCAACAAGGAACACCTAAATAAATCATGTCATCTGTACATTAGAATGCCATGAGGTTGTAAAAATAAAAAATGTTACTTCTGATTATGTTGATATGGGAAGATGACTATGAAGTTGTGTTTAAAAAAGAACAAATTATATAACAATATTGCATGATTCCACTTGTCCAAATTTCTATGTATATGCAGATCTATAGATTATAGACATGAATATCTATATACATCTATTTATCTATCTATCTAGAGAGAGAGACAGAGACAGAAAGAGAGAGACACTTGAGAATGTATATACCTAGGAATTTTTTCTGGAACTATATAATCCCATAACAGTTACCAACTGAAAGCAGAATTTAGAGGAAGGAAGGAAGATGCTTTTAGTAGTTTTCTTTATATGCATCTCTTTCTCTGTTTGGATGTTTACAATACACACATATATGTATGTTTATATAGTTAATTTTTATTTAAAAATATCATATAACAGTGGTATTTTCTTCTGTGTACAGTTCTGTGAATTTTGACATATGTCTAGATTCTTGTAACCAGTCTGTGCTATACAATATATCCTTAATGACCATACATATTTTTTACAATCCATGATTTAATTAAAATACCATGGACTATGTGGCCATTAATATTTTCATGAGACATTTTGTTCTTAAGTTTGTTCATGTCCTGGGGGACTGTGAATTCTTCAGGACATTTGAAACACTTAATTCTGGATACAGAAGGGCTGCCAGAAAGGCAGGAAGTTAAATTAAAATATCTACATAATATTACTTGAGGTGTTGACATTCTGTGGGTTCTATATTGAAAAACATGCTGAGATTTTAGCAATTTGGGACTGACAGAGAGGAGTGATTCAGAACTCCCCTCTCTAAAGTCAAGTTACAGTAGTAACAAGAACAAAAACTTAGAAGCAAAAACTGAGCTTAGTATGGGCAGCTGGGTGGCCTAATGTTTCAAGTGCATTGCACACTCAGGCAGAATTGTGGGAAGATCTGGGGTGAACATGGGGGAGAGTTCAAATCCAATATTTGGAGAACTATTGTAAGAGTTTCCCATCAGCTCTCTTACTTTACAGGCAGGGCATCAGCAAGCAGTCCTGTATTTTTTATCCGTAAAAAAACTGTGAAAAACTGTATTTTTTATCCGTAAACTCATTAGAGGCTTTTGTTTGTTTGTTTGTCTTCCCAAAATAACTTTTCTCATTGTACTTCATGTATATTTATTTAAGGTCTGGATGTTCTCTCTTTTAGCTCAGTGGATCTTCAGCTTCTTTCTGACAAGGATTCATTCATTTATTTATTCAAAATTATTTCCTAAGTGCTTACTGTATGCACCAGTGAACAAAACAGACAAGAAACCTCACTCTTAAGGAATAAAAATCCAGTACGTAAAGAGAGACCAAACACATTTTATACAGTGATAAATGCTAGGCAGAGGTGACATGACAGAGAATAATCTGGTGTCACTTGTCAATTAGGTGGTCAAGGAAGGTTGCTCTAAATAGGATGAGTGAATTGAGATCTGAATGACTAGGAGAAGCTCTAGGAGTACTGAGATGAAAAACATCACGACATGCAGAACAGCTAGTATGGAGGCCCTGATGTGGTGTGAGCTGGCTAGGAGGAGGGGAAAGAAGACCAGTGTGGGTAACAGACTAGGCAAGCTGGCAGTATGATGTAGAAGTAGGTGTTGTACTTGAAGTGTGCTGGGGAATTTAAAAGAAGATTTTTAAATAGGGGGGTGATCTTACTTGATTTATGTCTTCCAGCGATCAGTTTGGATCCTGTGTGGGGGAAGCAGAGGAAGCAAGGGGACCAGTATGGAAGAAGATATCCCAGTGGTCTAGAGGAAAGATGATGTAGCCTTGAACTAGGTAATAGTAGAGAAGGAAAGATATGGTCAAAATTGGGATGTGGTGAAGGTGTTAGAAATTAGAGGTTTTTTACTCCCTTATATTTCTATCTAGGCATTCTATAACTTAGATGCTCACCTTATTTTATGCATGGCTGTTGAAACTGGAGACAACACAGGTTTGGATCATTTGTTGTGCCTAGTGCCATATGTTGGAAAAATGAGATGTATTTGGAAATCTTTCAACCCTAATTGAATTGTAAAATGTCAGAGACTCACAATAAGTATATAAAGGTAACAGCTGGGACCCTCCCCTCCATGGGTAAACATCAGAAGCTTTGCTCTTCCAGACCCTCAGTTAATAAAAGTCCTGCTTAGTAAAGGGTGAGGGTTGTTGTAGTGATATGCGGATGAGCTCAATTAAAAGAAGATGTGAAATCAATAGATATACCAATAAAACATTTGTAAAATGTTTCTTCTCTGACTTGGGTATTAGATACCCCTACATGTCTGATTAGCAGTCCAACCCAATGATCCTATGAGCTTCTTTTGCTACTGTCTTAATTTTAATAATCTGGGACATTAGGGAGAATGCACACATTAAAGAAGGGGATAAAGGGCTTGTCATAATGGTAACATACTTTGGAACATTTCTTCATACATTAGGGGCCTCTAACTAATAAGTAAGAGAGAGAGGGAAGAATCCAACCCAGAAATGGAGAATGGACAGGAATTAGGAAGGGTACTCAGAGTTTAAATAGAGTAGACTAGGGATGGAGAGTTAAACAACATAACTGACACACACAAGAAGAGTTAAATGAAACTAATATTGGGGAAATGAAGAATTTTGAACTGGTGGATTTTCCCAGATGATGGGCTATACCTGCTATACAGTATCTGAGTCTGATTGGCAGAGAGACTGGCTTTGAAGCATGGCTGGTGTTTCCTGTGAAAAATTTATTGCTGAGACATCAGACTCTGCATCTGGAAAGGATGATTTAGTTTTTTTTAGAAAAGCCCTTCTTTACTGGCAAATAATGAAGCTTGAGGATGGTAGCTGTTTAAGGTTACTTAGGAATTGGGCAGGATTATTCCTGCAAGAGGTAGGGCATCAGATCCCCAGCTGAGAGGAGGATAGAGACAGAAGATACAATGTATCTTCTGGGCAGGGGACACTGACTCTGAGACGTGACTACGTGATCTCTGTCTTGACCTTTGAGTCTGAGAAGTCTTCCCTGGAGGGAAGGCAGTAGAGAAGGAATCCCCTGCCTCATTGGAATCACCTCATTCCACTTTTCCCCCCAAGTCCATAGAAAAGAAGGGGTACAGCGGGGTAAGATTTTGGAGAATCTCCCCAGCTTTTCTGTTGTGAGCTGGAGTTTACCATTTTTCTTAAGAGCTTTAAGAGAAGAACTGGAGATTCTTATAGCAGCTTGTTCTCTGTATCCCTTCCCATTACTTTGTAGAAAAAGGAAATAAGTTATTCCTTACAGGAAAATGTAAACTGCCTTCATTTATAGCCTACTTTCAGGAATGAAAAGCCTCATGGGGAGAGAATTCTTCAAGGAAACAATCATAACTGCTGTGTCATCTTTCTCAAATTAATTATAGCATGGCTATAATAACTGCATTTCCCTTCATCTTCACTACCTTTTTCCGCTTAACAAAAAGACCAGATGTTACTAAATGGCGATCTTCTTCGTAGTACAATGCTGTGGTCTCTAGGGTTTAAGGCTCATATGCAGGCCTTTCCATAGTCACATGCCTAGGGAATGAGGCTGTGTTTGGGGTTAGTAAATACAAAGACCTTAATTTTATTTAGCATTTCCTCAGTAATAGCTCTGCATTCGTTAATGGCACCTTGGGTCCCTTGGGATAGTCACACATTAAACCAGAAATACACAAATTGTCACAACTGCAAAAGCAAGAGAAGATTTTAACTCCTGAGTAACCATCATTTTTTCACAGAAAGGAGTTATCTGATGTACAGTTCAAAACCGTAATTTTGAATTGGGACCAAAGTTAATTTTATTTTTTTCAGAAATACAGGCACTCTTAAATAGTATTTAAATGTAACCTTTTCTGTTTATTAAGAGATGTTTAGATCAATAAAATTAGATAAATGTGAAGTCACCTGGCATTGTGCTTATAATATAATTGGCCCCCAAATAAATGTCAGGGGTTAGTATTCATGGTGATCCCATCTTTGACCTTGGTATACATTAGAATTATACCAAGTAGAGGAAGTGGAAAGATTCTTTAGATTGGAAAATATATTTGACAGTGTCTAATTTCTATATTCTCGTATAGAAGAAAATGAGTCCCAGAGAAGGCAAATAGTTAGGGAACTCCTACAGTTAGGGCTGACACAGGAGGAACTAACGGATATCAGAGCCAGAAGATGGCAGCTTGAATCTTTTGTTTGCTTCACATCCACTGTGTTGATTTTGGACAGATTAGTGAACTACTTTTAGCTTTAGTGTAAAATGAGTATATTAATACATGGCTCATTGAGTTTTTGTTTGGAGGTCAAATGATATGTTTTGTAGAAAATTATTTTATGAACTACAGAAAACTAAAACATGCTTACTATTATTAAAGGAAGGAAAAAATAACACATATTGGGCTTTTTATAATTATATAACATTACAGGGACTTTTTCTGAGAGCTTTGCATAGCCAAACCATGTTTTATGAAGATTGCATTATTTTCTTATTTTCACACTGAGAAAACAGAGGCTTAGAATAGTGAGCCTCTGGCCCAAGGTCACAATTAATGAATGGTAGAACGAAACCTCAAGCTTGGATTCAGCTCCTCCCTCATTATTATCCTTTCCCAGTTGGTTCTCCTAACGTAAACCCTCCCTTTGATCCGTTTCACTGGAATATCCATTTTAAAGATGTTTTAATAAAGCTGATAAAAAATGAGGAGTTTAGTGTTTAGCTTTATATTTTCACTTAGAAAGTAAATATTCCTTTTAACTAGTGAGACCACTATTATGGGAGAAAGTGCCAAAGAAGACATTGGACAGAGACAGTATTGGTTGTTCAGGGAATAAGTGGTCTGTCTGTACCACCATGCAAAATATGTCTGAAAGAGCACCTTCAAACATTAATTCCAAACAAACATATTCTTCTCAGGTAGGTCTTTGTTTACACCACCATGTGGGTGGTGTAAGTGACATCTGTAGACATTAGATGTTTTGTCTGACTTCTTAGTCCTTGAACATATATATAATGTTCGCAGACAGTGGCACAGTCTTCCCCCCACCGCACCCCTCAGAAGACATTTGGCAATTTGGTTGTCACAACCTAAGGATGGGACTGCAACTGGCACCTAGTGGGTAGAGGCCATTGATGTTGCTGAATATCCTGTAATGCACAGAACAGCCCCACAGCAAAGAATTATCTGGCCTGAAATGTCAACTTTTAAAAAAATAATACTTTTCATTAGAATAGGGTTACATCATTTTCAAACCATTTTCATATACATTACCTTATTGATCCCTACAAAATCACTGTGGGGTAGAAATGTTTTTTTTCTAATTATAGACAAGGTAATTGAGGTTTGAAGGGTCTAAGCAATTTTACCAAGGCCATGTGACTAGGAAAAAGAAGGTGTTAGAGCATGAAAATTCATCTTCTGTCTCTTCACATCCTACCTTCCATATTTTTCCTTTAAATCTTGTGGTCAAATATGGATACTCCAGTCTCCTTCTCCTCAGGCCTAGCATAGTACCTACCGCCTACCCACTAGAGCTTCAAACATATGTAATGATTGATTGACTAATTGTAAAGGACCTCAAGGACAGTTACGCATATTATTCCATTCTAGTTTTTATAAGAAATGTCAACTCAGACCCTTGGGTAATATTTCTTTGTAAATTTCACATGCATTTTGTTTCTTATAAGTAAACATTGTTTTATTTCTGTTTTCATGATTTTGCTCCATTGTAAATCTTAGACTGTGTCAAAGTGCAAAAGCCTAAAACTTCCAGCTAGCAACAGGATATAGCCACTTGATATCTGCCTCTTTAGCTGAGATATTCACATAGGAAAATGCATGCAGAAGCAGGAGGGGGAACCAGCTTTTTGACAGCACATTTCAATAGCAGGTAAAGGACAAATGAAACAGAACTGGGGACAATGTACTTAAAAACAACAACAATGTAATTATAACAACAATTACAGCAAAAACAGTAATGTGTATGGTTTTCTGCCAGGATTTCCACCCAAAAACTAGTTTATTAAGGTGGTATTTTAACAATGCACAACAATAGTAAGGCTGGCTTAGTTTTATATTTAGCTCAAGAAGCAATTTAAGTCAGAAAGAAAAAGAACACTCAGTCTGCACATGATGGACAAACTGCAAGATGTTCAGCACATTTGTTTAGCAGACAGTAGAAACAATCCACCTGCAAATTTGAAACTTTCTCCATCCTTGGGTTGAAATTTTGTAAAATGAAAGCCATCAGTTAATTTGGTCATTTCAGTGGGGAAAAAAATAAATCCGTAGTTATTTGGCAATATGTCAAAATATGTTCTGAGGGAGGAAAAAAAACACTTAAACTGATGATTTTGGCTGAAATTTTAACTTTTTAATTGGTGCTTCTGTTCTGAGGCAAGCTTTTTTTTTTTTTTTTTTTTTTTTTTTTTTTTTATCTTCCTATTTTATAATACTCTATTTTAACATTATAAGTAAGTTATGAGGGTATGCTATAGGCAGATAAATGATAGATGTGTTCACTTTTTCTAATTGAAAGCAACTTAAAATGACACAACATAATTTGCTTTTTCTACTCAAATCTGTGAATTTATAATGGATTTTCCTTTTTTTTTTTTTTTTTAGCATTCTTTACCTTCGTCCATATTTATAGCTTCATTTTACTCTCACATTTTATCTCACAAAAAATTCTAGTTACTGGTACCAACTAGTACATTTACCCATTTTTCAACCTTATGTTTAAGTGTGTATTGAAAATTTTTCTTAAAGTTGAGAACAAAATTAACCATGTTGATTTGCTGTGAGTGTTGGATATTTAACATTGAAATATTGAATAGAAGATGAGAAACAGATTTGTGGTCAGCACGAGAGGTCATGAGCTCAGGTTTTGTTTAATTTCCACTTTAGTTTTGTACTTTCTCAATATTTATAAAAATACAGGAGAAAATAGGATTTTGGGGGAAAACTTTCTTCGTCAAAACAACATCATCTTTTATAATTAAAAATATTTAGTGCTGCTCTGTCATAAGATGAATGAAAATTTTCCTTCTCCCTCTTCGTCTTGCCTTTTATGATCTAATAATCTTAAAAATATATCTCAGCTTTGGTTTAAATAAATCAGTGGCATTTGATTAAAACTATCTGACATGGTGAAGTAATGCTGTCAGAAAGTAAATAAGTTAGACTCTCTTCGTTGTTACTTTAAAGCTGATGATGTACTTGTTCACATGGAACGTCTTAAATCAAAACCAATTTTTCTCTGAACAATGTTACTTACTCTTTCTTCCTTTCTCTTCCCTCTGCACACTCCAGCTCAGACTCCTAGAAAGCAAGAGGCTTACCTCTCTTCAAGAAAGGGCCCTGTCCTTCAACTCACATGTGAACTCATATAACCTTATTTCATAAGGGATATCTTTCCATTGAGGTTATTTTATAAGGCTAAGAAAATTCTGAGATCATACTTGATTCTCATTTTACACCCTGTGTTATACTTTAAATTACATTAAATAAAAAGACATGAACATAATTTCAGAGAACGAGAGTGGGGGAAATATTTCCCAATTGCTTGATTTCAAAGGATTGTACTGATTACTCTCATTCTGCCATGTTGAGAGTTACTGAAATGTTGACACAGTGCTGTCTTATTACTCACTAAGAAGACAAAACGGTTTGATTGTGTCTTGAAGCATCTCTTTTTCATACCCCATTCCACTCTTGCCTGCCTTCCAGCAGTTGCTTGTAGCATCATCTTTTTTCCACACGGGCCAGGCCAGCTGATGTGTGCTGCTTGAGTGCTGATGAGCAGGGTAGCGGCACCTCCTGGGTAGTGACCTTGTCATGTGACATGCAGCACAGCTATATGACGCTAGGCAACAGCAACGGCAGTCCAGCCAAGCTTGCAGCCATCCAGAATGGCCTGATTCATTTTGATCAGAGAATCAAGATGACTTGCAGACTAAGAGAAAGAGCTCTAACCTAAAGGACAGTCTTTCTATTAACATTCTATAAGGTGACACATACTGTATTTGTATATTCACATGCATGTGAAAAAAAATATACAGTTGTCATCTCACTGCCAGTTTTAAATAGAAAAAAAGACCATGCATGAATATCTGTATTTATGAATGTCTTTCATTTTCCCTGAGGCAGTTAAAGGATTTTGTAACTTATAGACTATTTATTCTTACAAGTAACATGGCATCTTTAATGTGGGGGGCAGAGCTATCAGCTCCTTTAGGTACCCAGGAAAAATTAGGACTTGTTCCTGGATTAAAAAATAGATATATCTCATGCTTCAAATTTACAACCATACGTTTTCATCAAAAGTTTTCAAGAAATAAAGAATTAGGGGAAAAAATACAGGAAAAAAACTTTTTTATTAATAAAAGAGTAGATGTAAGCTTGAGAAAGTAAAAATCCTACATAAGGATTCTATACTTACTTTTAGCTTTATTTCCTGTCCTTCTGTTTGCAATGGTATACATTATTTTTGTTGTTGTTTTATAGGATTTAATTATTTCCCTTTTAAGATATTATCTTTTCCCTCCTTCCCTCCCTCCCTCCCTCCCTCCTTCCTCCATCCCTCCCTTCCTTCCTTCCTTCCTTCCTTCCTTCCTTCCTTTTTTTGATCAGTTTTGATGATCTTCTAAATTTATCTTAGACTGGAAATAAGGCCACTCAATTTGCATATACTGTCTGAGATAGTGAAGAGAGTACAGAGGAAAGCACTATTTTGTATGTCTTGAGTTTAAAGACTTCAGTTTAACTTAAATGACAGCTATAAAATCGAAGTATAATAATCACATTTTTTTTTTTTTCAGTTTAAAAAGGTCTTAGTCTAGTTATACGATGAATTAATTTCCTTATCTGAATTCTAGCCCATCAGGTTAGGTATTCCATTGTCTTACCGCTTTATTAACGGATAATTGCATACCTGCTTCATCTTTGCCGTCTTAGTATGCAGGACACATTCTCTTAAAACAACTCAAGCTTTCTCCCTATCTTCCAAGCACCGCCATTTGGGAAAAATGTATTATCCAAGTTGGCAATGTCTGTATTAATCTTGAGATTCTTCCAGGTTTATTTAAAGTGCTTACTTTTAGGTGTTCTGATATTTAATGTTTCATGGATCCACAGAAGTTAATTGCAAAGACAAATGGGGGTAGGGTATATAGTGCTGTAGGTGAAAGGCTATGCCTTAATTTGGCAAAGTGACTTTAAATTAGGTTTCAATCTCAATTCGTTCCCCATTATTTTGCTCCATTAATGTGGTTTTAGAGAAAACTTTCAAACGCCGACCCCTGAAAAATCTTCCATAGCCATTGGATTGTTTCCTTAACAGAAAATGAGAGAAGAAAAATGTCAGGAAGAGCAGGAATTATCGTAACCTTGTACTACACTGATCAGAACCCCACTCTAAGTCAATGATGATAAAACTTGCCAGAATAACCCAATGACTCGTTTTTGCAGAATGCTAATCTTCAGGATCAGGCTCAAGAACAGCAAGAGGATTAAAGACATGTCCTCCTAATGAGAGTCAGTGTCCTTATAATGAGAGTCAGCATTGAGGCCGTCCACATTTCACTGACACAAGTCAGTGAAAACATTCAGAAGACATTCAATTACTTTAGAAGTCACTTTAATATCAGAAATTATGAAGAAATATTCCATCGTGATAGTTTTTTCTATTACTTCCATCTGCTTCTAATTTTTAACTCTTACCAACTTATAAAGAGCTTCTTTCAATAAAGACACTTGACCACTGTGCTTTTCCTTATGGAGAATAGATATATTAATTGTATGAACAGACAATTTGCATAGATTCAGATTATTCAGCACATGCCTTTTCTTTTTGTCATATTAACCAAACAAATTATGTTGAGAAGGAAGAGAGTCATTCTTGAAAATCATCAACTGTCAATAAATTCTCACCTAAAATAGAAATAGAGTCAAACCAAAATTTTTAGTGTGGATATTGTTTAAAAATGAGCACTTTCGTCATCAGTTAACAGAACAGTTAATTTATTTGTTGGGGGGAGTAGGACACAACATGATTAATTAGCTTAATGTATGTGTGCTGCATGCAAATACAGGCACTGGTGCCAAATTATGCATGCTTCGTGTTCACTGGGTTGAGAAGGAAAATACAGTCTGGAAGCACACAGATTTCTACTGAGTCCTTCCTTTATTCTCAAGGGACTAATTCTCATATCAACCACACAGCATTTTATTTTTATCATTGAAACTGGGAAACAAGTTGGCAAAATTGTCTGAATTTTAATTAAGCTGTTTAAAAACATTTCCTCACAGCCCACTTTAAATGTATTAATATGCCTAAAATGTACAGTATATTTAAGCAATATTAGTTTGGTGGGACTATAATAGCCATCCTCCTCTTATATTAAAAAAAATTTTAAAGTTAAAATCAGCAACAACAATACTGTATGTACTTAGGGGGAAATTGCACTTCCTGTTACTGAGGTGAGTCAAGAGGAAAACATTGGTGACATTTAAGAAAATAGGATTTTATATACTCTGCATTTTAAATAACATGATTAAGGTAACTGAAAAGAGGTGTCCAAGTTGGGAGAATAGCAGGAGCACAACACAGTGTTTTTCTAGGAACTGAGGTGCATTCTGGGTTGGGGGTTGATAAACTAACAAAAGTATAGCCTATTAATTCTAATTCTAATATGTTTTAAGGCCTGACTCTACTCTGGTGTGTTACACTGCAATTCTGGATTTATTACTACTACATAATTGTAATTATAGTAATTTTGTACTATTACCTTTGCTTTCAGTCTCCCCTTTTCTGTCTGCCTGTCTCTCTTAAAACCTCCCTCAGAGCAAGGGAGCTAATAATAAAAAAAAAATGACTGGATGCTGTAACACAGATGCCACCTGACAGGTCTGAAAGCCTTGGTCATATATAGACCACTGGACTGTGTGGCTTTTCTGATATGCAATAGCTATGACAATTTGTTCTGAGTTACCTTGAACTATATTAGTCTGCCGATGAACTGAAGAAATGGAAAAAGCAGTTCATTGTTTTGTGAACATTATGTTTGTGGAACCCCATTTAAAAGAAAGGAAATTCTTCCCTGATATCTAAGAGAGTTATCTACAAATAGTTTATAAATATATATCAGTCAGAAGGTGTAGAGTCAAAGGGAAATGCTTATAACAGCCTCTGCCAAAGATTCTTAATGCAAAGCATTGGAGTCTTCCTGTAATGTCATAATTATCAGCTGGAAGCGCTCCATACAAAATGTAAAAATAACCATGTGCCATCTGGTAATTGGTTTTCCCAGCAAATACATATGCAAAAGGGAATCAAGAGCAACAACAAAATTGAAAATCCAGTGCACAGGAATGCTGTATGACGGCTGGAGTTTTAATAAGCCACTTGCTGTGAAATCAGTTTTACAGTCCCATAGCATGATGATATAAAGCATTATAAGGTATATACATAAACATGAAAGTTCCATTATATTTATGGATATGGGCAAAGCAACAGCACTTAACATTTAGGCTTCCCGTATTGAGATACATCGTTCTTAGGAGATTTTTACCTGTAGTTAAATAGTAGCTAATGAAAGTGAGCTAAAATCACCATGACATTTAGTCACTACTGAAGTTTATTTCCCCAGGTTTACCTCTCATGACTGGGTTTATGGCTGCATTGTTTTCTATTATGAAGAAGTTGAGGTCCCTTTACAAAATGGCACGTAGATTTTCATAATGCTATTAGTGGTGTAAAAAAAAGGGTTTATCAGTGTGAAACTGTTCAATTCTATGTTAAAATTGTTGGGTCAGTATGGAAACGTGTAATTACTTTGATATAATGGGTTGGCTTAGTCTTTTTGTAACCTTGTACTTGGCTGTTCTTGCCCTTTAAATCATTCTGTATGAAATGTTTCGCTTCCCGCCATGGCAAACAAGAAGAAGCTGTAGCAAAGGAAAACATATGGGTAGCTACAAATTCATCACTGGCATCATTCAGCAAAAATCTTCATAATTTACAGCATTAGGAGCAATGGCAACACTGGACTGTGCATAAGGTGTCTTCCTTTACATATCTCAAAGCATTTCTTAATCGCTGTTTAATTCAGTTCCATTCATATTATTTTGGGGAGCATGGGGATTAAAGATGGCTTTCCAGTGAATTCCTTATAAAATGCCAAGTTCATCCTCTCCTTCCCTGTTCCATCATCCTGAGAGAGTGAATCACTGTTATTTGTTCTCACTGTAGGACTCAAGTCTTTCATCCCAACTTCACATGTCCAAAGTTTGATACTAAAAGAATCAAAGGAAACTGAGCTTTTAGGGCATACAGATAACTGCAAAGATTCTGGGGCTGCTGAATGCAGTGTTCTCAGATTTACATTTTGTTCTGAAATAGATAAGTGGAAAATATTTAATACTAAAATTCTTGAGTCCACTTTGTTCTATTTTTAATTATTTAGTGTATACTTAAGACCAGTTCAATTTTTCTTTACCTCATGTCACCAAGATGTGGTCAGAAATAGGTATATTGTCAGTTTGGTGTATGTGAGCTGGACTTATTTTTGAGATGGCCATGCAGCCCTTGAGTTTAGTATTTGTTTCATTGCTTGGACAGAGGACAGGACCCCTGATTTGACTTACTGGGAAGCGGAAGGAAGAAGAGGCAGAATTAACTTGTCCATTGACAAAAAGGTAATACATTATACAACTTAGTAACTAGGAATGAATGAAACTCCAGCCCCATGGTAAGGAAGAAGGCAAGTGAATTTGTATTCCAGTGTAATGTTTAAGAGTGTATCCTTTGGGTTCAGTCTCAGGCCTGCCACTATTAACTCTATGACCTTAGGTGATTCCCTTCACTTCTCTAAGCCTAGTTGTCTTCATCTGCAAACTGCTGATAGTAGAAATTCAATAGCATGGGAAAGGAGGTAGTGTGAGGTAATGGTCAAGAGAGGCATGTCTGGAGTAATACTGCCTGGGTTTGTATCCCATCTTTAAGGTTTACAACTGTGTCATCTTGGACAAGTTTTTCAACAATCTTCTGCCCCTGTTTTTTCATCCGTAAATGATATGTGTATCAGAAATGGAAACCTTAAGCAGTTTTTGTGAGTTGTGTGTAAACTGCTTAGAATACTGTCTGTCACTTCATGTGATCGGTAGACAAATTATTGCTATCCTTATCATGAACTTAAAATGATGTGCTTAGGTGCCAAGATGAGTAAATAAAGTAAAAATTGAATAGCGTGAAACTATCGTTTAAAATTTTAAATTGCCTGTGAAATACTGTGTGTGTGCTTCTGTGTATACAGCTCTGTGCAGAAGTACGTATGTATAAATGTACAGAGTAAGTTTGGTTTATCAGAGGGCACATATGCAAAGTATAACTTACGTTAAATTCTATAAAAGAGTGGGAAAAGAAAAAATAAAGACCATATATCTTTGGCAAAGAGTTGCGTGCCATGAATAAGTTAAATGCATGAATGATATTAATCACTGTTCTTATGCATAGATTTAACTTAAGAATTAAATGCATTAATATCTGTAGTGCCTTTCTCATAGTGCCTGGCATATTGAAAGGGTTAATGAAATGCTGACCACTATTCATAGCATCTTCATTATTATTTGCATTTAGTTACATTGCAGTGAAGATAACTTCTTTGGTGAATTGCCAGTCAAAAGTCAGATCCCATCCTTAAGCTGTCTTTAGGGAAGTGCTCAGATAGGCTTCTTCTGTCTTCTTCAGGCAGCAATCACTGTCCCCTTTTCTAACCAATCTGGTAGTAGCCAGGGCAAAGGACATGAAGTCAGGCTTAATGGAAGCGTATTTCCTGCTTTGAGAGTTTTCTGCTTTCCTGTCTTCATGTGAGTGAGAAAATGTTGATGGTCTACTGTGGGACAAGAAGAGACTTTCCTTGCTATTTATTCTTTTTATTTCAGTGTCTTGCCATAGTGCCATATTTAAGATCCACTGATAAGAGTCCCCAAAGTCACACTTTTGTCATGAGTCTGAGGTAGGCAGTGACAGCTTCTATTTGCCTGTTGAAGCTGGTTCTATTATATCAATAGAAATGCATTTATACATTTTGATATAGACAAGGGAAAGTGACACACCTATCCGTTGACTGGATAACCTTGTACCAAAGGGTAGAATTTCTATATTCTTGTCATTGTTTTTTTTTTTTTTTAAAGTTTAGATGCACCAGAAACTCTACTATTACTGAAATTTTACTAAACTAGAAGTACTTCCCTAATTTTTATTATGCTTTTCTAATTCCTAAGTGTTTTATTCAATATAAGTTGTTTTCTTTTCAAATTTAACACACACGCTATACCAAATTCAATATTTGTTTCTTGAGAAGAGCAAAATAAGTGGTGATATATGGAAGATGGTTATCTCCCAGCTAACGTTATGCATTTCTTCCAAGTCTTCTCAGAGGCAAGCACATTCCTCGACAGTACTGCAGGCAGAAGTATACAAATATGGTTACTGAGGTTGATTTGTAGAAAAAATGAAGGGAGCTTGTTGTTATAAAGTGAGAAAGACTTCTGGCTACTACTCAGTTGTTTTATGCACCTCACACTGTTAGCCTGTTTGGTAGGAAAGGATTCTAGTTCCTTTGCTTAGCAATAGCAAAAAGCCCCAATCACTGGAAGGAATAAGAAATAAGATTTAGATTTTTCAGCATTACAAATCCATATGAAGTTCTGCCAATACAGGCTTTAACTTACTCATGGTTCTATCCTCAGAATATGATCTTAACTAAGATCTGTGAATAACAGAATGAATGCACAGAATTTGTAATTTATTCTAAACATTACAAATTTTGTTTTAAAAGAGGAGACAGAGCAAAAAAGTATTTTTCAGTATTCGAATATTCATTTCTTATTATTTTTTAGAAGACAAAAAGTGTTAACCATTTTGTATTGCAGTAATAGAATGATTCCAATTTTGTGTTATAAAACTTCATTTATGCTATCAAATGAATGAGCCAAATTAGATGATTACCAAAAATTGTAACAGTTACATGAAAAAATTCATTTTATATGACAAAACATTTTAGGACGATGAAAGCGCTATTAGTCAAGAAAGAGTTACTTTATTGAAAAAGAACTCTTGAGGCCTTGCAACTCTACTCATTTGAACACTGAAAGAAGAGTACAGGCTCATAGTAGAAATAACCATTTAATTTATCAATTTTCCCAGAAGAAGTGGCCTTCTGTGGCAGAATATAAGAATTTATCTTCTTTAAATTAATGCTTTGTTTTTTGTAGGATATATTTAAACTCTAACCTTCCGTTTTCACTATGAGAATAATACTCAGGTGTCACAATTGTTTTCAACAGGAAAGTTGTACTTCTGATAATTAATATTCTTTTGGTATCTTCAGTTTTGACACAGAAGTAATTACAAAAACCATAATAATGAAAAAAAGAATAGTTTCCATTCACTGAATGATTACACTGTTAGCACTATGGCTAGCTTATTATAATCTCTTATTCTTATTGCTTAAAATGAAGAAAAGTGTTTTATTTACTTTTCTGTAAATCAGCTTTCTGCTAAGTTATTATATGCACTTGTATAGATGTTCAGTATGTTCATTTTGGGGAATAATACAATTAAATGAATATTCTGTCTTAAAACAAGCACACTAAAAATCCATGAACCTTTACCCTATTTACCATTTGGTTATGTCCTGGTAAATAATTTGGAATATTGAACTGGGTAAATTGAATGCAAAGGCAAAATTGGAAGCTCAAGAAAATAAACAATGTATTTTTAAAAATTTAGTTGAAAGCAAGATAAATGAGAGAGGTGGTTTATTGGTTTGCTTAAGGACTGGTGTTTCCATTTTACCCAACCTTAATAAAGCTGTGGATTTATACACGGAGTTTTGTGTACAGTGGTAAACACTAGTGTTGATGCTTTAAATTTCATAAGGCATATAAATAAATGGTAGGGACTATCATATAAAAGCAGAAGAACTTGGGAATTATTTTTATCTTTTTTTTTTACCTGGTTTACCCATTTCTCCTACCCCCACCCCCAACCCCTCCTCTGGCAACCACCAATTTGTTCTTTGTATCTATGAGCTTTTATTTGTTTGTTTTTAAGATCCACATGCAAGAGATCATCTGGTAATTGTCTTTCTCTGACTTATTTCATTTAGCATAATGCCCTCCAGGGATATCCATGTTGTAGCAAATGACAAGGTTTCATTCTTTTTTTATGGCTAAATAATATTCCATTGTGTATGGAGATATATCTATCTATCTCACATCTTCTTTATCCTTTCATCTGTTGATGGACACTTAGGTTGCTTCCATACTCTGGCTATTGTAAATAATGCTGCAATGAACATGGAAGTGCAGATAATCTTTTTGAGTTAGTGTTCTTGTTTTCCTTAGAGAAATACCCAGAAGTGGAACTACTGGATCATATGGTATGATGGATGTGGGGAAAGGGTTCTAATTTACATTCCCACCAGTAATACATGAGGGTTCCCTTTTCCCCACATCCTCACCAAAGCTTGTTATTTCTTTTCATTTGATAATAGTCATTCTAGCAGGTGTGAGGTGATATCTCACTGTGCTTTGGAATTGCATTTCTGGGCTCTCTGTTCTAGTCCATTCATCTATGTGTCTCTTTTTATGCTAACACCATACTGTTTTAATTACTATAACTTTATAATATATTTTGAAAGCAGAGTGCAATGCTTCCAGTTTTGTTCTTCTTTCTCAAAATTGCTTTGGCTATTCAGGGTCACTTATGGTTCCATACACATTTTAGGATTGTTTGTGTTATTTCTGTGAAAAATGCCTTTGGAATATTGATGGGGATTGCATTGAATTTGTATATTGTTTTGGATACTATGGACATTTTAACAATGTTAATTCTTCCAGTCCATGGGCAAGGAATATCTTTCCATTTATTTGTGTCTTCTTCAATTTATTTTACTAACATCTTGCAGTTTTCAATAAACAAGTCTTTCATCTCCTTGGCTAAATTTATTCCTAGGTATTTTATTCTTTCTGATCCAATTGCAAATGGGATTGTTTTCTTAATTTTTCTCTTTGGTATTTTATTACTAGTGTATCAAAACAACAGATTTTTACATATTGATTTATGTCCTGTAACTTTACTGAATTTATTAGTTCTAACAGTTTTTAATGAAGTCTTAAGGTTTTCTATATACAGTATACTATCTGCAAATAGTGACAGTTTTACTTCTCCCTTTCCAATCTGGCTGCTTTTTGTTTCTTTTTCTTGCCTAATTGCACTAGCTAGGACTTCCAATACTATGCTGAATAGAAGTGACAAGAGGGGGTACCATTGTCTTGTTCCTAGTCTTAGAGGAAAAGCTTTCAGCTTTTCACCATTGAGTATGATGTTAGCTGTGGGGTTGTCATATATGGCCTTTATTATGTTGAGGTGTCTTCCCTCTATACCTGTTTTGTTGAGAGTTTTTAATCACAAAAGGATGTTCTATTTTGTTGAATGCTTTTTCTGCATCTATGGAGATGATCATATGATTTTATCCTTCATTTTATTAATTTGAAGTATCACATTGACTGGTTTGTGGCAGTTGAATCACACTTGCCTCGTATCCTTGATATAAATCCCACTTGATAATGGTGTATGAGCCTTTATGTATATTGCTGAATTCAGTTTGCTAATATTTTGTTGAGGATTTTTGCATCTATTCATCAGGGATATTGGCCTGTAATTTTCTTTTTTCATGATATCTTTGGTTTGGGTATGAGGGTAAAAGTTGGCCTTATAAAATGAGTTCGGAAGTATTTCCTTCTCTTCTGTTTTTTGGAAGAGTGTTAGAAGGATTAGTATTCTTTTTTGAATTCACCAGTGAAGCAATCTGGTTCTGAACTTTTGTTTGTTGAGAGGTTTTGATTACTGGTTCAATCTCTTTACTGGTAACTTGTCTATTCAGATTTTCTATTTCATCGTGATTCAGTCTTGATAGTTTGTATGTTTCTATAAATTTATCCATTTCTTCTAGATTGTCCAATTTGTTGTCTTTTTTTTTTTTTTTTTTTTTTTTGTGGTACGCAGGCCTCTCACTGTTGTGGCCTCTCCCATTGCAGAGCACAGACTCCGGACGCGTAGGCTCAGCGGCCATGGCTCACAGGCCCAGCCGCTCCGCAGCACGTGGGATCTTCCCAGACCGGGGCACGAACCCGTGTCCCCTGCATTGGCAGGCGGACTCTCAACCACTGTGCCACCAGGGAAGCCCTGTTGTCATGTTTATATGTAGATTTATGTATAGGAATTTTGTGTAGAATGGTAAGAGCTAGAGTTGATGCTTTAAGTTTTTAAGGCATAAAAAGTCTATAAATAAATAGTCTATAAATAAATAGTAAGACCTATCATAATATACCATAAAAATATAAATACATATATAAATACATATAAATACAAACTTTTTTAAAAAGATAATTTTGGGAGTCTGATTGGTAATGTAATCAAGTGAATTAGGCTCTTTATGGATGGAATTGAAAAAGATAGCGCTTCTTTTTTTGAAAAAAAATTATTGATATATAGTTGATTTATTGATACAATGTTAGTTTCAGTGATTCGTTTATACGTACGTACATATATACATACATATATATACATATATATATATACACACACACATACACACACACACATACACACACACACATACACACACACACACACATATATTCTTTTTCAGATTCTTTTCCCTCAGAGGTTATTACAAAATATTGAGTAAAGTTCCTGGTGCTATATGGTAGGTAAGATAGCACTTCTTAATACTGCTCCTTATTTCTAATCCAACTAACCATCTGATGATATTGTCTTTACATTTATTGAAATATACCACAGATCAGTGTACCAATGACCACTTCTTTCTATTTAAACAACAGATGGAATGTTGGGATTGAAACCAGACTTGGGTATTCTGTTTTCATATGGCAGTTCCTGGTACTTATTTATAAAATATGACAACAAACCATTCTGTTAAGTTACTTACATGCATCATCAGTATTCAGTTAAATCACCAGGAGAGGATAAAGGGTCAAAGAGAAAAGAACAAAGTGTAAGGTACAATATTTAAGCAATCAAAAATGAGGAAAAATATGTTGTTGCTCAGTGTACCACTGTAGCCAAATAAATACGTTTACATTGAATTATATACTTTTGTTTTCCTGGTTGTAGTATCATATGACTAGAAAATAATCTCTTTAAAAAGAAGTGGCAAAAAAATGTATTCCTGTTGAGAGCTAATGCAGAATTTCAGCTTGATTTGTGTTTTCATTTTAATGTGAAAAAGTAATCATAGTGTCTGTATTATAATATTTTTTTGTAATATTCTTTGATGTATCTTTGAAGAGATAGTGATGGAAGTCTACATTTTGTTTACCGGATTCAAAAATTTAGAAGTGTTCCAAATATAACCTTGACTTCCCACTTTGTTAGAAGATTCCTAATATTCTTACTAAAATGATGTTTTAACAGATATACCCTCAGATAGTTTATTCCAGTGAGAGTAAAGAAATGAGAGAGGCCATGCAGGTGTAATGTGTTTCTTCAGTCTCTCAGAAGACTGAAGTGAGTTGTGTCTTCAAGATATTGGGGGCGGTCTGCATTTTCTTAATTCATTTTCAAGTGAATTTTGAGAACATGAGTCTATTTTAGACATTTTAAATCTAGTCTGTTGGTTTGCTTCTCTCTAAATTGCTCTGCATATGTAAGCAAATAGCATGTGAGTTTTCTTGATTCTATAAAGAAAGTACCACTCTAAAAAGCAAACAGCATTACAGGGCATAGGTACAAATACCTGGGTCCTCTCTCCTTGGCCTCTTAGAAAGTAAGGTTGCCTGACAACAGCGACAACAGCCGTAACACTAAGGTTATCTAACACTTATGAAGCATTTTCTGTGTATCAGGAACCACTAAAATCATTATTTCTGTCTCATTATATCTACTCTTCACAACAGTGTTAAAAGGCAGAAGTTAGCTAAGGCAGAGAAAGTCACAGGAAGTTGTCCAAGGTCACAGAGCTAACAAGTGGTTGAGCCCCAACTTGATTCTAGTCTGGCTCCAGATCCCATGTTCTTGATCATACCTACAAACAAACATTTAATTCAAGTTATTTACAATCTATCTTTATTCCTCTATACAAAGGAACATGCATGAGCATACACACAAACCTTGTATAATTTACAGAAATAAACAAGAGTAAATGAAAGGCAGACTCCAATTTATGAATGGATTATATTCATGTACTAGTCAATTATTATAACCTGATCTTTTCCCCTAAGCAATTAGTGTAGATTCCCAGGCAGATAGCAAAAGCTTATTTAGAATGTGTTATACCTAAAACACAGCACCCTTAATACTGTGCTAATGGTGTTATAGATTTTACCCACCACGTATTCCCATGTTACTGTAAGAGCTTCAGAAATTCAAATGTCCTCCATCAATTTTGGTGGGATTGGGACTTCCCTTCCTCTTTTACCAGTGCCCCTTGCCTCTATCTGCTGGAAAATGGGAGTGAAGACTGTCTGAGCTATAGACCATTGGTGATGCTTTGGGGCAGGGGCTCCAGGAGGGTCTGGGTTAAAATAGTTAAAAGTCCTAAACTTTGGAGTCAGACAGGTGACCATGGTCTTTCTGAGAAATGTGCTTTCAAATGTTGCTTACCCCTACTTCTTGCCTTCTTAATCTCTTTTAGTCTCATTTCATTTTTTGTAGAAGGGCAACAGCAATAGTATTTATTCCATAAATCTGTTGTGAAGATTAAGTTAGGATTATGTATATAAAGACCATTACATGCCGATAGAACATTCAGCAGTTACTATGGAAATGAGCTGGGAGACAGGACTCCTTTCTGGAATGCATTTCTGGGTATGCTTTACCTTTCAGAATGGTCTTCAATCTTACAGCTCTTTTATTTTTTTCCAAGACATGAGGATTAGTTGAAAAACATAAATATAAAATATAAAAATGATTTATATTAATCTGATGGTAAATTAACTCTAGTTGAGGAGGTGGAGAATGAATGTGCCTTGAGAATTTCATAAGCTAACTGATTAATAGGCAAATAAGTAGCCAGGAGTAGTGTGCCCTGAACATGATATAATGAACTCTTTTACCATTGTATCTTATGAGAAAATTATTTTTGGCATATTTATAGGTTATTAAAGAACCCATTGAAGAACCTATTAAAGTATTTAAAATAGTGCTTGAATTACATAATAGGGTGCTGAGAGAGTTTTTTCCTATCATCGTAGAATCTAGGGTAGACTCAAAGTTAAGAACAGGAAGGGCCAAGGTTTCCACCAGTGAGATCTGTATGTTTGTGGGAGATGGTCCAAATGATTCATTTATAAAGACTGATATACTCTTTGCTAGTTGGACATCTTCTAGGTAGTAGAGCTGTTTATGTTCCCCTGTGCATATTTGAGTAGAAAAAAAAGAGAAAGTTGCTGGGTCAAAAATAGGACATAGCTGTGGAATAGCCTGTATTCTCAAGGTTCTGTGTAATGAAGATAGTTGAATTCCCATGGAAAAAATGGATACTTAGGGAGGAACGTGGGATGGAAATGTCTTGCTAGATTCCATCCAAGATGTCTTTCCACCAGGGGATGATAGCTCGGCAGTAAGAGGCTACAGCACCTTCTGCTGGTGGATGGAGGTAGGAAGTTGTAGGCTATGGAGGAGGATAAACCAGAGCTGGACCTCCCAAATTAAGAAACTATTCAAGATGCCACTAGAAACAACTTACGTGCTTCACAAGAGCCACTCAGAGAGTGGCCAGCTGCTGGCCAGCTAAAGAAACAGAGAGACTAAACAAGAAAAGAGTTCCAATTCTGGCCTTCCTCCCTGCCTCAGCATACTTGAAGAGCTAAACAGAACTTTGAAACTGGTATGAGATTAGAAGTTTTTAATCTGGATGTATTACTCATTTTAATAATTGGAGCCGGCCACAAAGTTAGGGCTCCTGGCTTGACACTGTTAAGGAATAGAAAAGAGGTAGTCACAAAGCAGAGTTGATGACAAAGACTGAAATAAAAATCATTTTAGGGGGCCTCCCTGGTGGCGCAGTGGTTGAGAGTCAGCCTGCCGATGCAGGGGATACGGGTTCGTGCCCCGGTACGGGAGGATCCCACGTGCCGTGGAGCGGCTGGGCCCGTGAGCCATGGGCGCTGAGCTTGCGCGTCCGACAACGAGAGAGGCCACGACAGTGAGAGGCCCACATATCGCAAAAAAAAAAAATACCGAAAAAAAAAAAAAAAAAAAAAAAAAAAAAATCATTTTATATTTAGTCATACCTCAATATCTATGGGGGGATTGCCAGGGGGATTGGTTCCAGGGGAACTGCCAGGGGGATTGCCCCCACCCAACCCCGCCTCCCCATGAATATTGAAATCTGCAGATTCTCCAGTCCCTTATATAAAATGGCTTAGTACAGTCACCCCCTCCACATCGGCAGGTTCAGCATCCACGGATATGAAGGCCTGGCTGTATAACCTCCTGAGTTAAATTTCACAACTAAACTGTCATTCTTCAAAAAAGAGTGTAGAGATTAAAAGTAAGCTGTGCTAACTTGTGTTATTGATAAAGAAGGGGAAGGGTTCTTTGCTGTTTTTCTTTATTTGGAGCATAGTGAATATACAACGTTCTGTTCTGGGCATCATGTTTTAACAGAAACCTGAGTATCCAGAATGGTTGAAATGTGGAAATCCCGACAGAAAGAATAATGAAAACTCTGAGAAGATAAAGAGAAAGTTACAAACATTTTCACTTATTTAGAAAGGATCATCATTTATTTGCCTGTTTGTTTCTGAGGCCACAAATTAAACCAGTAATGAGATGTTACATAAAACTAGATTATGACTTGGTATATAGAAGAAATTTATTGGAATTAAGAAATTAAGAAAGCTACTTTTTCCAACTGTAACTTCCATGCATGCTTACTGTAGAAAAATTGGAAAATAC
Organism: Lipotes vexillifer; assembly: GCF_000442215.2. NCBI lineage: Eukaryota > Metazoa > Chordata > Mammalia > Artiodactyla > Lipotidae > Lipotes > Lipotes vexillifer. The sequence goes on from NW_006777418.1 coordinate 2,850,280, forward strand.
AAAATAATAAAAAGAAGTAAATAAAAATTCATACGCAGAATTCTGTCCTCACCAGATTGAGGACAGAAATGTATGATATAAATCTATTCTGGGTTAGGATAAATTCCTCCCCCTGCAATGGGGAGATCCATGTTTGGCATAAAAGAAAAGGCTAATTTGGAGACAGACATTTATAATAAGCAGGAAGTTTGACAATATAAATGTCAACTTCCTTTTGGAATCCTAAAGCCTGTGATTATAAAATATAAAACTGTGTCTAATTTTTTTACATGCTTTACATACATATTTTTGTGTGGCTAGTTGACATGGTTTTGGAATGAAACATTCATGAAACATTGACACCTTTAGAAACATCACATGAATTAATTTCAGACAACATTGTTTAAAGTGCCCATCAAAATATTCAGGGTTTACTACTGATAACCAACTGGTTGTCATGTAACATACTACTTAATATTCAGGTGATGTAAGGTAAAATTCTGTTAATTCACATGTTTCTTGAGTGTTTTTAAAGATTTTAGGTAAAACTAGAAAACTTCAGCTAACATACATAGGGAGGTTTCTGATGAGGAACTAGTGAAAGGCGATTGATTGCCTTACAAGTGAAAATGGAAGTTATACGTAAGGTTGCCAGATAAAGTATGGGGTGCCAAATTAAACTTGAATCAGTTAAAACAAGACATAATTCTTCTCTAAATATGTCCAAAATATTTCATGGGACATACTTATACATAATTTATCTGAAATGCAAATATAAGCGGGTAGCCTGTGTTTTCATATACTGAATCTAGAAACCCTCCTTGCCTTTGAAAATAGCAAAAAGATTACCAATATAGTCCCATGTGTCACCTTCTATAAATTATAGTCAGAACAATACACAACAATGCCAGTAAGAATGTAAGAAAAACTTCTTAGGTCAATATTTTTATAATGCTAAAGATGAAGAAAGAGGTAATTAGTGGTTATAATCCAATATTTGACTCCTTTGAACACTGTCACTGACCTTTTTGATTTATTTAATGAGTAAATATTTTGCTCCATTTTCTATAGACTTTCACTTTGATTTTAAATGTAATACAACAAAGACATTCAGCTGACTAGAATGCAAAATGGCCTTTTCCTCATTTTTAAAAGAAAATTCATTTAGGTTTAAATTTATTTTGAATTACTACCCCTTTTCTGAGACCTAACTTTATTTAAATTGAGAATAAGTGCATTCCAATATTATCCAATAATAGGTACAGGTGGCACCTCTGTCTCTAAGATTTGCTTCTTTTGGGTCTCACAGAAGACTTTCCCTATAGAAACATACGGTGAACATTCTGGTTTATTTTTCTTAGCTCTTGGACAGCTTTTACCTCTCATGTTCACATAGCAGGTGCCATATAGCATTTGTCCATCTGGGGGCAAAATCCTGCCTTCTGCCCCAAACTACTCATTGCATTCATACTCCCAACTTAACCCCAACACTTCTAGAAATCAAGGCATTCTGTTAGGTAGGTCCTCTTGGATATGCAACTTATGGCATGTAAATTTTAATCAATTCAGAAAACTTGATATATCAGTTTGCTAGGGCTCCCTTAACAAAGTACTACAGACTGTGTGACTTAAACAACAAAAATTTATTTTCTTACAGTTCTGGAGACTGAAAGTCTGAGACAAAGTGTTGGCAAGGCTAGTTCCTTTTGAGGGCTATGACGGAAAGATCTGTTCCTTGGCATGTAGATTGCCATCTTCTCCCTGAGTTTTCACATATCATTTTTCTGTACATGCCTGTATCCAGATTTCCTCTTTTTATGAGAACACTGGTCATATTGGGGAAGAGCTCACCCTAATGACCTCATTTTAACTTAAAATAAGACCTTTAAAGACCTTATCTTCAAACACCGTTATATTCTGAGATAGTGGGGGTTAGGACTTCAACATATGAATTTTATGGGAACACAATTCAGCCCATAACATCTGATAACATAAAAACACTTATAAAATTACTTTAAAATAATGAAACAAGGGGAAGGGGGGTTCACAGGCTAAAGCCTAAAAAGTGAGTCAAACAAACAGGCAGAATGGCTTAGATAAACAAGGGCGTGGAGGGAACCATAATGTTTGGTTAGTATCAGAGTAACAAAGGCATTATTGCTTGTTCACATCTCCTTCCTTTCTCTTGCGGATTATTCCCCATATTAAAATCTAGCCCTCCAGGGACATCTGTCCCCTGAGCTATAGCTCCTGTTTCTCCTGATCATATCTTAATCCTGCTTCTGCTGCCTCCTCAAGTTTGAGAAAAGTGCGTTTATCAAGGGGAGTATTTAAGAACCTAAGTGGTTCTAGGTATCTTAAGAATGCAGAGGCGGGCTTCTCTGGTGGCGCAGTGGTTGAGAGTCCGCCTGCCGATGCAGGGGACACGGGTTCGTGCCCCGGTCCCGGAAGATTCCACATGCCACAGAGCGGCTGGGCCCTTGAACCATGTCCGCTGAGCCTGCGTGTCCAGAGCCTGTGCTCCGCAACGGAAGAGGCCACAACAGTGAGAGGCCCGCGTACCGCAAAAAAAAAGAATGCAGAGGGTACTCAATATCATCTCTCCATTGATGAGAGAAGTATGGATTCAGTGTTGTCAATTTTGAGCCAGTGAAAATGAAACCCCATTTTTTTTAACACCTTTTTTTCCTCTATTTTTTTCTTTTTTTTTGGCTGCATCGGGTCATTGAGGCATGCGGGATCTTTCGTTGCGGCACACGGTCTCTTTGTTGTGGCACTCGGGCTTCTCTCTAGTTGCAGCATGAGGGTTTTCTCTTCTGTAGTTGAGGTGCATGGGGTCCAGAGCGCATGGGCCCTGTAGTTTGCAGCACATGGGCTCTCTCATTGAGGCGTGAGAGCACAGTAGTGTGCACGCGGGCTAACTCGCCGCACGACATGTAGGATCTTAGTTCCCCGACCAGGGATTGAACCCATGTGCCCTGCATTGGAAGGCGGATTCTTTACCACTGGATCACTAGGGATGTCTTGAAACACCATTAATCTATTGAAAAATTCATAGCACATAGCACAGTATTTACAGATTTATAAAATCTAACGTTTCTTCCTACTTTAATTAGTACATCTATCTTTATGTGAATAATTTTCTGTGGGCTTTATCTAATACCACTGTATCCATTAAAAATTAATAGAGTTTGCCTTTATTGGCTCTCAAGAACATATATTTTGCTTTGTGAAACAAATGGTGATATACTGAAAGTAAAAAGGAATGGACCACACTTTTCGGGACTGAAGAATATTCCCTGTTGTTTTTGTATCTGTAGCATTTTAAGGGAAAGTTGAAATTTTGGATTAGCTGCTGATAAGCATAAGATAACACTCTATGAGGGAAGAAGTCTTCTGCTTTTTACAGTTTTTTCCTGGTATACCGCATGTAGATACACTTAAGTAAGTGCTTAGAAGTGTGTCTAGGAAACCACTTCCGTTGCAAGGGCTTCTGATAAGATGGAGAGAGTTTCAAAGTAATATATGTGGGCTACAAAGTACTGAATTAAGAAATGCCGTTCTAGAGCAACTTGCTATTAAAAAACTATTCTGTAAATTTGTGGCTTTTCAAAACAGGATGTAGGAAACATTACTTTTCTTTAGGAATATATATGTATATTCATATATATACACATATAGTCATTTGTATGTATATTCCTAAAGAGAAATTAATAAATTTAGAAATATATTTTGGATGACACATTCTTTGTATTCATAAATGTACATATATACACATGTAATAATGTGTATTATATATAAATATAATTTATATATAAATTATATATAAATATATATTTATACATTCCTAAAGAATTGTTTCAATTTTTTCTACATAGAAAACTGAAAATAAAATGAGATTTTACAGGTTCAGAGCTGCATCTCAACTTCTATCATTTTTCTAAAAATAAGCCCTTTTCTTGTGGTGGAACACACTTTTTTTAAAGGTGATATTAAAAAAACTAATTATATCAATATACAAATATTGTTTGAAAAGTCAACCTTTGAATTTTGGCCATTTTTTTTAAAAAAAAGTTAAGACTATTTAACTTTTTCCCAGTGATAAAAGTTACATGCTCTAAGTAGAGAAATGTAAAAAGTACATGAAAGAAAAGAAAAAACTCAGTTTTATTACTCACAGATAACAATTTTGATACATTTTTTCACTACTGAATAATATTTTTAGTGAAAATATAGCCAAAATGTTTCATGCAGCTCTTGCTCTTTGTAGTAAAAGAAAAAAGTAAAAGGATCTAGGGCCATAAATAGGAAACAGCTATTAGCAAATTTATTAATGTCTAGTGTCCTATTTGTTGTTTTACCATGAAGAATCATTATTGGCTTAGCTTAGAACCTGGGCTTTGATGAGAAATTCATTACATGAAATATTGGGAGTACAGCTATGTTTGCTTGTGAAATTACACTGGCCCATGGAATTCAAGTAGAGAATCATTACCAGTAAGTAGAAGTAACTAGAGAGGACCAGGGGAACCTATAGTTGAAACAAGTAACAGTAATCAAGGCAGAGTTAATCACTCCATTATTAATTCTCAGAGAAAGAGAACTGAGCTCTTCTTGCTAAGTTAAACAAGGGGTAATGGGAGCCAATACAAGTTAAGGAAAATAAAACAGAACTCTCAAAAGAGAGAACGCTTAGGACTCAGAGTAAGATTGCAGGTGTTTGGAGTGGGGGCAGATTAAATAACTAAGAATGTCTGGAGCACGGAAGACCAGAATAAGCTTTCTCATGTACATCTGAAAAAACAACAGATATTTAGGATCCAAAGGACAAAAGGCTGGAGAGCCTTAAAGACAGTTACACTTTACATGTCTTCTGTCCCACTGGACTCTCACTCACAGGCTCTACCCATCTATGCCTTACAAGGTTTTATTATTTTCTAACACTTCCACTCTACTGGAGTAACTCTTCATTGCAGCTCAGGGACCTACTTCACTGTTAATCTCTACATGTACGTAGACTTTTCTAGAGGATAACATTATTTTTATCTTACCTTGTCCACCTTTCTTCTTCCATCACTGTATAGCAAAGGTAAATCTAAACATTTTCAGGCTAACATTAGCCAAATATATTGCTGTACTATCGTTAAATAGAGAAGACACAGGTTTGTTTGAAAAGCATGTAGAATACAAGAAGCTGATAGAGGGCTATAATTAAGATTACTGTGATGATGCAATGGGTTTTTTTTGTTTTTGTTTTTGTTTTTTGCGATACGCGGGCCTCTCCCTGTTGTGGCCTCTCCCGTTGCGGAGCACAGGCTCCGGACGCACAGGCTCAGCGGCCATGTCTCACGGGTCCAGCCGCTCCGCGGCATGTGGGATCTTCCCGGACCGGGGCACGAACCCGTGTCCCCTGCATCGGCAGGTGGACTCTCAACCACTGCGCCACCAGGGAAGCCCGATGCAATGGGTTTTGATTCGGATTTGGAGAAAAGAGAATATGCCAACATGAAGGAAATTAATGAGGTGGTTTAGAGTTTTTCCAGTCCTTTTTCTTGAGATTCTATTTCTTCTTAAATGGATCCACTTCTTTTTTCTTTTTCCTTTTTTTTTTAGTAGAACAGCTTATGTTGTTTTTCTCAATATCCAGTGGTATATATCATCTGAGTAACAAAAATTGGGAACTCAATTTTTTTCAACACATTAGACAAGACTAGATCCTTACCCTGACTACTGGGAGCTGAGGAAGATCATTTTGTGAAACAAATGGTGATATACTGAAAGTAAAAAGGAATGGGCCACACTTTTCGGAACTGAAGAATATTCCCTGTTGTTTTTGTATCTGTAGCATTTTAAGGGAAAGTTGAAATTTTGGATTAGCTGCTGATAAGCATAAGATAACACTCTATGAGGGAAGAAGTCTTCTGCTTTTTACAGTTTTTTCCTGGTATACCTCATGTAGATACACTTAAGTAAGTGCTTAGAAGTGTGTTTAGGAAACCACTTCTGTTGCAAGGGCTTAATACCAGAGGTTAGCAAACTACAGTCTGTGAGCTGGCTGCCTATATTTGGAAATAAAATTTATTTTAACACAGTCACACTCATTCATTTTTGTATTGTCTACAGCTGCTTTTGCGTTACAAAGGCAGAATTGGACAGTTGTGACAAAGACCAAAAGGCCTGCAAGCCAAATATGTTTACTTTCTAATTCTGTACAGAAAAAGTTTCCTGACTTCTGTTCTAGACCAGTACTGTACAGTAGAACTTTCAGTGATGGTGGAAATGTTCTGTGTCTGTGCTGTTCAGTACAGTAGCCACTAGCCACATGAAGCTATTTAAATTTAAGTTTAAATTAATTAAAATCAAATTAAATTAAAACTTAGTTGCAGGTGGCTAGTAAGGCTAAGAAACTGTATTTGAAATTGAATTTTACTTTAACTAATTTAAAGTTGAATCTAAATAGCTGCATGTGGTTAGTGGCTACCATCTTACTCAGGTTGGTTCTAAACTTAGGTAATTGCTTACCAAAATTATTTATTAACAAAGCTTGGCTGTGGTTTATGTTGAACAGGTCCTTTGTATATTTATATGGTAAAATCAACATAAGAAATGCTATTACAATTAGTCCTCTTCTTACTATCAATCCCTAGAATGGGAGTATCTTGGATAGGTAAAAATGAATTTTTTCCCACCTATTTATTGTTTGGTTTAGCCTACCAAGAATTCATATGTACTTACATGCGAGAAGGCTCAAAGTATAACTTGCCTTTGTTAAAACTTATTTCAACTTTGAGTTGGCCTTTTCTACTATAAGCATTTGAGTATATAGTAGAAAGCATAAAATTCCCTATGCAATTTCCCATAAACTTCATCATATAAGTATTGATATAAATTACTTTCAATTTTAAATATTTACAATTTTTCATTATAATTTTCCCTTTGACCTTTGAGTTGTTTGGAAGTATGTTTTGTAAATTTCCAAACAGATTGTGTTTTCCAAGCTTTTTTTTTTTAAACATCTTTATTGGAGTATAATTGCTTTACAATGGTGTGTTAGTTTCTGCTTTATAACAAAGTGAATCACCTATACATAAACATATATCCCCATATCTCCTCCCTCTTGCATCTCCCTCCCACCCTCCCTACCCCACCCCTCCCCTCTAGGTGGTCATAAAGCACTGAGCTGATCTCCCTGTGCTATGTGGCCACTTCCCACTAGCTATCTGTTTTACATTTGGTAGTGTATATATGTCCATGCCAGTCTCTCACTTTGTCCCAGCTTACCCTTCCCCCTCCCCGTGTCCTCAAGTCCATTCTCCATGTCTGCATCTGTAAAGTCCATTCTCTACATCTAGGTCTTTGTTCCTGTCCTGCCCCTAGTTTCTCCAGAACCTTTTTTTTTTTCCTTTTTTAGATTCCAGATATATGTATTAGCATACGGTATTTGTTTTTCTCTTTCTGACTTACTTCACTCTGTATGACAGACTCTAGGTCCATCTACCTCACTACAAATAATCAATTTCGTTTCTTTTTATGGCCGAGTAATATTTCATTGTATATATGTGTCATATCTTATTTATCCATTCATCTGTTGATGGATATTAAGGTTGCTTCCATGTCCTGGATATTGTAAATAGAGCTGCAATGAACATTGTGGTACATGACTCTTTTTGAATTATAGTTTTTTCAGGGTATATGCCCAGTAGTGGGATTGCTGGGTCATATGGTAGTTCTATTGTTAGTGTTTTAAGAACCTCCATACTGTTCTCCATAGTGGCTTTATCAGTTTACATTCCCACCAACAGTGCAAGAGGGTTCCCTTTTCTCCACAACCTCTCCAGAATTTATTGTTTGTAGATTTTTTGATGATGGCCATTCTGACTGGTGTGAAATGATACTTCATTATTGTTTTGATTTGCATTTCTCTAATGATTAGTGATGTTGAGCATCCTTTCATGTGTTTGTTGGCAATCTGTATATCTTCTTTGGAGCAATGTCTGTTTAGGTCTTCTGGCCGTTTTGGGGCTAGGTTGTTTGTTTTCTTGATACTGAGCTGCTTATAAATTTTGGAGATCAGTCCTTTGTCAGTTGCTTCATTGGCAAGTATTTTCTCCCATTCTGAGGGTTGTCTTTTCATCTTGTTTATGGTATCCTTTGCTGTGCAAAAGCTTTTAAGTTTCATTAGGTCCCATTTGTTTATTTTTGTTTATATTTACATTTCTCTAGGAGGTGGGTCAAAGAGGATCTTGCTGTGATTTATGTCATAGAGTGTTCTGCCTTTGTTTTCCTCTAAGAGTTTGATAGTGTCTGGCCTTACATTAAGGTCTTTAATCCATTTTGAGTTTATTTTTGTGTATGGTGTTAGAGAGGGTTCTAATTTCATTCTTTTACATGTAGCTGTTCACTTTTCCCAGCACCACTTATTGAAGAGGCTGACTTTTCTCCATTGTATATTCTTGCCTCCTTTATCAAAAATAAGGTGACCATAGGTGTGTGGGTTTATCTCTGGGCTTTGTATCCTCTTCCATTGATCTATTATTTCTGTTTTTGTGCAAGTACCATACTGTCTTGATTACTATACCTTTGTATTGTAGTCTGAAGTCAGGGAGCCTGATTCCTCCAGCTCCGTTTTTTGTTCTCAAGATTGCTTTGGCTATTCAGGGTCTTTTGTGTTTCCATACAAATTGTGAAATTTTTTGTTCTAGTTCTGTAAAAAATGCCACTGGTAGTTTGCTAGGGATTGCATTGAATCTGTAGATTGCTTTGGGTAATATAGTCATTTTCACAACGTTGATGTTTCCAATCCAATAACATGGTATACCTCTCTGTTTGTATCATATTTAATTTCTTTCATCAGTGACAAATTCTTAGAAAACTACAACCTTTCCGAGACTGAACCAGGAAGAAATAGAACATATAAACATAGCAATCAGAAGCACTGAAATTGAGACTGTGATTAAAAATCTTCCAACAAACAAAAGCCCAGGACCAGATGGCTTCACAGGCAAATTCTATCAAACATTTAGAGAAGAGCTATCACTATCCATCTCAAACTCTTCCAAAATATAGCAGAGGGAGGAACACTCCCAAACTCATTCTATGAGGCCACCATCACCATGATACCAAAACCAGGCAAAGATGTCACAAAGAAAGAAACTATAGGCCAGTATCACTGATGAACATAGACGCAAAAATCCTCAACAAAATGCTAGCAAACAAAATCCAACAGCACATTAACAGGTCATACACCATGATCAAGTGGGGTTTATCCCAGGAATGCAAGGATTATTCAATATACGCAAATCAATCAATGTGATACACCATATTAACAAATTGAAGGAGAAAAACCGTATGATCATCTCAATAAATGCAGAAAAAGCTTTCGACAAATTTCAACACCCATTTGTGATAAAAACCCTGAAGAAAGTAGGCATAGAGGGAACTTAGCTCAACATAATAAAGGCCATATATGACAAACCCACAGCCAACATTGTTCTCAGTGGTGAAAAACTGAAACGATTTCCTCTAAGATCAGGAACAAGACAAGGTTTTCCACTCTCACCACTATTATTCAACATCGTTGTGGAGGTTTTAGCCACAGCAATGAGAGAAAAAAAAGAAATAAAAGGAAACCAAATCGGAAAAGAAGAAGTAAAGCTGTCACCATTTGCAGATGACATGATACTATACATAGAGAATCCTAAAGATGCTACCAGAAAACTACTAGAGCTAATCAATGAATTTGGTAAAGTAGCAGGATACAAAATTAATGCACAGAAATCTCTTGCATTCCTATACACTAATGGTGAAAAGTCTTAAAGAGAAGGTAGGGAAACACTCCCATTTACCATTGCAACAAGAAGAATGAAATACCTAGGAATAAACCTACCTAAGGAGACAAAAGACCTGTATGCAGAAAAGTATAAGACACTGATGAAAGAAATTAAAGATGATACAAACAGATGGAAGCTTTTTGTTTCTGAATAAATCTAAATTGCCCTCTGGTCAGAAACTCGTTTGAAATTTGGAGACAAAATTTCCTCTGAAATTTGTTAGTGATAGCTTTAAGTCCTAGCACATGGTTAACTTTTGCAAATGTCCTTGGAGATAATGTTTATTCTCCAACTGATAAGTGCAGACTTATTATGTGCATATTGGCTTTTAAATTCTTTGCTTCAAATCATACTATGGTTTTTTGGTTAACTTGCTCTTTGGTTTACTTAGAGATATATGCTTAAAATTTTCACAAGGACTGTGGCTTTGTCAGTTTAGCTTTAGTGTTATGTTAAAATTTTGTTATATATTTTGGCATTATGCTATTAGATAAATAAAAGTTCATAATTGCCACATTATCCTGTTGATTTGCAATCTTTATCTTCATGCATTGCCTTTTATTATTTTTACCTGAAATTGTACTTTTTTCTAGTGACATCTAAAGAAGTGTAATAGCTTTCTTTTGGATAGATATTTCCTATATCTTTTTTAGTCCTTTCAATTTCAAATTATCCTCTTCATTAATTTTATGTCAATAGCATGCACAGTATATGCTAAGATTTTTTTTTTAATTTCAATCTAAAAATCTGTTTTTAAACTGAAGAATTTAGTCCATTTACATTTAATGGATAATTGGACTGATTTCTCCTATCATATTACATGCTTTCAACTAATTATGTTCTTTTTCTTCTCTTTTTTTCACCAAGTCTTGACTTTATTTTTTCATTTCATTTTTTTCCTACTTATCTGGAAGTAAGGGCATGCCATTAATTTATGGCTTGTTTATTTTTTGCATATATACTCAAATAAACAAAACCTAAAGTTAAACAATGTCTCTGTCCTTTTATTGAAAACCAAAGATCTTAGAATTCTTTAATACCTATTCCTGCCTGTCATATTAAATACTATTATATTCTCTTATTACAAGTGTATTTCAAGTAGAGTTTTATCCTTATTTTTAACACCTAATATATGTTAAACATTATTCTTTTTATTATTTTTTCTTATTGGAGTTGGTGTTTGTTTAGATTTACCCTATATTAACCAAAGTCTTTGTTTAATATTCTTTTCTATCAGGCATCCAATTCCTGGACTGAAGTATATTCTTTAGTCTTTATTTTTGTCCTTACTGTAAAGATTAATTTTCTTTGTATAGAATTCTATATTTATAAATATTTTCTCTCATCACATGGAAGCTATTATTCTGTTGTATTCTGGTTTTAATTATTGTTAGTGAGATACCTGTCATCTGTCAAATTGCTATTCCTTTGTAGGTGATCACTCATTTCTCTTTGGCTGGCTTGAAGAAATTTTTTCCTTGGTCATAAGTAATTTGTTTTCTTGCGATTTCTTGGACATCTTAGAGCTAAAGATTGTTTTCTTTTAACAATTCAAAAAAAAAAATAGCCCCTTTCTCTTTGAATAGAGCCTCTTCTTTCTTCTTTCTTTTTTCTCATTGAAATTTTACTTAAGTATCTGATGTTTCTTTTTTCATCATCTCTGTCTCTTAGCTTCCCTTTATATTCCATCTCTTTGTGTTGCATGCTGGGTAGTTTCTTTTACTCTCTCTTCCAATTAGCTAATTCTTTCTTTAGATGAGTTTAATTGTGTTTAATTGAGGAGTCAGCAAACTTTTTCTTCAAGGGCCCGGTTATAAATCTTCTGGGCTTTTGGGCGATGTGGTTTCTGTGGCAATCATTTTATTCTTCCATTGGAGCATGAAAGCAACTAGAGGCAATACATAAACAAGTTGGCCTGACTGCATTCCAGTAAAATTTATTTACCAAAACAGGCAGCTGGCCCATGGACCATAGTTTGTTGACTCCAACTGTAGTCTATCAAGTGAGTTTTAAAATTTTTCTCCAGTTTTAGAAGTACCATTTGCTTCTTTTTTTTTCAAACCTTCTTTTATATTTCTAATAATCTCTTGTAACTTGTTCATATTGTCAATCATTTTTTGGTATATTTTCAGCATATTAAATGCAATTATTTTATATCCTATTTTCTGACAATTATAATATCTTAATTTTCTTTAAATATTTTTTTTCTACTGATTGTGTTTCTACTGACTTACACTCATAGTTCCTTGCTCACTTGTGTGCTTTGTGATTTTTACTGTTTCTCATTTTATCCCCTAAGATTTAATAGGAACTGGAATAAAATTATATCATTCCACAGAAGATTAAGGTTTTCTTCTAGATTCTCAAGAGAGTACCAATCTGGAAACACTTTAAATTTCTCCTGAGAAGTTGATTTTACCACACATGGTTAGTTTTAATTCAGACTGAACACATGTATCATTTGTGGTTACTAAACCACAGGAAATATGATTTTTCCACATTTCATCGCAAACCTCCTGTAGTGGCCATGAAAATGTCCCACTCATATATCCTACTGCAGGGAACATAATTGATTTATGGCCCTTCAGTGTCTGAGCACAGTGTGAATACTAATGCAAGCCTATTTATGCAAGATATGAGACCCCTTCAACTGGTGACTTTGGTTCTAGGATTCTCCACTGGCCTGGCCAAAACTGTCTTGTACTGTGCTTTAGTCTAAAACTCTTTCTTACTAATCCTCATACCTCATCTCCTCTGCACCCATGTTAGATCTGTGTCATTCTGAAGCCTCTCAATGCCTCCCCTGGCATTATCCCTAAGGGGTATTTCTTCCATTATACCTCATGCACATCTGATCCTGCCTTGGCATCTACTTGTCAATGGCAAGTACTTCTCTCAAACTAACATACTCTCATATTTTTGTCATGCAAAAATAAGACCCCAGATTATTTTATAAATAAATAAATATTTATGTAGTTATAGCAGTTATAGATGTATAACTGCTTAAAGTTAGTTATTCAGTTGGCTAGGGATAAGATATCATTAAATCAGACTGTTTTCAAAAGACGATGTTAATCTAACCTAACTCAATATAGAATAATATAGACAATATAGAATAGCTATTATCTAGAGCTGATTCTGTTTTCTTATACCCATCAAATCTAGTTGATTGCCCAGGGAGTATAAAATTTAATTGTTTCTCTAGAAGCATTAAAATGTGGCTTATATTAAACTATATTAGCCATCTGCTGCATATATGGACCTCATTTTTATCTCTCTCCATTCATCAAATGCCACCACATCCTTTCCCACCACTTTTATTACTCTTTTCTGAATTGTGCTTTGGCATATATTGAGGAATCTTTAAAAATTTTTCATATAAAATGTGTCCTTGTATTTAAGAAATGTAGCTGTTGAAGATGTTCTTGGATTTATAACAGAGTATCACAGATGACCCAAAGGCAACTTTTTTCTCTTGTCCCAATTTTCAGATTAGCAGTTCTCTTAAGAAACTAATTTTTTATGTCTAATGCATATACTGAGTTATGGAACTGATCATATTTCCAGTTTTACACTGCCTGCTGAAAAATTTTGAAGCTTACCTATAAATTTTGTATATTAATCAAACTTCTGGGTTTGTCATTTTACTTTACTTTCCCCATAGGTCCTCTATGTTTGAATGTATGTATGTTCTTATGTATTGCTGTGCAATACTACGGGGGATGGCCGTAAGTCAATTTGTTCATTTATTCACCTGTCATGGACATTTTTTAACCTAACACTGTATGTATTCATTTATTTTGCAGTATTTTTCTTGGCAAAATTTCTGATCTAAAGTCTGCCATTTTTTTCAGTTGACATTATTCCATAAATATTTATCTGTATGGTTCTATAGTCTTCATATTATAATTATTACCTTTATGGTTGGATAATATTCCTTCAAATGCATACACTGTAATTTACTTTTATTATTTACTTTAATGCGGCAGAGTCAAAAATATTAAGCATAAATATCCAAAAGCTTTCCCCTTCTCTGATAATTTTGTTAGATGACTTTTGAATCTTTCTATGGCTATTTGGGTATATGGTGAGGGGGTAGCTGGGACAGGTGAGAGAGTAGAATTAGAAAGAGAAAGGAAAGTGAAATGGGAGAATTGTCCAAGACTAGAGTTTTATCAAGGGAAAGACAGGAAATACTGAGGGTAGTGGCCTATGATATGAAATTTGGGAAGATTTGTTGTTATGTAGGATAATTCCTTCTTTGTCACTCCTCGAGAATACATTCAGAACAATATACATGATTCATCAAAGCCTTTGTAATCCAATCTGAGTTTCTTTAGGAAATAAAAAAATACCTAATGGAAACGCAGCTATAGTTTTTTCCCCCCTATTATCTTGCAACTATAAGCTTTAACAAAAGTAATGGTATGTTTTTAATACTTTTATTTGTGCCTTAGGTAATAAAGTTGAAAACACTATTTGAAAGTTGAATTTGAAGAAATTTAGTATGGTTACATTATCTGAAAGAGAGAAATTAAAAATGACCTAATCAATAATGGTATAGAGATAAATCCAATAGGGATAAATTTAATATATTCAGAAACAGGAACAACCAAAAGAATCACTGAATAAAATGGAGCGATACTGTTTAGATAAATGTACCGTGCAAAATATCTGACATGCAATTATAAAGCAATATGCTTTTAAGAATAATAGTAAATATCAGGGCATAGCTAATTTATATGTAACATTTTTACATTCTATATGTTTTTAAATCTGCAGTTTAAAAGGAAGAGATAATGAGGAAAAAAGCAAAAAAATAGTGATCATTTGAAATATATAACTTCCAGAGAGCCAGAAAAGTTTAAAGAATTTTCAGTAAGTGCTTACAGTTATGCCTTATTTTAACAGGTGAGGAATGTTTTCAGAGATCTCTAATCAATCCAAGGGCAGATGTAGACAAATATGCTTAAATATTAGCAAAAGAGACTGGAGTTAAGAGATGGAATCTATTTTTGGCTACAGGTGTGATCAATATGGAAGTGGGCCTGGAAGAAAAGGTCATGGACTCTGTATGCCTGGGGATATTTTAAATGTAAAGAGCCATAGCTTCCTTGGATGGTAAAGCCTAGCCTGCCAGCAAAGATAGGTCCACATCAGATGATCTTCTGAGGTCCCTAGCAGCTTTAGAACTCTCCAGCTCATTTCAGTGATTAGGTTAAAATTGAAATAATGTTTATAGTAATTCTGATTAAGCAATTAGTTGGCAGGTTCAGAACAAGTATATTTATGATCAGTGAAGGTAGAGCAGCAGGTCAGTATTCTTAGCACTTCCAAGTTTCCAGCATTCTCAGACACAGAATTGGTATATAAGTATCTTGATCCTTCCTTTACTGTTTAATGAAATAATCTAGGAATATATAATGTATTTACAAGTATAAACATCCTCATTTAAAATCCTAGCCAGGTTGGTTATAAACTCATCTAGTCCCAGTCCTTATTACCAGGAAGGTGGTTACTAAACGCTTAACATTGTAATAATGACTAAGGCACTTTGGAGAAAAAGATTGGGGTGATAATATTTTACTTTTTACCGTATATACTGCTTCAATTCTTTACTTTTATAAAGAGCAACAATCATAATTTTTAATAAGGATGAAATTAAACTGTAAAATAAAAACAAAGTCAGGCATTTAACATTAAGTGACTGGCAGTAAGTGTTTTCTATACTTACGTGACTAGAAGTGTATAATTCTATGCTGGTTGGTATCCAGTATTTCTTACTCTGTAAATAATGGCTATGTTTCTACACATTGTTAGTATAGTTATTTAGTATAACTATTCTGTGTATAGTTAGTATACACAGAAGAGGTGCTTACTAAATGTTTGATAAATGAAAAAAAATTTTGTTTCATTAAACATGTACTTACCAAATTAGCATAAAACATACAAACACACTCAAAAACAAATACTTGCTCTGACAGCTGATAGCTTGAACTCAATGATATTTATTTCTGTTTTCATGGTTGCCGATCAATTTCCAATGTTCCCTTTTTAAAAATGTGAACTTTTATATACATTAATATGTATAAAATAGATAACTAATATGAACCTGCTGTATAAAAAATAAATAAATAAAAATTTAAAATTAAAAACAAAATGTGAACTTTGACATCAGTTAGACCCAACCCTTAATTGTACTTCTTCAATTTAAGAGCCCATAAGTTTTTAGCAACTGAGATGCCTAGATTAGCTAAGTATGGCAGCAGATTTCAGATTAATCCAAGAGTTTAAAAACTAAGCATGGATCGGTGTTTTCCAGAAACTAGTGACACCCTTTTGCAATTCAGTTTTCCAACTGATACGGAGTGACTATTGCAGATAATGTTTCTGCATTTAAACTCATAAGAATTATTGTGAAAGCAAGTGGAACTCATGAGAGACCAGGGGGTTAGAGAGAAGGAACCCTTGCAGTGAAAGGAATCAAGGATTGTCTTTAGAACCCATGCTACCTGAGCAACCAGGTCAAAAAAGCTTCCTCTAATGAAGATCCATCCATTACCATGACATGCAAGCTCTAGCTGTAGATCACTTTCATGGTCTCCAAAGAAGCTGAGCAGTTATCAGTAACATTCAAAAATCCACTGGAAAGTCATTCATTTCACTTTATGGTCCTAATTAGCCATTTGTATAGTTCTATAATTAAATATGTTCCTTTCTCATCAAGTTTTTCACTTTAGTAATGATACCACTGTGCCACAAACAGGCCCCATGCTGCTGGGTTTGGGACTTATTCATAGCATTTAATTGGTCACCCAGTGGTTAGCCAATAACCCCTTCTATGGGAAGCAACACTCTGAATGCTGTTAATGGGCTGGAGGCACAGTGATTGCCTCCTGGTACCCAGCAGTACTGGGAATAAAGCAATTTCCTCCACTGTGTTGTGTGCCCAATAGCTAATCCTCTCCACTCCTGAAATGCACAGTATTTGGTTATAAGTATTTGTGCTGGCTTACTTACCGCTGGGTTGTTAATAGGCAGTGATTCTTCAATGCTCCTTCAGTGAAGATACAGTCTGCTTGCTGACTGCTAATTAAAACAAGTTTACTCTCTAAGACTGCAACTAAAAGGTAGCAAGGTCATCTTACTTATTAATGCAGTAAGCTTTTATGTAACAATGTTGATACACTACTCATATGTGCACATTTTGTAAACTGGCAAGTCTATTATTGATTGCTTCAAAAGAACAAAAATTGAGCTACTGACTAGTCTGCTTTCCTTTGAAGTGAATTTGTTAAAATTCCTGAGTCCAGGCTTCTGTTTTACAGTTGAAACATAAGGCTTGCTGCAGGATTCTATTTACAATATTTGAGCTTCTGAAAACAAAAAGAAAAATGTCGACTGTACTAACCATAAATGTTCAAGCCATTAAAGTAATACTTGTCTTTGTTTCTCATGTGTTTTGTTTTAATATAGTTTGATGTATGAACGGGCATTATAGAGGCTCCAACTTAGAAAGTAAAGTGATCGGTAGATGGCACTTCCTAACCGCCTGTTCAGTGTAAATACATATAATTAAGTCTTAGAAATGGGGTTCTGAGAAATAAAATAAAATAAAAGTCTAGTGGCTCATAACAAGACAAAGACAATCATATTTTTGCTTCTATAGTGCCCAGATATTTTTATGTCACATTTCATTGAGCTCTCAGGAAAAAAATTCTAATTTGCAAAATTTTTGATGTGTGCTTCTTCCTTAACATTCCAGACATTCATCTTCAGTTATGACAAAGAAAACAATGCAGTATACTCTGTTAGACAATATGGTGCCTCTTCCTGCCTTAGGCACTTTTCAGAGAGCCAGGAGTGTCAAAGTGAATTATTCAGGGCTCTCAAAGTTACTCTGCCTCAAAATTAAACATTATTGCTTTAGAAAATATACTTCTAATTCTCAAGCACAAACAAAAAAATTAGAAACAATTTTAAAATTCTCCACTCACAACCAGAAAGGGGAGAAACATTTTAAAGACAAAATAGGAAAAAACAGTGTTGTCTCCTGGGGCAAGGTGACATCACGTGCAATTTGTCTCTAGTGTGTAAAGCAAAATACATTTTAGAGGGTTTTATTTACTTATTCATTTTTATTTATTTATTTTTGGCTGCACTGGGTCTTCATTGCTGTGCATGGGCTTTCTCTAGTTGCGGCGAGTGGGGGCTACAGTTCTTTGAGGTGCATGGGCTTCTCACTGCAGTGACTTATTGCGGAACACAGGCTCTAGGTGTGTAGGCTTCAGTAGTTGCAGCACGTGGGCTCAGTAGTTGCAGCACCCAGGCCCTAGAGCGCACGGGCTTCAGTAGTTGTGACACGTGGGCTCAGTAGTTGTGGCTCGCAGGCTCTAGAGTGCAGGCTCAGTAGTTGTGGTGCACGGGCTTAGTTGCTCCGTGGCCTGTCAGATCTTCCTGGACCAGGGATAGAACCCATGTCCCCTGCATTGTCAGGCAGATTCTTAACCACTGGATCACCAGGGAAGTCCTTAGAGGGTTTTAATATCAAGAGTTTAAATGCCATTTGGGAGTTAGGGTGTCCTGTATTATAAGCTTTGTAAAAGATGTTCATATGTAGCTGTAATTACGCAGGTACAAGTGCCTATAGTCAACAAAGAAAAATTCACTTAAATATTTTTCATATATATAGTGGTAAATCAATAGTATTTCCCTATTGCTTCTGAAATTATAGACAAACAACATGGATATATATTCAAGTTGTGTAATAAATTATTTAAACTGAAGTGTAATAAATGTGTTCTAAAACCAACAGCCAATAAATTATCCTTAAAATTCCTGTTTGGTGCTACTTCTTCAGACCATTCATTGAGTTATAGTAGAAACAACTTACATTTAGTTCAGATTCAGTGAATGTGTATGTATACATACACACGTGTATACACACATACATAAATCTTCATTAGTAGTGATGATTCATTGATAATGAGAAAATAACAACAAAATACTTGTAAGTTGGACATCTCTTTCTGCCATTAGCAAGTTACCTGACCTTAGACATATTATTTTCTCTCTTTAGTCTTTGTTTGCTCATATGGAAAATAATAGTAGATCTATATTATACATAAATATATCTACTATTAGTCATTATCTCCTAAAATATTTTGAAATGATTATTCATCTATATCCATATCTCTGTCCTTGCATTATATATATGATGTATGATACATACACCTACATATTCATAAACTCTGACTTGTCTGATTTATTTGTGATAATGATAATTCTGAAAGTATTATTTTTCTAGTATTTTGTGCACTAGAACACTAAATGCTAAGGTGGGGAAATAGTCTAGTGTAGAGAGTAAGAGTAGAAGCTCCATAGTCAGGCTTTCTGAGTCAGTCATCCACTGTCCGTGTTATATTGGACAGTAGACTTCACTTGTACGTACCATGGTTTCTTTATTTTTACAACAGAGGAAATCATAATATCTACCTCATAGAGTTACTGGGAGAACTAAATGAGATAATGTACAAAGTGCTTGTAATAGAGTGCTGGAACATTACAAAGACTCAATAAATATTAGCTACCATTATCATTATATGCAGAAATCTAATTTGATTCTTGCCACAACCCTTGATAAAGTCATTCATTTTTTCAACAAATATATGTATATTTTATATATACAAATGCAATTTTTAGTATCATATATATATATGATACCATAAGATGTAGTGGTGTATACGGACAAACAATGTAGTAAATATCATTTCTGTCCTCACAGGCTTTAAAATCTTTGAGGCCATTAAATTTGAGTAAATGTGCAAACAAACAAATTATTACTGCAGATGTGATCACAGTATTAAGGGAAGGAAGCTCACACTGCTAACAATATGCAGAGATTGGATTTGAACCTGAGCTCTGGGACAAGAGATATTATGTATGTGACTGCTCTGTGGTAAGCATCACCAATGAGTGATGGATGCTGGACTGCATCAGCATTGATGCTGTGTGTAAAATACTGTAGGGAGTAGACTCAGCTTCAGCAGGGTACA
>NW_006777418.1:2870153-2890120 GCF_000442215.2 Lipotes vexillifer
CAGGCAGTTACTTCCAGCACACAGGTAAAGGGAGAGCAGGAGAGGAAGAGCAATGAAGAACATGTAAGAGAAAGACAGTTTCTAAGTACAACACTTCAGATGTGCTGAGCCTAGATTCATTCACAGGAGCCATTTGAAGTTCAAGGCATCAGCAGCAAATAGGAACTAGAATAAGGAAGAAAAGTGGAAGAATGAGGAAGAAAAGATAGGGATCGAAGGGCAGGAGGAGGAGGAGAGAAGGAAAGGGAGAGCCTTTACAATAGGATTGGATAAAGAAGAGAATAAGAAAACAAGTGGGAAAATAATTAAGAAAAAGTTTTTTTTTATGATTTAATATCTCATTAACAACCATAGGAAGACAAAAGAAGAGAAAAAATTAATAACAGTAGAATTTGTGAGAAGATTTCATTTTCTTTCACAGGGAAAAGCGCTTTCCCAACAAGATACTATGTTGTAGGATTCCTGATTCAGGTGGGAAGATAAGTCAAAGGAATATATTTGAGTTTATTCAAATATCAAGAGTTAGGGAATCCCATGCTGTGTTTCAGGTCACCAGAAGGACCGACTTTATTTGGTGATTGCATAGGAGACGAAAAACCAAAACTACTTAAAGAACTTGGAGATAATTCCACTTTGCAGGCTAAATGATCTGTGAATTTTATCCAGGTATGATCTGGTTCCTAAAGATGCTGTTGTGAGCTTACAATGCCAAGAACAGACATATTGGACTTTAAAGGACAGTCATAAGCTTGAGAGATACCTGAGGCAAGAGGGAATGAGCTTACATTACTCTCAGAATTTTCTCATTTATGGTCAGAGAAGATTATGATTGGGACGTGAGACAGTCAAAGACATTCTATTAGAAGATTTAAGAAATAATGTGTCTATAATGTGTTACCAGGAGCAGTGTTGTGGATGTGAAGAAATAAGATTAAAAATAATACATTTTATTATGATAAAATATCTCACTTTTTAGGAATCTATTCCACTTTATTAATTTACCTCTTGACCACCTTACATACCTATAAGCATTCAACAAACATTTACTTTTGTATTTATTTATTCACATTTTAAATTTTACTGTTTTTAATGCTTCCTGATAGATTCAGTTGCTGAAGGCATGAATACATTTGACATTTTGCTGAGACCTACAATTTAACCATAGGTACTGCCAGGCTGTTGTGTGGACAGTCACTGGTCTAAGGAGTGAGTACTCCTATTTGGCTACCTTTAATACACACTTCAAAATGGCTTAGCTGTTGGTTATTATCCTTGCCACTACTGTGCTGTAATTTCTGAGATTTAAATCCTGTTTCCTTTTGTAAATTGGCTCCAGAAAGAAAGAAAGTCAACATCTAGTACGATAGGTGTATTCATAGACTTGTGCAATAGTCTAATAGGTCTTCTGACATAGGCCTTGGGAAACCATAGATTCACTGAAAAAATGCATTTTTGTGTTTATAAGAAGAGCAGTAGTTACTCTGATGGGAGCATGGAGAAATGCTCCATTAACATGTCCAGAGGAGGCAGAGAAAGCTTCATTAAAGACATAACTCTTGAGCTGAGATGTGAGGGTTGAGTAGAAAAGAGGGCTGTATCTTCTGGCTGGAATGCATTGTGTACCCTTTATATGCTCAAGTATGGTGGCCTACACCAGCATAGTGGTAGTGGCGATTGAAATGTTTGGGCAGACATGAACTATTTCAGAGGTGGAAATGGCAGTGCTAGATGATTGAATATGGTGGCAGTGGGAAATGAAGGGTCTAAGAGGACACCCAAATTAGACTTAGGCAATTGGTTCATTAGGGATATAGGAAACAGAGGTATAGGGAATAATGGAGAAAAGACAAGTCAGTATGTTTAAAATGAGGATAATGATAACACTTATAGGTTTGTCATGAGCAGTAAATGAGTTAATAAATATGGAACACATAGAACAATGTTTATGCATTGTAATTACTTAATGTTAACAGTTATCATTAAGAGACATAATAAGTAAATTAATGTATAACAAATGGATAGACTCTCAGGGTAAATAAATAACATGCCACACAGT
The DNA here is from genome assembly GCF_000442215.2 of Lipotes vexillifer. Lineage (NCBI taxonomy): Eukaryota > Metazoa > Chordata > Mammalia > Artiodactyla > Lipotidae > Lipotes > Lipotes vexillifer. The sequence goes on from NW_006777418.1 coordinate 2,872,210, forward strand.
GAAAAAATTTCCACAGTAACATAAGGAAATAAAAGTGTACTGCTTAATTAAGTGATCACTATACTTAATGTAATGTGAAATATTGAGTCAAAGTTGTAAGGAGATGCTCAGAAGTGAAATCTGTTTAGTTAGGCTGGTGGGACTAAGAGAAATTTTTCACATTAAAGTTTTTTCTCTGGAAACATTAGAATTGAGTCCTGTAAACTTTGAGGTGAAAATGGGTACTATATGCAAATTGCTCATGAGGCATACTGTATTAAAAGAGATGCTAAATTAAAGGAACAAGAAGGGGAACGATTGAGTTTGTATCAGGTCAAAGAAATTCTATGAAATTCTCTGACTGTAAGAGCAATGGTTTTACAAAGAGATGGTGCTAGGATTGGGATGAGGGATGGGAGGAAAGCTAGGAAAAGAACAAGGGACCAAACGAGAAACAGCATGGAGGAGTTGGCTGTCACAGGAGAAAGGAGAAGGAGAACACACGGAAAACAAGGCTTTCCTTAAGAATATAAAAGATAAGTGGAGCTCCAAAACTCATGGAGAAAATGGGACCAGTGTTTCTAAACACACACCAAAAGAAGGAGGGGAAGTGGTGAAAAAATGTAATCAACCAGACCTGATGTGAGGAAAAGGGATGGAAGTATGTAATGTAACGAAAGAATTGATGAAATAATTGAAATCATGCAAATATTGAGATAGCTGTTTAAAATGAAAAAAATGAAGACTATATAGGAAAAAAGGGTTTTACTTATGGTACATTCTGAAAAACTGAAGTTAGGTATACTTTAGCATAAAATATTTGGCTTGTTTTAGATATTAGAGAAACATATACTACAAGTCTCAGAGCTGAGATTGGGGGATTTTGCATCAGTTAACAGTGGATGAGAGTCATACAAGAATGATATTTATGTTAATACACATAAGATAAATTTGTGAAACATTCTGAGTATGTTGGAATGCATGAGATCATATATAAGACTTTGGAAAGGTTTAAAAATGAAATATATAACAATCTTAAAAAATCCCCAAAGGAATGTAGAAGATAAAACCACTTAAATTTATGCTGATACTTTGCACATAACATGAAGGATAATATTGGAAAGGGATTTCAATGTTCATAGAAAACATGCAAGTAAATGAAAATTTTAACTTAAACTTATCTCTAAAACCAAATATTTAATTGGCATATAGAAATGGAGATACAGAATCACTTATTTAAATGCATATGCTAACAGTTTTTCAGTATTTAATCAAAAGGGGTAGAAATACCTCAGCAAACATTTTAAAAAAGGTGCAAATAAAAATCACTTTAATGTCTTCTTCTGGTGATTCCATGGTATTAGACAAAAAGAATCACCCCCCAAAGTGAGTAATTTGGCAGCTGTGTATATAGAGTATGAGTAAATCCCTATTAAAATAGAAATAAATGGAATAATAAGAATGATCAAGTATATGGGAGCTAGTCCCTCTCCAAGATGTCAGAGAAGTTTGAGGGATCATTAGTAATGATGGAAAGAAAGCTTGTGAAAGGAGAGGTAAGTCTGAAGAATTTAAAGACCTAATTAAGTATTGCCAGTTGCAAAAGTGTTAACAGAGTGCTTAGTTAAAATAAAAGCAAAATAAGGTTAAAAAAATAATAGTAAAACAGAAAATTTAATAAATTTATTTAGATGGTATAAGGATGGATATAATAGAGGGGGAAAATGTTAGGAATGAATCCAAGTATTTTCAGCTTAATTCACAGAGTTTTCCAGAAAGATAAAAAGTAGTGAATGTAGACTTAGAAGAAAAAGTGTTTTAAGATGGTTTGGAAGGAGAAACTGTAGATAATAAATGAGGTGTTTGCAGAATTATCTTAAAAGCAAGGGAAATATATCAGTTTCCAAGAAAATTAAAATGAGTGATTTAAGGGAAGGTATCAAGATTCAAAACAGGGTGTCTGGTCTTGGTTGGACAGTGCTTCAGGGTTAGCAGCTCTACTTACTGCATTTTCCAAGACTTCTGAGTATAAAGGAGACCTTAGCAAAGGGTTAGACTTAAAAGGTAGGTGTTCCTAATACAACATTATTTTAAGGATGTTGAATTTTATGGGAATAACACTGTAATATCACTGAAGATTTTGGGCAAGAGGGTGACACACTCATTTGTGTTATAGAAAACACCCTCTTGACATCTTGTTTTAGCAAGGTAGTGGAATAAATTATCTAAAATCTTTCTCCCTACAAATGTCTAAAATTTCTGGGTTAAAAGCTAATAAGAAGTATTTTTAATGTGTAACAGCATTCTCCTTTGCAAGAAAGAAAGAGGAAAAACTTACATGAAGGAAACAGACTAAAAGTTAGAAGCATAAACATTCAAACTGTTATTACAGATATCCCGAGAAGATTTATTTTCCCTGATTCCCCAAGAGCTCTGTTTAATTCCTACTCTTGGGCAGGGAAAGTGGCTGAGGGCCTGTACGAGGCAGAGACTTAGAAGTCATCAGCATAAAGCAAGGCCTTTGGGAAAAAAAGCCATACTCTCCTCTAAAGGGTGACCAAGACACATTCCACTATTGGCACAGGGAAAAGACAATGAAGTTTGATTCACACTGACTTGAGGTAAAAATATATCAAAGTGTTCTCTAAAAATGTAAACTCCAATTCTGTTTTTTCCATTTGTGTGTGGTCCACATTTATTCTATTTGTATGGTTCAGACAATATCAAACTGAAAAAAATAATACAAAACTTGGTCTCAAGGTTGTGATTCATTCAGGTTCTGTCAGAGAAAATACAAACTGTTTTAGGAAAAACTCTCACAAACAATACCCTACAGGATACATATTACAAATCATATTACCCAAATTTAAAAATACTCAAATTACAGTCCACCAAAAGCATGATTTTAGGGGGGGAAAAAAGGAAAAATTACAATTGGAGAACTCCAGATACTAAGAAAATATTTTTTAAAAGTTATATAACAAATATGTCTAAAATGATAGTTGAAGTAATTGAAGTTCAAAGAAAATAATAACACAATGTGGGGGAAATAGTAGCATGTTGAGATAATTTAAATAACTTTAGAACTGAAAAATATAGTAATTGTAATTAATATAATAAGTGTTACATGGAAGTTTAGATGCAGATGAAGAGAAAATGAGTAAATAGAAATATTGTTGGGAGATTACCCAAAGTGCAGAACAGAGACAAAGACATGAAAATTATGAAACAGAGGTTAGATAATTCAAAGAGTCATGTATCATAATGTTCATTGCAGCACTACTTACAATAGCCAGGACACAGAAGCAACCTAAGCGTCCGTCACCAGGTGAATGGATAAAGATGTGGCACATATATACAGTGGAATATTAGCCATAAAAAGCAACGAAATTGAGTTATTTGTAGTGAGGTGGATGGACCTAGAGTTTGTCATACAGAGTAAAGTAAGTCAGAAAGAGCAAAATAAATACCATATGCTAACACATTTATATGGAATCTAAAAAAAAAAAAAAAGGTTCTGAAGAACCTAGGGGCAGGACAGGAATAAAGATGCAGATGGAGAGAATGGACTTGAGGACACGGGGAGGGGGGAAGGGTAAACTGGGATGAAGTGAGAGAGTGGCATTGACATATATACACTACCAAATGTAAAATAGCTAGCTAGTGGGAAGCAGCCACATAGTACAGGGAGATCAGCTCAGTGCTTTGTGACCACCTAGAGGGGTGGGACAGGGAGGGTGGGAGGGAGACACAAGAGGGAGGGGATATGGGGATATATGTATACGTATAGCTGATTCACTTTGTTATACAGCAGAAACTAATACAACAATGTAAAGCAATTAGACTTCAATAAAGATGTTAGAAAATAAAAGAAAATAAAATAAGAGAACCTTGGAAGTAAATAAATAAATAAATAAATAAATAAATAAATAAAACAAAGGTTAGGAAAAATAAGAGTAAACTAAGCAAGTCTAATGTGCCTCTAATAAGAGTGCTAATAGGAAGAATAGAGAAAATATGTTTAGAGATAATGATTAAAAGTTTATCAGAATTTATGAAAGACTCCAAACTTCAGGAAGTAAAACTAGTTGAGAGAAAGAAAAACAAAATGATTCCACACCTAGACACATGGTAGTGAAATTGTAGATTTCCAAAAACAGATTCTTAAAAGCTACTAAAAAAGCAAAGACCAATTACCTACAATGGAAGAATAATTAGCCTGAAATGGCCTTCTGAAAAGTAAAAATAGGGATCAGATGACATTGGATTATCTTCATAGTGCTGAAGAGAATTTTGTTAAACTAAAACTGTATACCCACCTAAAAATAAGAAAAGAAAATTAAATATATTTTTATACAAAACTAAGGAAACTTGGGGCTTCCCTGGTGGCACAGTGGTTGAGAGTCCGCCTGCCGCTGCAGGGGACGCGGGTTCGTGCCCCAGTCTGGGAGGATCCCACGTGCCGCGGAGCGGCTGGGCCCGTGAGCCGTGGCCGCTGGGCCGGCGCGTCCGGAGTCTGTGCTCCGCAGTGGGAGAGGCCACAACAGTGAGAGGCCTGCATACTGCAAAAAAACCCACAAAATAAGGAAACTTACCATTGAAAGATCTTCAAGGGAAAAAATTGAAAGGGTTTATTTTAGGAAGAGGTAAATTAAACTCAGAAGGAAGGATTATTATGCAAGATGAAATGGCAAATTTGTAGACAACTCAAAGTACTTATGATGTAAAATAGTGATGATAAAATAATAATAGTAGCAACTTCTTTGAGGTAGAAATAAAGATAAAACTAAGAATATTGTAGACAATGGTATTATGTTCATTGAGGATGATCCAGTTTTGTTTGGGAGGAAGATAGAAAAACTGAGTATGTTAGATTTTGTTATGTAAAATATTTAAGTAAATTTTAAGGACAATACCTAAAATATAGAAATACCATGTACAAACTTCAAAATTGTAAATAAGGAAAAGAGAAAATGAAGTATAACTTCGTGGAAACAATAGAAGTCAAGAAAGAAAAACCAAAGAAGATGCATCAAAATGAGCAGTCACAAAATAGGAGGATAAAAATAAAATCAAACAGAGTAGTAATTGCAAAATTTTAAAAGATTAAATTCACCACTTAAAATTTTGAGAGACTATTCTAATTGTTAAAAAAATAATAGTAACAGCACTTGGCTCTATGTTCCTACTAAAGACATATGTAAAAGATGACAAGGGAGGTGGAAAAATAGTAGGAAAAGATATAACAGTTCAGATTTTACAGTTTCACTTTCTCTGTGATTCTTGCACTTCTAGTGCCCTGAATTTTCAGATACTCATGTCCCCAGAATTGGTCTCTGATACCTCAAGCTGGTAAGGCTTCCATTCTCTGCTGACAGCTAAGTGCAGTTTGGGGAAGACATTGAGTCAAAAGCATAGCAAACTTGCAGATCTTATTAGGAGCAGTTCTGTCTTTCAAGGGTACTCTTCCAATTTCAGTCCCCTTCACCTCTGACTGATTTTCTTGTAGTCTCCCTGGAATCTACAATGATTAGCTGTCAGTCAGTGGTTGGGGAAAAAATACACTCAGAATTTGGATTGCAGTCCTTTTATGGTTGTCTCATTTCCAGCATTCCCTTATATTTCCAGCTGCTCTGCTGTTCTGAATTATAATGTCTGCCACCTGAAACCAGTAAGATTGCAATTCTCCACTTCCAGACCTAAAAAATGGAGTGTCCTCTAAGCAAGAAAATCAACGTCTTTTAGGGTTAAATGCAGTGAAGTAGGAATTTTTTAGAAGTATAACTCTACTCAGGTTTCTGGCTGCCTGTAGTATTTTCCATTGCCTTCAAATAGTTGTTTTTAGTATTTTTTTTCAACTTTATAATTGTTTTCTGTAGGAGGAATCATTTAGAATGTTCACACCATCATTTCTAGAACTTCTACCCCATTTTGTTTTTTGCTTATTTTTAGTTATTAAAAATTTATGAAAATGAATACATATTAATTTTATATTAAGATAAAGGCCATTATTTAAGTTATCAAATTGGAGCATTGGTTTTTAGTGAGGTGCTTTCACAGATTTGGTCCCAGAGTATTCTCAAATCCAAGAGTCCTGTCTAGGTGAGTGGTGGCAGTTGAGGAGGTAGTTGGAGTAGTTGTTTACAAATCTCTTTGCTGGAGCAATAAGCTAATTGTATTTTCTTCTTGAATTTTAAAATACTGACCACATTGCTGTAGAGCTGTTGTGAAACACTGATAATTTGGGTATTAATGGATAAATCATGTATTTCATTGAGTGAGTGTAGCTTGTTTATTTTTTTAGATTGTCACCATATTTCCCACAAATATTTTTATGGTATCAGAACCAACCCTTTTTGAGTTCCTACCAAGAGATATTTTTACCTAAAGCCTCAAATAACTTAAATATAGGATATGTGTGTGTGTGTTTGAGTGTGTTGTGGAGTCACATTTTTCTTCTAGAATTCAGACATACTACTATAATAGTATCAACTGAAGAAAATAGTCAAAAATTGATGCAAAAATTGTATGGTTAATTGTATGTATGTAATTGTATGGTTAATTATGCTTTTAGTAATACTGGGTGTAAAATGTACAATAAATATAAGGATTTATTAAAGAAAACCTGGCTCTGGGTCCTATTTGGAGCATGTGCTTTGAACTATTTTTATTTTTTCTTTTCAGTAAATGATAAAACAAATATCTATATTTATGAATTTCCTGAACATTAAGTTTCAAATTTTGGGCCCAGTGATTAAAAGTTGTTGTGACCATATAGAACCCATGCATGGTGATAATTTCTATTACTCTGGCTGCTGGAAACATTTGGTAATCTCAAAATAGCACAATGTATTTAATACTGTGGAATAAAACATATATCAGGACAATATAGGGTGCAATATGATTAGGTTGCAAATTTCAATCTTTATATTTTTTATATGCTTCTCAATTTTAATAGCATATTTTTACACTGAGGATTTTATATGTAAATTTTCAATCAGTCGCTTCCTTTTCAAATAATTTAGATTTACGCATCAAAAATATTTATAGTTGGTTAGTAAAGGTGTTACTGTACCGTGTGAATAGAATCTATTTTAGTGTTTTACATCTGTATTCTTCTTTAAAATGAATTATAGCAAATAAAAGAAAGTGTTCATATGTTCACTTTCCTATTACTACTGAAAGAAATTTATCATAATATTCATCTTTACTCAAAATATATAGAATTTTCATCTTGCAATATTTTCATTTTCAATGAATATCAAAATAAGGGTTCTTAAAGTTTTTGAAAATACTGTGGAGACATGATAGTATTTACTCTGCCCAGTGTTGTTTAAATTGATGCTTCCTTATTATAGACTATTTATAAATTATATTGTGTTCAGGGAGCTAAAGGACATCAAAACCCCATTTTTTCCCTTTAAAATTCATCTTGGATTCTTGCCATAACTATATAATATAAAATTTTAAGTGATCTGATCAAATTTTAATGCAAAATTATTGCTCAGAATGATTAAATGCATGGTACTGAAGCATAATGAAAGCTAGTGAAGAGGAGAAGAAAACCAAAATTGGCAGAGATATTATAGGAAGTTGGTGTCATTATTGTAGTAAGAGAAATATTTCTTTTGCACTTGTGGCTTTCCATAATACTTTAGAAAAAAAATAATAAAGTGGCTGTGAAAATTATTTAAGTGTGGGGTTCAAAATATCTTGAATGTTAGATTCAAAGAATTCTGCTTTAGGCCGTTGACTTGTTTGCTTCCTAATTACTGATTTTCTGAGGCTTTTCATTCATTTCCAAGTTCATAATAAAAATGTAATAAATCATTGAAGGAAAACCTTGGTTACAAAATGTGTATATTTTACACCATCAGAATTCTCAAGATTTCTTAATGAACTTAAAAGCTCTCTCTTCTCATTATTTTCACTTGACTCTGAGTCTTTTACAGAGGTAAAGTTGAGGTGTGTTTCAACAAAGATATAGATTAAGGTAAAAGAAATCTAGAGGAAAAATAGCAGAAGGGTGAGGCTTTAGAAAGGAGTATGAGGCTAAAATAGATGGTTACCAAAAATAGATTAGAACAGAGAGATGGCAACATTAACAGAGAAATAAAGAAAGAGAAAATGAAAAGTAAAAAACAAAAATGAAAGGGAATGGCAAAAAGAAAGCAAAAATGTAGTAATCAGAGGGTTTAGGAAAAAGGCAATATGTGTTCATATGGTAGACAGATATAAATAACTTATTGAAAAATTCCTGTCTTTTAAAATGAAATGAAATGTATTATTACCTAGCACTTAAAACAAAAAATTTCCTTGACCTTTTTCTTTTTGCGGTACGCGGGCCTCTCCCGTTGCGGAGCACAGGCTCTGGACGCGCAGGCCTAGCGGCCATGGCTCATGGGCCTATCTACTCCGCGGCATGTGGGATCTTCCCGGACCGGGGCATGACCCTGTGTCCCCTGCATCGGCAGGCGGACTCTCAACCACTGCGCCACCAGGGAAGCCCTCCTTGACTTTCTGTTAATAGAAATGTAGACATGCAGCACTAAAAAACAGTAAAGTTATCTTCTGTTGAATTTTATAGATTTCTAATGTCTGGTAGTTCTATTTTTCTGAAATTATATGTGAAGTAATATGCATATTATTCTCGAAAAATTAGTAAATTAATTAGTACTACCTTGAAACTTAATGGTAGTATATAAAAACCCTTCCCCTAAATGATTCAGGATTATGAGTTAAGAGTAAAGTCTCATTTTATTAATATATCATTCCACATAATATATTAATTATCTGGAATAATATATTATTAATATAATATATAATAATATATTATTAATATATTATTGACTTTCTGCAAAATTATGTCCACAACTACCTCTCAAATAACATGAAATACAAATATATACTTTCATTCAGTTCTTTTTTTTATATTACAGGCAATTAGCACTTATTCCCAAAGGAATAATTTTAAAAGGGCTGTTCTATGATTTGTGTTCCTCCATTAATATGCACTGGTATTGCTACCAATTATATTACATTTTTTCAGCTTTATAGAGATATAGTTGACAAATAAATTTGTAAGATACTGAAAGTATACAATGTGATGTAATTACTTCCCAAAGGCTCCATCTCCAAATACCATAACACTGGGATTAGGATTTCAACATATGAATTTGGGGGTGGGGGACACAAATATATAAACCATTGCATTAAATATTCCAGTTTTAACACTAAATCCTAATGACCTATATGTTTTTATTACTGATATGGTTATACTGATTATTCATCACTGGATATCAGAAGTGATATTTAAAACAGGAATTCAGCAGTACAGACTTCAAATAGTTAAAAACAAAGCCAAGGCCAAAAAGTAGACAAATATCAAAATGAAATCCAAAATTCAGAGCATCCCCTAACTTAGCCATTTGATAGAATAAAAAATTCTTATACATTTTAGCTTAATGCCTTCCTAGAAATTATTTTTTCTGTGTTTATATAACCTGTTTTTTTTGTTTTTTTTTCGGTACGTGGGCCTCTCACTATTGTGGCCTCTCCCATTGCGGAGCACAGGCTCCGGACGCGCAGGCCCAGCGGCCATGGCTCATGGGCCCAGCCACTCCGTGGCATGTGGGATCTTCCTGGACTGGGGCACGAACCCGTGTCCCCTGCATCGGCAGGCAGACTCTCAACCACTGCGCCACCAGGGAAGCCCTGTGTAACCTATTTTAAACATGATTTCTAAGGTATTTTAACAATGAGATCATAATGATAATTAATATTATAGGACTACAGATTCATTCTTTCATCCCCAAATTTTTACTATGATGGTGATTTTGGCTTTGGTCTCTGCTTCTGCTAAGGATTTATTTTACTACTTGGCTAATCAGCATTTGGCAAAAATGTATGAAATGTATTTTCAGGCTAACTTAGACCCTGGGAGCTCCACAGTAATGGTATCATCTCTCTATCTATGTATCTAATTTTTTTTTTTTTTTACTTCCCTTGATGAATTCTAGAGGATGCTAGTAATAGGGTGCAAGGTTTGCACCATAATTCCTAAGCTCATTTTAATAATCCTTTGAGAAGGATCAGTGCTGAACATTTTAAGAGTCAGAATGTATGTGGCTATTAGCATTCACAGGGTTGAGGCTCAAGGATTAGATTAAATTTTATTTGCTCATCAGTTCACAGTGAGCAGTCAAACAAATAAATAAAACAAAATACTAAGCTGAGAGAAACTAAGTCGTATATGCCAGGATGCTTGAAGTATTCAGAGAATTTTTCCAGAATACACTCTGAGATTCTCAGTGTGGTGTAGACTGCAGCCATAAGAGAAGATATGTATTTTGGACTCATGAAATGGTGAAACTTTACATATTTCAAAAGTATGATCTTAATGTTATTCTTCACGGACCAAGCACGTGTGACTCTTAGATTTTGGTGAATATTCCTAAAAGGAAAAATAAATAAAATGCTATTACTTTATCAAGATATCAGTGCCAGGGATCATTGTTGAGACCTGCCTTTCTGGATTCTAACATTATCATGTCATAGTGGCCCTGACATGCACAGTTAAAGCATGGGTACCTCAATAGCCTACTGGTCTTACTGCACGCTTTTTCATGTCCATGGAAAAAAGTCAGGTAGGAAAAAATAGCAAATGCATGACATACTCTCATTTAAGAAGCAGAGCTATAAGTAGAAGGTAGTCGAATGTTCTGTGGAAAGGAATTTCCTTCTTGGGTCTTCATTTTGGAGAAAACCAGTGCTTGCATATCCTGCTCATGAATGTGGTGAATTTGAAAACAAATGTGAAATCTAATGACATTATAAAGCACCTTGAAAGGAGATTGTTTTGCCTAAAGAAGTTTACAAATAGGGGAAGCATTAATTAGTAAGAAGGCAGGGCAATGCAGCAGAGGGCCTCAAGAGAGACCTCTCACCCCATAAGCCAAGGAACACATCACCTCGCTGCTTTCATTTCAGGAAAAGATGGCTAAATTTTCATCGCTGAAGGGTAGTCAGGCCAAAGGGTCTATGGTTGGGTTGTTATGCATGAAATACCTCTGAGCTGAATTCTTAAATTCTAGAAAATGAGGTTGCCGAATATATACACAAACACACATGTACAAACACGCACATAAATACTATATGTATGTGTATACAAAATCAGTATTGCAGAGAACCAGTGTATTTGAAGGCTGAAATTTTTAACAATATGTATATTTTTTCTCATATGCAGAATATTAGGGTTGTTGAGATTTACCTCCTTGGTTTTGACCTATCTTTTATTTTGCAGCCAGGTACGCAGCCCCCATCATCTATAGAATAAAATAAAATTTCTTAATGTGGCAATGTTCATGTTTCACCCCTTACTTTATCTTGCAAACTTCATCTAGACGTATCTTAATGTTTTTGTTCTTATCTCTCCCTTAGCCTTAACTGTCTGCCTCATCCTTTCCACTGATTTATAGACTGTCTATAAATCCTTCAAGATTCAAGACAAAAGTCTCTTCCTGTAAGAAACATTCCAAAATACCTCCAATCATAAATGAATACTCTTTCTTTTGCCAAATTAACAATTAGTTCCTTTTTTTCCTGCCCTGTGCTCTACTGGGACAGGAATCATCTGTGTTTCAAGGTCAAATGACACTGCTGCAGTTACCCCAGTTAAGATGACCGTTATCTATTTCTGGTATTACTGCATGGTTATTCCTAACTAGCTCTCTTGGATGGAATCTTGCTCCTTCTAACAATTCATTCTCTACCCCCGTAGTTCTCCGTTGTTAGTCTATAGCACAGGATATAATTCAAACTATCCATAGGCTGTGTCACCAGATTTTAATGAATATGTGAGTTTTATTTTAACTAGAGCTTTATAAATAAAGTGTTAAAATAGTTTGACAAGATGCTGAGCAGGGTAGGACACATAAAACTGGGATGTAGCTCGCTCCAAGTCATAATGTAATGTGGAATTTATACCAGAGGAAAATCTAGTGTATACTAAAACATGTAAAAACACTTTGTCTTTGATGAAGCAAGAGAACTAAGATTATTAAACAGAGACACAGAAATGAAGCACAGCCGATGAATCAAATTCAGTCTGGATGCTTTTCTACACACCAGAAATCATTGTTATACTACCCTAATGTCAGAGTCATAATTGTTATTCAGTTGTTTGTTTTGGTTTTCAGACTTACACTGCCTTCATGTGTGTCTCTTAACATTTTTGATACATGTCCAAAATCCCCCATTCTCAATTCTGAATTCAAAATGCTCTGACACCAAATGTTTCATCTTAATTCTTTTAGCGACAAATCTGATCTGAACTAATTAGTTTCATTTAAGGTGAAACTTACACATTTTGATGGAGGAGATATTTTCATGTATTTGATTGTAGTGTGTTGCTTCATATCCCTCTGAGGGGTCTTATATAATATCTAGGGCATTTACCTTATTACTTTTCCAGAAGTCCAACATATTCTGAATTCTAAATCATATCTGGTCCTAAGGGTTTCAATTAAGAGATTGTGGCCTTGTATTTAAAGTTTGTCTCTCAAAACAAATGTTCAGAATGGCTGATATATAGTGAAGTTTTCCAAAAGGCAAATCTGACTCTGCCTCTCTGCTCCTTTCAACTCTTAGTATCTCTTCGTTGTCCTCAAGATTCAAGCTCCTCAATCCAGCACATGTGGTCCTTTATGATTTTGCCTCTGTTAACATCTCTATCCTCCACTCCTGCTCCAGTCACACTGAAGCTTTCAGAAATTGCCCATGCTCTTTTGTAACTACTGCTTTCCACATGTTTATTTCTCAGCCTGATATATTTTTTCCATTCTACCCAGTTTATTAACTCCTACTAAGTCTTGTGTTATTGGTTTAGTTTACTTACCCCTTAAGACTTGACTTGTTGTCACTCTTATGGGCTCCCATTTTATCTTGCATTTTCTCCAGCTGTAGCATTATTCTGTGCTTTATTCTAATTTCCTATTAACTGTACTCTACTTACTCCTGTTTTGTTGTATCTTGAAAGGATGAGATCTTGGTGGCTCATTGCATTCTTAGTTATTAGTGGAATGGACAAACAATAAATATTTGTTTAATAAGTGCATTCAAAAATGAATAAAACATAGTAGTCTTTAGTTGAATGAAGCTCTGAGGAGAGAGAATATTTGTTGATTTTTGATGATGTATGTTGATATATATGTAGAACTTTTATAATTTAGCATGATCAATGAGTACTATGTTTTTACCTAAAATTTCAAATGATCCAGTCTGGATCCAAAAAGAAAGAAAAGTTGAAGAACTGGTCCAGATTAAAAGAGACTAAATAGATGTGACAAGTAAATATTGCACATAATCTTAAATTTGATCCTAGACCTGGAAAAAATAGCTATAAAGCATTATTAGGAAAATTTTTAACATTTAAATATGGGGTATGGATTAGATAAACATAACATATCAATATCAAATTTCCTGATTTTGTTAACTGAACTGTGAATGAATCATATTCTAAAATTCCTGTATTAAAATTATTGGTGAGCACGTGAAATAAAAGCACCAGATATTATTGATGAAAAACCTCATGTGCTTTATAAATCAGGAATGCAGATGATGACATTGACATTTGATTAAGAAAACTAATGCCTGACAGTTTTTTCATAGTCATAGTTTAATCCTTTCCTATTTTAATCAAATGGAATTTTCAAATTGGTTTATTATTTATTAGTTACTGATAATTTATTCATTTATCTCCAGGTTTTTTATGGGAGTATGAACAGGAAGACAGTACTGATTAGAAATCTGTCATAATAGCTTGAAAGATAAGTGTGAGAAAAGAGACACATTTTTTAGAGGCAAATCATTTTCTTGGGTATTCTTTTAATTAGATAGAATTTCAAACTTCAGTTTGTAATAATAGTAAAGAGTAAAAGGAACTTCACTCTGCTTTTTACCCAGGTTCACTAATTGTTTCATTTATACATACACACATCCACACACATTGTTTTTTTCTGAACCATTTGAAAGTAAGTTGGAGACACCATGCCTCTTTAACCCTAAATAATTTTAAGTGAACTTCCTGTGAACAAGGATATTTTCTCATATAACTACAGTTAATTTAACAAAATCAGGAAATTTGATATTGATATGTCATGATTATCTAATCCATACTCCATATTTAAAAGTTAAAAATTATCCTAATAATGCTTTATAGCTATTTTTTCCAGGTCTAGGATCAAATTTAAGGTTATGTGCAATATTTACTTGTCACATCTATTTAGTCTCTTTTAATCTGGATAGTTCTTCAACTTTTCTTTCTTTTTGGACCTTGAGATTTTGAAGAGTAAAATCCATTTATTTTGTAGAATATCCCTCAATTTGGGTTCCTCTGATGTTTCCTTATGATTAGATTTATGTTAGGTAATTTTGTCAGGAATATCATAGGTGTGGTGTTGTCCCTTTCTCAATACATCATATCCAGAGACATATGACATGGGTTTGTTTGAATATTGACAAGGCTTTACTTATTAGTTAAGTAATTTCTCTATCCAGTAAACATTTCTGTAGACCTATCCAGTTTGAGTAACTATGCACATTTCTGTTTTTAATATATTCAGCATTTGGTCTAATCAGATTTCAGGTGAGATTATGAATAATTGGAAAAAAGAAAAGACATAGGCCCTACTTTTAAGGAGTTTCATATATCAATACAAAGAGACAAAAATATAAAAGCAAAAAATTTGAATAGAATTCAATAACTATGTTAAACCTATATTCTTAAAGCTTTCCTAATGGCTCTTTTAAAAGAATTTTCTTCCTGCTCTGCCCATCCATAGTAGCATAATGTCAAAGGGAGACTGCATGATTTGACTTCTGAAGTGCACTCTAATCTGTAAGCAATGACAACTTAAACACAATACATTCACTCTTGTCATATTCGTTAAATGAGGATGATAATAGTGTCCTTACTAAATAGGTCCTTACCAATAGATTAAATGAGAACATATTTTTGGAAACATTTGGTAATCTGTAAATTCTATACTGACCTAAGATGGTATTATTTATTTTGGTAACTATAATAGAGAAGGCAAAAAATTTGTAGTCAGTGGTCAAACAATACAGACAATGGTACTAAATTCTCCATAGGATAGTGATAAGGATCAACTCATAATATTTGTGAAAGTATACTTAAACTGATGCACTTACATATACAAACATCTTTATGGTAATCCTGTTGGCTTGTCAATATACAAGCTTCAGTCAATTTTGTTATTTTTGAGAAGAAACTATGTCATTTTTCTTTGTATGTCCTTCAGGGTGCTTTTCAGTGTATTGTACTGAGTAACTCTGTTGATGTTATTGATTACGTGTTCAAAATATTATGAGCTATAATAGTTGTGTACATTTAAATCTCATATTGACAAAATACTTTTTAAATGTTTCTAGACCTTAACTTATGGCATAGTTCAATACTCTCGTTAATGTGTTGGGACACAAAATGGTTAGATGCATGTAGGTAGAGGGTCAGTGAATGAGTGGAGGACCTGGCTTCCTATCTGCTGTGTGGTCTTACAGAAGTCATTTTTTCCTTTCTTTACATTATATGTTCCCTTAAAAAAATTCTCAAATGCTCTCCCATGTCTCAGTTTTTGCCTCTGCCTTAAATGAATTCAAGAAAATGAACATCCTGGAAATATGTTTAAAATATATGGTATCAACTTAGAAACTTAGTAAGAAGACAAATGAAAGCAAGTAAACTGGCACATAACTGTTTCTGTCATTTTACAAATTCATAAACAATAGTTAAGATGAAAATGTTACATTCTCCAGCGTGTTTGCATTAGTCATCTTTTCCCACTGATTCTTTTTTGGTCTTTCAAATAATAGTTACCCATGTGTCGTTGAAAGGATCTGAAATGTTCATAAATGATAGTAAATGGTCTCCACTAACTGTGACCACATCCAATTTAGGCCTGAGTAAGAGCATTTTAACTTTGGCACACATTGAACACTATTTCCTGTTAGCTTCAAAGAGCACACTTAAACCCAATTCCTTTAGATAGTTTCTTCAGCTTTCTTGGCTGCTGAAGAGAGTACAATTTGTTGATGACTCTGCCCATGACTAGACATCCAGTGTCTGTGTTCTCAAAGATAGCATTTTAGGTGCCTGAGTTTTTGGTAATCACACATAATAATCTTGTCTGAGTAATTTCTCAATAGCACTAAAGCACAGTCTATGTGATCTGTATCCCTTTGTAAGGACTAAGGGATAAGAACGGCTTCATGGACTGGGTGGCATCTGAGATGTGTCTGAAAGGATAGTGTTATTGACTCTATTTATTGAGCAAGACTCTAACATGTAGTAGGCTATGCATATATTTTCTCTCTAATAATTATACTTATACTGATAAGAAGATTGTTATTATTTCTATTTTATAGGTGAAGAAACCTATTCAGATAGTACAATTTAGTGCTTCTCAGGCTTGAGCATGCATCAGAATTACATGGTGTGCTTGTTAAAACACAGATTTCTGGGCTCCACTCCCAGAGATTTTTTATTTGGTAGGTCTGAGGTGCAGCTAGAGATTTTACATTTCTACCACGTTCTCTTGTGATGCTGATGTTGCTAAGTCTGGGACAACACTTTGGGAAGGACTGGTTTAAGTGATTTGACCCAGGTCTCACATGGTTAGTATGCAGCAGAGTTAGGACTTGAATCACAGTCTGTCTGCCTGTGTCAAAAGGCTGCATTTATTCTTGCCATTGAACCTATGCATCCTCCAAGTCTATTTAGTGAATGAATGAACGCATTTGGTAAGTTAGTTCACTTTATCCATTACTCTTCTCTTATTTCTTTTTCTACATTAATGCAACATATTTTTTTTCCCCGTCACTTAGGGAAATCATTTACTTGTTTGCAGTTATACATGTTCTAGAACAGATCAAGAGAGACACTCAGAGAAACACACCGTATTAGAGTGACATCTAAAAAATGACCTCAAGTGAGAATTAATGATTACCATTTAAACTATAAATTAACTTTTGGAAACATCTATATTTAGTATCAACAAACACACCCATTTTAATCCTAAATGTGTACCCTACATTTGTACTGTGCTTTGTTAAGGTTTACAAACTCCTGTATATTTGCACTAACTTCTTTGATCCTCATGGCAACTCTGTGTCCAGTTGGCAGGGCACGTTTTACATTGCTATAACCCTGTAACATAGGAAGCCCAGGCTCAGAGGATGAAGTAACTTCTTCAAGGTTCCTGGGCTGGTCGGCCTTCTGAATTTCCACGTAGTAACATAACTCTCACCAGTAGAAAAGGACTCAAATGCATTTTAAAGACAAATTTAAAGAAATAAGGCTTTGTGACAGCACATTGGTTTTTATTTAGAGTATGGTTATGTTTAATTGCTGAAATAATGATTTTCTACTCAAGCACAGAGAACTTGAGTTTTCAGTAGTGGAAGAAGAGGAAATAAAATTTTCAGTTCTAGTTGTATTGCTAACATTAATACAGAGGGTTAAATATGATTATGTTAAATTTCACAGTCTTTTACATCAAGAAGGACCTCTGTTTTGTGTACATAAAGGTAAAGAAAGGCAACGGAAATTTAGTATTAGTTCCACTTTCTCAGCATACGTATATCTCTAATAATTCCACTTTTGTAACTAGAGATTCACTGGGTCTCTTGCCCAGAATGATGATGATTATTACCCTTTTGTAAAAGGATCTGTAACACAAATATCCTGAAAGATGGTTCTTTTCACTTATGTTGGGCAGGAAAACTTTTTACTACATGCAGAGCTTCAGCAATACTGAGTTGGTAAAGTGATATTCCTTCCTTCTTATAGTAATGGAAGAAATTTCTGATGTAGAGACTTCCTAGACTTAACTAGATTACCCTAGGGCACTTAGGG
>NW_006777418.1:2890590-2909652 GCF_000442215.2 Lipotes vexillifer
GGGAAAGAAGTCCCTAATGGGGCTGAGATCCTAAAAGTAGAGCAAAAATTTCACAGTCAAGAGGGACCTCTGTTTTGTGCCTGAGGTCCATTCAAATTGAAATCCATGCGGCACTTCTTTTACACTTATAAAAGCCAAGCTTTTTGAATATACTTTACTTTTCATATTTGCCTCTGAGGGACTATCACAAAATGAACCAAATGTTTAACATGGCAAATTATGTTACTTATATAATAGGATTCCTGAAAACCTGCAGCACTAGCTATTGAAGGAAATCACAGAGAAGGGGGACACTGCGGTAGAGTGTGTCACTGAAGTTTTCTAGCCAGAGCTTTGGGGAAGCAACAACAGTGGCATATCAAGTTCTTACTGCTTTGTAGCAAAGGCAGGTTAACTCAGTGTAGGAAAGGAGGTCAGGCTTTTTCTGTGACAAACAAAGTTGAAAGCAACAAAGGCCTTGCAAGTGGTGGTCCCAAGCACTAACCAAAGAACAAGCTTCTGTGTACTCTGTGGAGAGGTCTGGGGTCACACGTTGGCTCTTTTAGCAACCTCCTGCATGGAGGAAAGAGCATGGGCACAGACTTCATCTTCAAATACAGGGCTGATGACACACATCGCCCGGTCCTGCTTCTCACACTTGAACAGATGACAGGATTTGCCTTTCTCTTTTCACCAAGTTGTTGATCTCCTATGAGTAGCTCGGTGAGAGGCATCCTTTTGTTCTATACTGGGGTGAAAATACATGACTATTTCTGAGCTTAGAGCATCCTAAAGAGAAAAGTGCATCCCAAACCTAAATTTCAAGTCATTTTGTATCTGGAATTAAGGTGTTTAAATAACACAGACATACAGTCATACAAAGATTCATTCTACTGAAGTTCAATGAGACTCTAATGACAACAGTTTCACATCTTAATAACTGCAGTTGCACAACACAGAGGCTTAGTATTTCATTTTCCCTCAATTAGCCTTCCTGAAAGATGCTGATTATTCAGCATAATTATTTTAGGGCTAAAAAAATTGCCTTTAGTGCTAATGGTAATGGCACCCTATGGCTAATCACTTTTGGTGATAAGTTCTGAAAGAGTTTGGTGTTTTGTATTTTTCATTTACAGTACACTTAGGAATCTAGAGTTAATAAAGTAAACTGCATATAAGATAGTTAGGAAAGTGTCAGAAGTTCAGAGTATAAGTTCTTGTAGTTTTTATTTTTAAAATGTGGTTATCCTAATGAAGCAATGGTTTACGTTTGTTTTATTATTATTATTTTTTAATGTTTGCTGCATATTGCCTATCCTAGGCACTGCTGGAAAAATAGAACTCTGTGATCCCTGACATGAAGGAGCTTACCATCTAGTTAAAAATACTAACAATCAGCTTTGTGGTACAGAGACTTTGCCCAGATAAATGCCTGGGCAAAACGGTGTTGCATGAATGAATGGATGGATAAATGCATATTTTAAAAGATAACTTAAAAGACCTAAAGGAGTAAATACAACCATTGGCAAATAAAATGGTTGCACCAATAAACATTACAGCCATTGTGCCATCAATGTTAGAGAGGGAAGAGAGCAACATGAATTCAAATGGTTAAAGCAGGCCTCTTTGAGCCTCAAATTCCTTATCAGTGAAAATGCCTATTTATATCAGCTCAATTAAGTGAATTAACTGTGATTGTCTGTGGAAACACTTTGTAAACCACAAATCTGTGTTCAATAAAAGGAAATTGTATTTCATAAGGAAAAGTGGAATTTAACCTCAAAGTATGGTTATAATTTGGCTGGCCAGGAATGCAGTAAATATACATTTCTATGACTGTAGAAAAGAGGAAGGCACACCTAGGAGACAGCAAAAGACATACACACACAGCAAAAGTATACCTAACTAGATTTATATATGGAATATAGGATTGGTACTGGAAAGATAAATTGGAGTTAGAGGGGCAGATTTGGGGAATTTTGTCTTAGAGAAGAGTCTCAATGAAGAGTTTCAAATTGGCAGACAGCATGGTGAACATGGTGTTTTAACAGTGTAATTTGAAGGATGGTGAATAGGCAGAATTGCAAATAAGAAGAGCTTAAAGTCTGGGAAGCCACTGGTAGGGTATCAGTTCAGTCTAGATGATATTCACCTGGAACATGGTGGCCAGGACTTGAAGCCATGAAGAGATAATCCCTGATGGTGATCAATAAATTCATTAACATAAGATATAATATGCAGAAGATATAAAAATCTCATCTCAGTCAATGCTTCTTAATATTTCAATAATTATTATTTTTTGATAAACATATAATTCTCAAGACTCCATTTTACTCAGTATAGATAGGCATCCCTTGTGGACTGTTTACTCTCTTCCCATTACAGCCAATCTAAATGACTGCAGTTCAACATTATTATCAAGTACTTATAGGAGGTGTTTAATATTAATTGGTTCAAAAATTTCAGCACAAGTGGTGTTCAGGCCTAATTGAAAAAATATGGTGGACAAAAGTCCTCACTGGGTTGTCTCTAATAATATATAGTCTAAAGAAGTTTTCTATTAAATGTAAGATATGGAAAATAAAATGAACTTACCCTGTTTCTTAGCATGCAAATGTCACTAAGTGATAGATGAAATATCTGTAATTAACAATAGGAAATGATTTTTTCTAACAATTTAAAACATTTTTTTCTATTTTTTATTCAGGAAGATTAATCACATGCAAATTCAGTTATCAGCACTTTTTCTGTGAGGAAAAAAATCCTTGAAAATGTGACCACTATCAGACCTTTGTCATATTTTTATTTCTGAAAACTTAGAGGAATAATGTAGAATAACATATATGTATATGCAAATTTTATCAAGTTGATTGACTGAACTTGATTAAGAAAGGCATGTGATTTGAAATATGTGTCTGGTATCTTTGAGATTATATGTTATAGGCCTTAAAAAAAAGTAAGAGGAAAGTACAGAATAATAGCATACAGAAACTGCTGGAGAATAAATGTTATGAGTTTATAGTACAGATCATCTCTTATCTGAATTTGGATGACTTCCCTCTAATACTGATTATAAAATACGAAAAGTATAAATATAATACATAAAAATTACAAGGAACAAGAGAAAAGTAGACTTTAAACTTAGACATCTGCTGGAAGTCTTACTTTTTTTTTGCGGCGCGGGCCTCTCACTGTTGTGGCCCCTCCTGTTGCAGAGCACAGGCTCTGGACACACAGGCTCCATGGCCATGGCTCACGGGCCCAGCCGCTGCATGGCATGTGGGATCTTCCCAGACCGGGGCATGAACCTGTGTCCTCTGCACTGGCAGGCAGACTCTCAACCACTGTGCCACCAGGGAAGCCCCTGGAAGTCTTACTTTTTAAAGTTGTCTTACTTAAAAAGAGAAGAGGCAGTATTCAGCAATTGTCTTCTGACATTTTCCTTTTTCAAAATTTTAGGCAGCAAATGAGGAGAGCCTGTAGTTAATTATTTCAAAAGAAGAGAATTTGTCAATAATTAAAGCTGTTAGAAATATTACAAGAAATTGGACATCTTTTTAGAGTTTAATGAGCCAAGGAAGGAAAGTATTGTGTAGGTGTAATTGATTAGCTAGTCAGCTGCTAACTATTAGAAAGTGCTATCTTTTTGACAATGAATTTTCTACTTGACTGGCGGACACCCTCTATGAGATGGTATCTTACCTGGAAAATGGAGATGATAATAGTAATTATTGCATAAAATCTGCACCTACCTCCTGGATCTGAGCCCCTACACATTGGAGTGCCTTCACTGAAGTTTTCTAGATCCCCTTCTGTGCCTGGGACCAGCCAGCAGTGCCACACATGGAGAATGGCCTGACTCAATCACCTGTGTGTCATGGTCACTGAAAGTGCCATCTTCATAATTTTTGAGTTATCCTTTGGTACCTGGGAGCAGCCAGGGTTGGCAATACCTCATGAGAGGGTGTCCTGGACCTACTGTAGTCCCACTCCCTTCCCTTCTTCTCTTCTACCTCTCATCTGTGTCAGTCCATTTGGGCTGCTATAACAAAATAACCACAGACCGGTTGGCCTATAAACAGCAGACATTTATCGCTCACAGTTGTGGTGGCTGGGAGTTCAAGATGAGGATGCCAACATGGTTGCTTCCAGGTTGCAGACTTCTCACTGTATCCTCACACGACAGAGGAGGCTATAACTCTCTCTGGAACCTCTTCTATAAGAGCGCTAATCCTATTTATGAGGGCTCTACTCTCATGATATAATCACCTACCAAAGGCCGCATCTACTAACACCACCATTTTGGGGAGTTAGGATTTCAACATATGCATTTTGAGGGGACACAAACATTCCAAACACCACTGGTGGGGTTGCCCAGATGTCCCAAGAATTTCCAGGACACATAGCTATGGGGTCATTTTGGGCCCTATAACGTGGGCCCTAGTTCTCAGAAGACATCCTTGCAAACAAATCACTGTTTCATAGTATCACTTGAAATTGGGCTGTTAGAATGCTGCATACACACCGATTTTTGTTATTCAAATTATTTATATAGGCATACCTCGTTCTATTGTGCCATGCATTACTGCACTTCGCAGATACTGCACTTTTTACAAATTAAAGGTTTGTGACAATCCTCTGTTGAGCAAGTCTCTCAGTGCTGTTTTTCCAAAAGCATTTGCTCACTTCATGTCTCTGTGTCACATTTTGATAATTTTCACAATATTCACAATATTTCAAACTTTTTCATTATTATTATATTTGTTATGGTGATCTGTGATCAGCCATCTTTGATGTTACTATGATAATTGTTTTAGGGGCACAACAAACTGCCCATATAACTTGGCAAACTTAACTGATCAATGTCGTATGTATTCTGACTACTCCACTGACCAGCCATTCCTCTATCTCTCTCCCTCTCCTCTGTCTTCCTTGTTCCCTGAGACACAAAAGTATTGAAATTAGCATCCTGATCTTGGACTCCTATTAATAACCCTCAATGGCTTCTAAGTGTTCAAGTGAAAGGAAGAGTTGCATGTCTCTCATTTTAAATCAAAAGCTAGAAATGATTAAGCTCAGTGAGGAAGGCATGTCAAAAGCCAAGAGGCTGAAAGCTGGGCCTCTTGCACCAAACAGTTAGCCAAGTTGTGAATGTAAAGGGAAAATTTCAAAGAAATTAAACGTGCTACTCCAGAGAACACACAAATGATAGAATTATAAGAAAGTGAAACAGTCTTATGGTTGACATGGAGAGTTTGAGTGGTCTGGATAGATCAAACCAGCCACAGCATTCCCTTAAGCCAAAGCCTAATCCAGAGTAAGACCCTAAGTCTCTTAAATTCTATAAAGGTTGAGAGAGGTGAGGAAGCTGCAGAAGAAAAGTCCGAAGTTAGTAGAAGCTGGTTCATGAGGTTTAAAGAAAGAAGCCACCTCCATAACATAAAAGTGCAAGTGCTAATGTAGAAGCTGCAACAAGTCATCTAGAAGATCCAGCTAAGATAATTAATGAAGGTGGCTACAATAAACAACAGGTTTTCAATGTAGATGAAGCCTCGTACTAGAAGAAGATGCCATCTAGAACCTTTTTAGCTTGAGAGAAGTCAATGCCTGGCTTCAAACTTCGAAAATCTGACTCTCTTGTTAGGGGATAATGCAGCTGGTGACTTTAAGTTGAAGCCAATACTCATTTACCATTTTGAAAATCATAGGACCCTTAAGAATTATACTCAATCTACTGTGCCTGTGCTCTATAAATGGAACAACAAAGCCTGTATGACAGCACATCTGTTTACCACATGGTTTACTGAATATTTCAAGCCCACTGTTAAGACCCACTGTTCAGAAAAAAAAATATTTCAAAACATTACTGCTGACTGACAATGCACCTGGTCACCTAAGAGCTCTAATGGAGATGTACAAGATTAATGTTGCTTTCATGCCTACTAACAGAACATCTGTTTTGCAGCTCATGAATCAAGGAGTAATTTTGACTTTCTAGTTATTTAAGAAAAACATTTCTTAAGGCTATAGCTGCATATATAGTGATTTCTCTGATGGATCAGGGCAAAGTCAACTAAAAACCTTCTGGAAAGGATTTTCCATTCTAGATGCCATTAAGAATATTTGTGATTTGTGGGAAGAGGGCAAAATATCAACATTAACAGGAATTCAAAAGAAGCTGGTTTCAGCCCTCATGGATGACTTTGAGGGGTTAAAGTCTTCAGTGCATATGTGATGGAAATAGCAAGAGAACTAGAATTAGAAGTGGAGCCTGATGATATAACTGAATTGAATCAATCTCATGATAAACTTGAACAGAGGAGGAGTTGCTTCATATGAATGAGCAAAGAAAGTGGTTTCTTGAGATGGAAGCTACTCATGGTGAAGATGCTGTGAACATTGTTAAAATGACAACAATAGTACATAAAGGTAGTTGATAAAGCAGCAGCAGGGTTTGAGAGGACTGATTTCAATTTTGAAAGAAGTTCTACTGTGGGTATAATGCTATCGAACAGCATTGCATGTTACAGAGAAATCATTCGTGAAAAGAAGAGTTAATTGATGCAGCAAACTGCATTGTTGTTTTATTTTAAGAAATTGCCAAAGCCACCCCAGCCTTCAGCCATCACCACTACCCTGATCCATCAGCAGCCATCTAGACAAGACCCTCCACCAGCAAAAAAGATTATAACTCACTGAAGGCTCAATGATGGTTTGCATTTTTTAGCGATAAAGTATTTTTAAAATAAGGTATATACATTGGTTTTTTAGACATATACTGCACACTTAACAGACTAATATAGTGTAAATGTAATTTTTATATGCACTAGGAAACCAAAAAATTCATGTGACTCAATTTACTGTGATATTCATTTTATGGCAGTAGTTTGGAACCAGACTCGCAACATCTACAAGGTATGCTTGTATACCCAGGAGTTCTCTGTGAAATGTTTACATAAAATCTCCACAAAACCTGTTAGCCACTTTATTATTATTATTCATAGATGTAATTTTAAAATCACCTAGAATATTGGTTTAATGACTTTTTGTTATAATAGTCATATGTGAAATTTAAAACCCTTGTGATTGACATCAGGCAGCCAACTATAATTTCCTGGGAAGATATTTGAAAAAATGACATTTTAGTGCCATAAGGAGGTGAAGATGATGCCGCAGAAAAGTCACATTCCTTTAAATTAAATATATTTGACTTCATGAAAAACTCAATATTTTGCTTCTTTTTTTCCCACAATTCACCAGCAACTAGCAAAATCTGTCATGGCCTAACATACCTGCTCTTGGTAAAGCCTAATCTAAAGAAAGTGTCCAGAGCCATAGGGAAAATGCATTCTCAGAGAGGAGGGAAGCACAGAACTGACATCTGTATAGAAGCAGAACTCCCCACACACCTTAGCCCTTGAACATGATGTAGAATTTGCACTTTTTCCTCTTTGCACAAAGCAACCACCAAGTACCCTCCACCCCTCTCTTGCTTCCTTCCTGCTTATTACCCTCTTCCAACAACAAAGAAACATATACACAATTTCAGAGGTCATAATAATAGAAAACAGCCTTGTGTAATTGTGAGAACCTGGGGACTCCAGGAATACAATATATCAGGGCTATTCTGTTTGGGGACAGGAGTCAAAGAATGAGAATGGATTTTAGTAGAGGAGGTAATTTCCTCTACTGAATAACAAGTGTGCTGAAAATGAGTCATATTTGAAAAGGAAAGAATGACTAGAAATGAATATACTAGTCTATTGTTAAATTAGTAATAAAACAGCAAAGAGAATTTGTCCATAGAATTTCCTGAAACATATACATGAATCAAAACTAGGTTATATTGTTACTAAATCTCAGATCACTCAATTTTCTATCTTATTATATGATGGTGGTCAATAGGTTTTTAAAAACATGTTTCATTTTTCTGTTTTTTATTTGAGATTTCAGTTGAAATCTCAACAACTCAGTTGTTGAAAGGAAAAACTACTTAGTGAAGACATATGAAATAGGCAGATTGGAGTTAGGAGTGATCAGTCTCTCCAGTGCTATCAATGAAGGGAAAATTGCATACAAGATTAGCAAAACTATGAATATCTTTATATTCATTGGAAAGTTTAGAGGAAAGGGATGGAGAGATCTGTATTTAAAATAGCACCAGTCTAGAACTCTGGAGACTACAAAAAATGACCAGAAATGTGATATTGGATAACACATAAGTCCATCTGTGCACCAATCTCATAATTTATAGAATAAAGTGATTAAATTATCGCTTGGATCTTTTTCAGTTGTAAGACTTTATGCTTTAAGATCTTAATTTATATCACTCTAGCAGGTAAGATATGATGTTCAGGAAAGAAATAATAAATTTGGGGAGATAAAATGTACCAAGTTTAGCAACTTTTTCCACTGTATTTAAACAAAACTTGTAAGTAATAAGAGTATGTTTTGTAAGAAAGAATATATAAAACAACTTTGAGTGTAAGGGTTTCCTTCACAACATATTTTATTTAATTTCTTAGTTAAAAGCCTATATTATATGTATATACACACACACGTACAGTCTCATCCAATCTGTTAGAATTTGGAATAGTGTGTCTACTGTTGCTTTAAGATTACAAAAATATGAACTAAGAGGGAAAACTCATCAGTTCAAAAAATATACATTGTTTTTAAAAGAACAATATACGTAGCAGAATTGATAAAACCATGGAAAGAAAAATGTTATGGGAATTAAAGTTGAGTGAAAAATCAGTGGGATAGAATACTTGACCTCACTGGTACTATATCAAAAGGAGCTAAATTAGAGATAATGTAATTTAAAATTCTACAGAGTTTATTGGATGCTTTCCAAATTGCACAGGTGTGATCTTTTGGACTCAGAAAGGTTCTATGTTGGCAGTGCAGAGAAAACAGGTGGAAAAAATAACCTATCTTAGGATAATGTGTGAAGACTAGAAAATATTGATGGCACATTGATATGATTATTAGGATGTAGAATTATTAGAAGGAAAAAAAATTGGCGCAGTTAGTACTTGAAACAGGAACAGCTGAAAGAACTACTGAAGGAGCAGTTGGTGAGAGGAGAGAATAGACACTGTCTTAGAAACCTGGGTCAGATAGAATCTGTCAGAAATTTTGGAAATTTACTATTTCCGTGGTTTCTAAGAAAAGAATAAAATTTACATTCCTTTAGCCAACAAGTTATATTTTCCAAAACATATTCATTAATCTTATTTTATTTCACAAGTATTAAATATTAATATTAAGGTGTAACTCAATAACAGAGATTTAAGGAGAGTAAAAATAAATTTATTTTTAATAAAAAGTTAAAAATAATTAAAGATATGCTTACTACTAAAAGTATATCGAGAACAAGGTTTAAGAAAATATGTATTAATATCTTCAAAAATATTTTTTGAACACCACCAATATGAAGATACTTTTCATGTCAATGGGAAAATAGCCATACACAAACAAAAACAAAAAGCAGACAGAAATTTGTAACTCTCAGAGAGAAACTGTACATTATTCTCATGGCCAAGGAATTTTTCTAAAAAGCTGATCATGTAATGAGCCAAAAAAGAAAACATTACTAACGTGGAATTAGTAGCATTGCATAATGATTAGTCTTAATTTCTATTTTTGAATAGTATCATTGAATAAATGAACAAATAACTCAATAATTTCTTGGTTCTTCATGATAAAAATCAGAAACACTTAGTGCCTGGAAAAATAGATTATAAATAAACTCTGGATCAAAAATAAGGTAAAAAAACCTTGAAAATTATTTAGAATTGATGAAGAGAAATTACTGGGACACAACTAAAGCTGTACTTCAGAAGACAATAGCAGGTCTTCAGTACTCCTAAAACTAACAAGAAAGAATGATACTATATAAGATTATAATTAAAATCTAGAGGAAAAAGTAAAAACAGGATGAAACAAGGCAGAAGGGAGAAATGCATAAGAATAAAGCTGAAATTATAAAACAGAATAATAGGCAAGAAGGATAAATAAGATAAAAAGTGATTCTAAGGATAGATTGCTAAAATGGAAAAATTTTTGGTGAGTCTGATATTAAAAAAAGAGATAAATATAATAAAAATATTGCACCCCTTAAGAATGCTGGAAAACATATAACCATAAACATAGAAATGATTAAAATTTTATGTGCATCTTTCCAGTATTAATTTTAATACCTAATGTGAAAGGATAGTTTTCTGGCAATATATAAACCAATAAAATTGACTCGAAGAACCAAATAACCATAGAGAATTTGGAAAACTAAAGACCTGCAATTAAAAATCTGCCATGTTTACATGGTTTTATCACAATATTTTCTCTAACTTTTAAAGTGCAGATAATCTCTTTGCAAAAACTATCCCAGATAATATAAAATTTAAAAAGATTTTATCAGTTTGTTTTATGAAGTTGTCATGCTTTTACATGAAAACTTGGGAAAATAATAGAAAAAGGTAAATTATAATTAAGTAATATTAGTAATAAATGCTAGAATTTTAATTAGATAATAATATAATGAATATAGCAATATGTTAAAAGATTAACATACCAGTACTAAGTAGGATTTCCTTGAAAAATGGAATGACAGTGAAGACCATAAAATCCATCAATATAATTCATAAAAACAACAATAGAAGCTTAAATAAAATTTAATAATACTTAGCAAAAATTCCAAATAAAACTTCTATATAAAATAGGCATAGATGGAAACTAATGTGTTAAAGAGTATCTCAGCTAGGAAACTGCATTGAAGAGTGAAATAATAAGCCTAGTTCTTCTGTATTTGGACATACGTTACCACTGCTATTATTGAACACCATTCTGGAAGCACTAACTAATGAAACGAGACAAGAAAATGAAGTAATACATATAAATATTGAAAATAAAGAAGTGAAAAAGTGTACATTTTAAAGGATATGTTGGCTTACCTACAAAGCATGCAAGATGAGTAAAAACAAGACAGGATTACTCAATCAGTTGATTATGTATAAGGTAAAATTTAGCAACGATTTGTTCAAAATAAAATAAAACAAAAATATTAGTTTAATAATAAAAACATTGCAAACTGATAAGAAACAATTTAAAAAGAAAAATTCAGATCATAAGAAAATCTCTAAAGTTTTTCTGAAGTACAAAAGCTAAACGTAGTAAATGAAGAGAGACTATTACAAAATGTTACATTGTACCTAAAATGTAAATACTATCAATTTACTCTTTTCGTTAAAATCAAAATGAAAAAAATTAACAAAAATTCTACACAATAATTTAATACTGATTGGGAAGAAAAACATTTCAGAAGAAAGTCTGAGAATGGCAAAACTTTAGGAGGAATTGCATTATTATTATATATGAAGTTTTAAAATATCATAGTTATTAAAAGAAATTGACATATACATATAAATTTAGAAAGAAAATATTTATTTTTAATAAAGTACTAATAAAAGTGGCTCTCTATTCTTAAGAAAATACCTGTTGAGCTCTAATTTACGTAGTAGGCAAATACAAATTTTACATGGATAAATATCTACAGGGAAGAATATAATGAAACCTTAACATATAAAGACAAATAAATGATTTGTAAGCAACACAATTGAAAGAATCATCATAATATACCAATTATGTGAGAAACCTTATTATTTTTTAAATAGAAAGACAACCACATCATCCAGTTTCCTGTAGATAAATGGGCACATTCAAGTAATACACATAAGAAGAAAGTAAAATGGTCAATTAACATCTATTCTGGCTTATAAAAAAGGAACTAAAATAGTAATACAACCAAATAATGATGTCACCTTCACCTACTCATTAGATTGGCAAATATTTAAATGAAGATTTCAAATTAAGTGTTGGAAAAGGGGGAAGGATGTTGGTACTTCATTACGTTATTTGTTAAAGGCTGAATAGTTACAATATTTTATGAAAATAATCTGGCAGTTTCATTTAAGTGAATATTCTGCAAAATTTTTGACCTAGGATCTCACTCTGAAGAAATTATTCTACAGAGAAAATAGCACTAGAATGTATAGTGATTTTATATGTAAACACATAATACATATATATATAAGTTAAAAAAAATTGTATCACATCACTGCTGTAGCTGAGATGTAGAAATTACATGACTTTTTCAATATACATAATTATGGTAGTATGGAGTAAAATGCAACAAGAAAAAAGTGATATATATGTGTGTATATGTATATAGTGAACTGAAAGGTATTGTCACTAATGTTCTATTAATACATTACATTTGTTTAAAAAAAACTATTATGTAACTACTTCTTTGATTTTTTGATAGCTTTATTTTCCAATTCTCCAATAATGCTCTAAAAATCCAATACTTATTTATATGTTAGTACCTTTGAGATATAATTCTTCTGTGTCTAATTTGTACAAACAAAAAGATATGCCTTTCCTACACGAATCCCTACCTTCAAATAAATGAAACAGAATGAAAGAACTAATTTTGATGGCAAACTTGAGAGCTGTTTCCATGAAACGTTGTTTGATTTGTAGGTAATTTATAAAGAAAACATTATTGAAGATAAACTGCTCATTCTTTCCCTTCAGTAATGACTGTGATCTGAAGCAGAAATGAACAGTTTTGTTGCACTTAAACATTTATTGATGAACACGATATTATTTCTCACTTTTCTCTGGTCATATTGTGCAATTCCCCATCTTTAGCCACCAATTACATTCGGATAAACCCAGGTATGTGTCTCCAGTCTGGACCTTGCACTGCAGCTACAGGCTAATATCCAGCTGTACACAGTGAATGTCTAATGTCTCACAGACCTCTCAATTTCAACATAACCAAAGCTGAACTGATGGGGAGGGGGAATTCTGTGAAGGATTTAAGGCTGGGCTTGTAACTTCATATTTGATATTTGGTAGCTGTGTGATCTTGGGCAATTTATTTAATGTCTTGTTAGTTTTTCTTATGTGAGTGTTAATAGCTATCTCACAGAAGATTAAATTATATTTGTGTATAAGGAAATCTCTAAATAAACATGCCTCAAGAGGAGGAGAAATTTTTGGCCCTTCGCCATCTGACAGTGCTTCCTTCTTCTGTGAATGGATGGGCTTGAGAAGCTATTACTGGGAAATATTTTTCTGTTATATGTAAATATAACATATTTATTCCATTTCCATGAGATAATATATATTTTATTCAAAAGTGCAGAGAATAAAGGCAATAGATCTTATATGGTCTTTATAGAGTCTACGATGTTATGAGAATTTTTGTGTGCTTGATACTTTATATTATTTCTATAAGAGAAGACAGAATGATCTAACTTAAAGTACCATAATTGAATAAATGAAAATTGTAATTGGATGTGAATAATTGTCAGTTTTCTCAGGCCTTGTCAAAGAAGGTGGCAGACTTTCAGGGAACAAAATTGACTATGGATGGATGACTTTCTTCTCTCTTCCCTAAGATGTGTGGGTGGTGGAGTTGGGGGGCTATGGGCATGGAGGGGGTCTCTCATTCTGTCTGGGCCTTCGAAACAATTCAAAAATTGATCATTATTTAACATTATCTTATTTAAAAGTAAAGGAACTTTGTTGAAAGGCACTTCTGATACCTCTTTTCTGGAGTTTTAATGATTAATTTTGCAGGCCCTCCTAAGGAACAGAGACTCTCCACCCTGATCTGTGCTTGAAATTTGCCTTAATGTAATTTGTTTTACATTTAGCGTGGTGCTAAGTGCAAAATAAATTCTCAGTAAACAATAGATATCATTGTATTCAGGAATTGTTCTGCCTCTCCTAACACATGGACCACTGTTCTTACCTCAGTGAAAAATATTACCATATATTCCTTCCCACGTATGAAACCTGAAAAATGATCTTACCTTATAGTCTTCTCTTTTACCATCATCATCTCTTCATCATGTCCTGTCAATTTTACCTCCTGGTTGACACTTATTTTGAGTCTCCTCCTCTACCTTTTCATCATTGCTGCCATAATTGGCACCTTCACTGCTTTCCTCCTAAACTTTGCAATAACCCACCTACATCCAATTTTGTACTATTCTATTCTCTACACTGTTGACAATATTAACCTTAAAAATGTTTAAATCTGATAAAATGCCAGTCCTAGAATCCTCCTTTCCAGATTGAAGTTATGCATTGAATCTCAAAAGTTTTCAAAGATATTATTATTTCTCCAGTTACATTTTCAAGATTCATTGTGCTCAGAATTTCTTTCACCTCACCAGCTATTCTATTACCACTCAGCAATATTGACAACTTATAATTCCCTAAATAAATCTTATTATTTCATGTTTCTGTGCCTCCTCATATATGGTTCATACTGCCTGAAACAACAACAAACATTATCCTATGGTCTTGCTTAGTTTTAGTTAACATGGATTCATTCCAAGTGGGTTGAGCACCTTTTGTCCTGAAAGGTGAGATGTAGGAGGAGCAGACATAATCCTCACATGAGTCATAGTTCATTCAGACTGATGGGGTAAAAAGACTTGAATGATTAACTTAGCTCTAATCTAGTAATTAAAATTGATGTTTTTGGTTATATGGTCTTCCCATAAGTCATGGTTTTTAAAGTACCAAACACAAACATTTTTGCAGGTATAACTCCTCAGCAGCTTGCCCATCTACAATACCATTCCTGGATCTCTGACAGCCTCAAGTCCCAAAACCCCTCTTTTTAATTCTTGGAACTCATCCTATCTCCTGTTAATTTTCTATTCATGTAGGCTGACCCACAGCCACCATAACAGAGGCAGGAAGAATCCTCTGATACCTACGTTTGTCTTTAGTGGGAAAGGGTATTCGTTTCATCATGGGCAGGACCATTCATCCTGGATTAGTGAGGAGAAAAATCAAAATTGCAATTTTCTGATGTGGTATCTTAGAAGCTTCATTCAAGGACACTGAACAGAACAGAAGGTTACCAAAGCAAAGAAGATCAAAGAAGTACCAGGATCAGGGAGCAGAAAACAGTTTATTTTATAACTGTAAAGAAGCCTTAATATTTGTCTATTTTTATAAATTTATATTTTTCTTGATTTTTACATATATATACATACATACATAGTTTTATCTAAACTATATCAAATATTTAACAGCACTACTTAAAATGTATTCTAATTAATTAAAAAAAAAAGACCTAGTATTTTTACCTGAAATAAATCCTGAAAGAAGAGCACTGTAATTCTACACTGAAATTGCAATCATTAATTTGGTCTGCAAAGTAATAGGGCACCAGGCATGCGAGTCAGAGTATAGCAGAATATCAGGGCCAAATCAGGACAATGGAAATGAATGTATCAGTAGTACTCAGAAGATTTGGTGTGTCAAGCTGAACAGAAGATAGATTTTTCTCATTCAGAGCTATATTGCTGCGGATTCAAGCAAGAGATTTAGTAGTGGGAAAGAGAATAAGCCTATCTGAACAGCTTTATGTTGGAAAGGATGATGTGACTAGGGAAGTAAACAGGTCAGAACTTGACCTTGGATTTTGTTTTAGGGAAAGGAGAAGAATTTGATATTGCCTCTGATAAAAATAATATTTGAGCAGCTGTAGAAGATTTTTTGGGAGTAAACCTAGATTTTTGTGTTTGTCCTCCTGAATTTGTTGTGTATTTAGAACTTACAAATTGAAATACTTAAGCTGGTGAGAAAGTCCAAAAACTTTAGAGGCAAAAAAAACAAAACACGAAGAGAGGTCTGAAATCTTTCTGTACTAGGTAATAAAAGAAATTATGAAAGAAACAAAAGTGGCCTCCAGTCTTGTGTAAATGGAAGTGCATCAGGATTATATTTCTAACTTTTTTGCGAGGGGAGGTATCAGTCACATATAGCCTGCACATAAGGAAGAGACCCAGAGGTATTTGTCTGAAATGTGAGATCTTTGCTATTAAATGTCAATCCACCCAAAGTAGGACCTTGCAGGCCCTGAAGGGTTAACACTCCTCCCAAAGGATCTTATATCCAGAGCCTGGTACAGGAGGGAATAGAGCTCAATTTCTAATATGATTCAGTCTAAAGATAATTAGAAGGCTTCGTTCAGTCCCTAAAACCCTTCCAGAATTCATGTGAGTTTGCTGGAGCACTAATGGACTTTGCCTCGTCATGAATTCCAGCTTGAACTTGCTTATTCTGAGTTATTTTAGTATTCACCAAAGAGAAGTTAGTGTAAAATTTTACTGCTTGGATTTCTTCTGTCTCTGGAACACAGGGAGTGACTGATGACCTAGGTAGTGATTCCGCCCCCAGTTAGCCACATTGGGGTCAGCCCCCTAGATTTCCCTGAAGAGCAGCAAAATACTAATGAAAATAAGGTTTGAAAATAGGGCAAGAGAGAAAATAAAAAGAAACCCACTCAAATATTGATAGTTTGATTACTTTTTTATAGAAACCTGAGAGACAAATAACTAACAGTCAAAAACTTATTCTTAATTTTATAAATGTTGGCATAAGAGAAACTCTTATCTGACTCCCCTCTCTCCTTTTATAAGGGAGATTCTATGAAGTTCAGTGCCAACAGCAGAAAAAAACAAAAGGTATAAACTAGATTTCTTGACCTCTTCTTTTTGTCAAGACTACACTGTTGAGTGATATTCATTGATAGCACAATATTCAACTCCAGTTAGCCCTCTCAATTTAACTATATGCATAGATACATTGTCCTTGGGGAAGCCATTTTCCCTTGCAGAGCCTCAGTTTTCTCATAACTAAAACTGGCATAAGAACATTGCCTGCTTTACTTATTGGCCAAGATTATTATGCGGTTTAAATAACACATATATGTATGTATTTATATATATATATAATGTAATTGGCCTATATTAGAGTTACTATAATCTTCAGTTTTTACAAAATCGTTTTTAAGATTGAGGGTACAGATAAAAAGTTATGATTTAATTTCTTTTCTCAAGGATTTACCTCATCCTTGTGATGTGTTTGCACTGAAGAGAAAGGGAGAATAATTATGTTCTTTCATGTTGGAAATGTGGGCTGGCCTGGGAACAACAGTGACTTTGGGCAGAGATTCTCAAAGTGTGGCTTCCTAAGACACTTTCAGGACTTTGTGAGATCAAAACAATTTTCATAATAATGGTAAGCCGTTACTTGTTCTTTTTATTTTATTCTCTCATGAACATATAGTGTAGTCTTCCAGAGACTACATGTCATGTGATATCACAATAATTTCAGTACAGAAGGAAATTTGAGAATCCAGCTGTCTTCTAATAAGCCAGGCATTAAACAACGTTTTAAAAATGTAAAGCAATGCCATTCTCAAATTGTTATGGGATATTGGAAGATAGTTATTCTTCAAAAAAAAAACGATGTTTGTGTTAACATGTAAGAGACATTGTTATTTTAAACTAAATAAATAATTTTTAAATTTCTGTTTTAAATTATAATATAGTAAATTTTCATATATATAGCCAATGTAAACAAAAACTCTTAGAGAGTAAAAACTTCCTGAGGCCCAAAACTATGAAGAACCACTGACTTAGAAGTTAGCAGAGGATGGTCAGTGGATTGATAATGACTATTATGTTAATAAATAAAATGTTTATATCATTTTAGTCATTACAAAGTGCTTTTCACCTCTTTCAATGATTTAATCCATGCTATTTTGGTTATTTTGGTTATTTAGGTTAGTGATCCTTCCTATTATTTCTCTAATCTTCCCTTGTCTTCAGTTCTAAACTCTGTGTCGTATTGAAGGCATTGGTAAGGACAGTTTTCTCTGCCAGGTTCTTAACATTAGATCGGTGGAACAGTGAAGTCGAATTCTAAAAATGAGAGTCAAGAGACATGCAAAGAGTAGGTCTTTACTTCAGGCTGTTTTCCTTTTGTGAGCCAGAGCAGCCTTCTTCAGGTGAAATCTGGAGGGTTGCACTCTTTGGTCTGCTTCTGCACCTGCTCCTCCATAGGTACTGAAGGTTCATCTTTCTTGAAGCTATTCATGGAGTTCTCCTGCCAGACTCTCCAAGACTTGAATCACTGAGGAGTCCATTTCTTTTCTTTTATTCCATTATTTCTAGCTTTTTAAAACCCCTTGTTGCAAGCTGTATCTCACTTTCTGTCTGTCCTGTTCTGAGTTCTCAATATTTCTGTTTAATCCCCTATCCTGAGTTTTGTTTTACTTCAGTTCATTTCTTATTTATTTATTTATTTATTTATTTATTCAACACATGGGGAGTTTTATATTTATGTGAAGGAGGGGAAGATTAAGAGGGGGAGAAGAAAATTTCTTGCCCTGCTGTATGTACATAGGTGTGTATGCATGTGTGTACATGCTCAGACCCGATAGAAGAGAAATGAGTACATGCCAGGTGTAAGGGGAAGGAAAAAATGCCATCCAGAGAAAATAAGTTCAGATGGAAAGACTTTCTGGAAGTTTAGATATGCTTTTTCTCTCAATTACCCAACTAAACTAAGAATCTAAACTCAGATGAAAAGTTATTGTATTTTAAATCACATCTCCTAGAAAGCTCAAAAGTTTTTAGAAATTACCCAGCTAAACTAAGAATTACCCAGCTAAACTAAGAATCTAAACTCAGATGAAAAGTTATTGTATTTTAAATGACATCTCCTAGAAAGCTCAAAAGTTTGTGGAAATCATTCTATGAGAGGTTTTGGCTGATCTTTTGAAAGGAGGGCTTACTGCCTACACAAGGTTTAACTCTAGGGCATTCAGAGTGATGATAGATAGAGAAGAATACTGAAGACTGAAAAGATTGAGAAAGAAAGAGAAAAAGATGGAAAAGAGGGAGGGAGGGACAAATTAGGAGTATGGGATTAATAGATACAAACTACTATATATAAAAGAGATAAACAACAAGGTTATTCTCTATAGCGCAGGGAATTATAATCAATATCCTGAATGGGATATAATCTGAAAAATAAAACTGAATCACTTTGCTGTACACCTGAAACTAACAAAATATTGTAAATCAACTATACTTCAATAGAAAATATATTTTCAAAAAGATGGAAAGTAAAATTAAAAAAAAAGACTAAGCAGACATTTGTGAGGGTCATTGTAATTTGCTGAAAACTTAGGGAAAG
>NW_006777418.1:2909662-2942228 GCF_000442215.2 Lipotes vexillifer
TTTTAAAAACCAAGTACTTTTGCAGGGGGCAAAGGCTCTAGAGAAATACTGAAAAAAATAAGATTTTTCTAGTAGGCTGGTGATATAATGGTTTATTTATTTCTTTCAGATTTCCATTGATTTTTGGTTGTCACATAGTCTCCCTTTTTTAGCATGTTTATTGGAGTATAATTGCTCTACAATGTTGTGTTAGTTTCTGCTGTATAACAAAGTGAATCAGCTATAAGTATGCATATAACCCCATATCCCCTCCCTCTTCTGTCTCCCTCCCACCCTCCCTACCCCACCCCTCTAGGTGGTCACAAAACACCCAGCTGGTCTCCCTATGCTATGCAGCTGCTTCTCACTAGTTATCTGTTGTACATTTGGTAGTGTATATATGTCAATGCTACTCTCTCACTTCATCCCAGCTTACCCTTCCCCCTCCCGTGTCCTCAAGTTCATTCTATACATCTGTGTCTTTATTCCTGTCCTGCCTCTAGGTTCTTCAGAACCTTTTTTTTTTTTCAGATTACATATATATGTGTTAGCATACGGTATTTGTTTTTCTCTTTCTGACTTACTTTACTCTGTATGATCGACTCTAGGTCCATCCACCTTGCCACAAATAACTCAGTTTCATTTCCTTTTATGGGTGAGTAATATTCCATTGTATATATGTGCCACATCTTCTTTATCTATTCATCTGTCGATGGACACTTAGGTTGCTTCCATGTCCTGGCTATTGTAAATAGTGCTGCAATGAACATTGTGGTACATGTCTCTTTGAATTATGGATTTCTCAGGGTATATGCCCAGTAGTGGGGTTGCTGGGTTATATGGTAGTTCTATTTTTAGTTTTTTAAGGACCCTCCATACTATTCTCCATAGTGGCTGTATCAATTTACATTCCCACCAGCAGTGCAAAGGGTTCCCTTTTCTCCACACCCTCTCCAGCATTTATTGTTTGTAGATTTTTTGATGATGGCCATTCAGACTAGTGTGAGGTGTTACCTCATTGTGGTTTTGATTTTCATTTCTCTAAAGATTAGTGATGTTGAGCATCCTTT
Organism: Lipotes vexillifer; assembly: GCF_000442215.2. NCBI lineage: Eukaryota > Metazoa > Chordata > Mammalia > Artiodactyla > Lipotidae > Lipotes > Lipotes vexillifer. Next base: position 2,910,712 of record NW_006777418.1, read on the forward strand.
CATGTATTTGTTGGCAATCTGTTTAGCTTCTTTGGAGAAATGTCTATTTAGGTCTTCTGCCCATTTTTGGATTGGGTTGTTTGTTTTTTTGATATTCGGCTCTGTGAGCTGCTTGTAAATTTTGGAGTTTAATCCTATGTCAGTTGCTTCGTTTGCAAATATTTTCTCCCATTCTGAGGGTTGTCTTTTCGTCTTGTTTATGGTTTCCTTTGCTGTGCAAAAGCTTTTAAGATTTTTCATTAGATCCCATTTGTTTATTTTTGTTTTTAATTCCCTTACTCTAGGAAGTGGGTCAAAAAGGATCTTGCTGTGATATATGTCGTTGAGTGTTCTCCCTATGTTTTCCTCTAAGAGTTTTATAGTGTCTGGCCTTACATTTATGTCTTTAATCCACTTTGAGTTTATTTTTGTGTATGGTATTAGGAAGTGTTCTAATTTCATTCTTTTACATGTAGCTTACAGTTTTTCCAACACCACTTACTGAAGAGGCTATCTTTTCTCCATTGTATATTATTGTCTCCTTTATCAAAGATAAGGTGACCATATGTGTGTGGGTTTATCTCTGGGCTTTCTATCCTGTTCCATTGATCTATATTTCTGTTTTTGTGCCAGTACTATACTGCCTTGATTACTGTAGCTTTAGAGTATAGTCTAGGAGCCTGATTCCAGCTCTGTTTTTCTTTCTCAAGATTGCTTTGGCTATTTGGGGTCTTTTGTGTTTCCATATAAATTGTGAAAATTTTTGTTCTAGTTCTGTGAAAAATGCCATTGATAGTTTGATGGGGATTGCATTGAATCTGTAGATTGCTTTGGGTATTATAGTCATTTTCACAATGTTGATTCTTCCAATCCAAGAACATGGTATATCTCTCCATCTGTTTATATCATCTTTAATTTCTTTCATCAGTGTCTTATAATTTTCTGCATGCAGGTCTTTTGTCCCCTTAGGTAGGTTTATTCCTAGGTATTTTATTCTTTGTGTTGCAATTGTGAATAGGGTTGTTTCCTTCGTTTCTCTTTCAGATATTTCATCGTTAGTGTATAGGAATGCAAGAGGTTTCTGTGTGTTAAATTTGTATCCTGCTACTTTACCAAATTCATTGATTAGCTCTAGTAGTTTTCTGGTAGAATCTTTAGGATTCTCTGTGTATAGTGTCATGTCATCTGCAAACAGTGACAGTTTTACTTCTTCTTTTCCAATTTGGATTCTTTTATTTCTTTTTCTTCTCTGAGTGCCATGGCTGAAACTCCCAAACCTATGTTGAATAGTAGTGGTAAGAGTGGGCAGCCTTGTCTTATTCCTGCCCTTAGAAGAAATGGTTTCTGTTTTTTGCCATTGAGAATGATGTTGGCTGTGGTTTTGTCATAAATGGCCTTTATTATGTTGAGGTAGGTTCCTTCTATGCCCACTGGAGAGTTTTTGTCATAAATGCATGTTGAATTTTGTCAAAAGCTTTTTCTGCATGTATTGACAATATCATATGGTTTTTATTGTTCAGTTTGTTAATATGGTTTATCACATTGATTGCTTTACTTATATTGAAGAATCCTTGCATTCCTGGGATAAACCCCATTTGATCATGGTGTATGATCCTTTTAATGTGCTGTTGGATTCTGTTTGCTAGTATTTTGTTGAGGATTTATGCATCTGTATTCATCAGTGATATTGGCCTGTAGTTTTCTTTTTTTGCAGCATCTTTGTGTGGTTTTGGTATCAGGGTGATGGTGGCCTCGTAGAATGAGTTTGGGAGTGTTCCTCCCTCTGCTGTATTTTGGAAGAGTTTGAGAAGGATAGGTGTTAGCTCTTCTCTAAATGTTTGATAGAATTCGCCTGTGAAGCCATCTGGTCCTGGGCTTTTGTTTGTTGGAAGATTTTAAATCACAGTTTCAATTTCAGTGCTTGTGATTGGTCTGTTTATATTTTCTATTTCTTTCTGGTTCAGTCTTGGAAGTTGGTACTTTTCTAAGAATTTCTCCATTTCTTCCAGGTTGTCCATTTTATTGGCATAGAGTTGCTTGTAGTAGTCTCTCATGATCCTTTGTATTTCTTCAGTGTCAGTTGTTACCTCTCTGTTTTCATTTCTAATTCTGTGGATTTGGGTCTTCTTCCTTTTTTTTCTTGATGAGTGTGGCTAATGATTTATCAGTGTTTTTTATCTTCTCAAAGAACCAGCTTTTAGTTTTATTGATCTGTGCTATTGTGTGTTTCATTTCTTTTTCACTTATTTCTGATCTGATCTTTATGATTTCTTTCCTTCTGCTAACTTTGGGGATTTTTGTTCTTCTTTCTCTAATTGCTTTAGCTGTAAGGTTACACTGTTTATTTGAAGTTTTTCTTTTTCTTTTTGAGGTAGGATTTTATTGCTATAAACTGCCCTCTTAGAATTGCTTTTGCTGCATCCCACAGGTTTTGGGCCATTGTGTTTTCATTGTCATTTGTTTCTAGGTATTTTATGATTTCTTCAGTGATCTCTTGGTTATTTAGTAGCATATTGTGTAGCCTCCATGTGGTTGTATTTTCTTAAGTTTTTTTTCCTGTAATTGATATCAAGTCTCATAGCGTTGTGGTCGAAAAAGATACTTAATATGATTTAAATTTTCTTAAATTTACCACGGCTTGATTTATGACCCCCGATATGATCTATCCTGGAGAATATTCCATGAGCACTTGAGAAGAAAGTGTATTCAGTCATTTTTGGATGGCATGTTGTATAAATATCAATTAGGACCATCTTGTCTAATGTGTCACTGAAAGCTTGTGTTTCATTATTTATTTTCAGATTGGGTGATCTGTTCATTGGTGAAAGTGGGGTGTTAAACTCCTCTACTATTACTGTGTTACTGTTGATTTTCCCTTTTATGGCTGTTAGCATTTGCCTATGTATTGAGGTGCTCATATGTTTGGTGAATAAATATTTACAATTGTTATATCTTTTTCTTGGATTGATCTTTTGATCATTATGTAGTGTCCTTCTTTGTCTCTTGTAATAGTCTTTATTTTAAAGTGTATTTTGTCTGATATGAGTATTTCTACTCCAGATCTCTTTTGATTTCCATTTGCATGGAATATCTTTTTCTAACCCCTCATTTTCAGTCTTTATGTGTCCCTAGGTCTGAAGTGGGCCTCTTTTAGACAGCATATATACGGGTCTTGTTTTTGTGTCCATTCAGCCAGTCTGTGTCTTTTGGTTGGAGTGTTTAATCCATTTACATTTAAGGTAGTCATCAATATGTATGTTCCTATTACGGTTTTCTTAATTGTTTTGCATTAGTTATTGTAGGTGTTTTCCATCCCTCGTGTTCTCTGCCTAGCGAAGTTCCTTTAGCATTTGTTGAAAAGCTGGATTGGTGGTGCTGAATTCCCTTAGCTTTTGCTTGTATATAAAGGTTTTAATTTCTCTGTTGAATCTGAATGAGATCCTTGCTGGGTAGAGTAATCCTGGTTTTAGGTTCTTCTCTTTCATCTCATTAAATATGTCCTACCACTCCCTTCTGGCTTGCAGAGTTTCTGCTGAAGGAACAGCTCTTAACCTTATAGGGATTCCCTTGTATCTTTAATGTTCCTTTTCCCTTTCTGCTTTTAATATTTTTTCTTTGTATTTAATTTTTGATAGTTTGATTAATATGTGTCTTGTCGTGTTTCTCCTTGGATTTCTCCTGTACGAGACTATCTGCACTTCCTGTATTTAAGTCACTATTTCATTTCCCATGTTAGTGAACTTTTTGACTATAATCTCTTGTAATATTTTCTCAGACCCTTTCTTTTTCTCTCTTCTTCTGGGACCCTTATAATTTGAATGTTGGTGTGTTTAATGTTGTCCCAGAGGTCTCTGAGACTGTCCTCAATTCTTTTCATTCTTTTTTCTTTATTCTGCTCTGCAGTAGTTATTTCCACTATTTTATCTTCTGGGTCACTTTTCCGTTTTTCTGCCTCAGTTATTCTGCTGTTGATTCCTTCCAGAGAATTTTTAATTTCATATATTGTGTTGTTCATCATTGTTTGTTTGCTCTTTAGGCCTTCTAGGTCCTTGTTAAACATTTCCTGTATTTTCTCCATTCTATTTCCAAGATTTTGGATCATCTTTACTATCATTGTTCTGAATTCTTTTTCAGATAGACTGCCTATTTTCTCTTCATTTGTTTGTTCTGGTGTGTTTTTACCTTGCTCCTTTAACTGCTGCATATTTCTCTGTCTTCTCATTTTGTTTAACTTACCATGTTTGGGGTCTCCTTTTTGCAGGCTGCAGGTTCGTAGTTCCTGTTGTTTTTGGTGTCTGCCCTCAGTGGGTGAGGTTTATTCAGTGGCTTGTGTAGGCTTCCTTGTGGAGGGGACTGGTGCCTGTGTTCTGGTTGGTGAGGCTCGATCTTGAGGCTGCATCCAGTGATGTGTTTTGGGGTGTCTGTGAACTTAGTATGACATTAGGCAGCCTCTCTGCTAATGGGTGGGGTTGTGTTCCTGTCTTGCTAGTTGTTCAGCATGGGGCGTCCAGCACTGGATTTTGCTGGCCATTGAGTGGAGCTGGTTCTTAGTGTTGAGATGGAGATCTCTGGGGGAGGTCTTCCCGATTGATATAATGTAGGGCTGGGAGGTCTCTGGTGGTCCATCAATTGTGAACTTAGCTCTCCTACCTCTTTGGCTCAGGCCTAACAGCGGGCCAGGGCCCCAAGTCGCTGCCAGCCACACAGCTCACAATAAAAGGCAAAAAAAAAAAGAAATCAAACAGATATAACCCCAAAGCAAATTGTAAAAGCAAACTAAACAGACAAAGTCACACAAAGAAACGTGCACACACACACACACTCATAAAAAGAGAAAACAAACAGACAAACAAAAAAGAAACAGCTAGAACCCTAGGACAGATGGTAAAAGCAACACTAAACAGACAAAATCACACAAAGTCACATACACACTCATAAAAAGAGAAAAAAGGAAATAAAAATAAAATAAATATATAAAAAGTAAAAAATTAAAAAAAGGAAGAGAGCAACCAAACCAATAAACAAATCCACCATTGATAACAAGCACTAAAAACTAAACTAAGACAAACATAGAACAAAAAACAACTCAGATGCAGAAAGCAAACCCCATGTCTACAGTTGCTCCCAAAATCCGCCACCTCAATTTTGGGAACATTTGTCATCTATTCAGGTATTCCACAGATGCAGGGTTTATCAAGTTGATTGTGGGGATTTAATCTGCTGCCCCTGAGGCTGCATGGAGAAATTTCCCTTTCTCTTTTTTGTTAGCACAGCTGCTGGGGTTCAGCTTTGGTTTTGGCCCTGCCTCTTCATGTAGGCTTTCCTCAGGTGTCTGTTCCTTGCCTATACAGGACAGGGTTAAAGCAGCAGCTGATGAGGGGGCTCTCTTGCTCACTTGGGCCGGGGAGAGGGAGGGGTATGGTAGTCATAATTGCAATGCAAGGCAAGCCTGTGGTGGCAGAGGCCAGCATGACATTGTAACAACCTGAGGAGTGCTATGTATTCTCCCGGGCACGTTGTCCCTGGATCATGGGACCCTGGCAGTGGCATGCTGCACAGGCTCCTGGAGAGGTGTGAGTAGTGACCTGCGCTTGCACATAGGATTTTTGGTGGCAGCAGCTGCAGGGTTAGTGGTTCATGCCCATGTCTGGGATCTGAGCTGATAGCTGTGGCTCACGCCCATCTCTGGAGCTCTCTTAGATGGTGCTCTGCCTATGTGGGCTAAAGGAGCAGGGATCCCCTCTTCTCACACACCCCGAAACAATGGTCTCTTGCCTCTCTGGCAGGTCCAGACTTTTTCCCAGACTCCCTCCCAGCTACCTGTGGCGCACTAGCCCCCTTCAGGCTGTGTTCATGCAGCAAACACCAGTCCTCTCCCTGGGATCTGACCTCCGAAGCCAAGCCTCAGCTCCCAGCCCCCACCTGCCCTGGCAGGTGAGCAGACAAGCATCTCAGGTTGGTGAGTGCTGGTCGGCACCGATCCTCTGTGGGAGTCTCTCTACTTTGCCCTCTGCATCCCTGTTGCTGCACTCTTCTCCGTGGCTCTGAAGCTTCCCCACTGCCCACCCCCCGTGGCGCCAGTGAAGAGGCTTCCTAGTGTGTGGAAACTTTTCCTCCCTCACAGCTCCCGCTCAGAGGTGCAGGTCCTGTCCCTATTTTTTTCTTTTGCCCTACCCAGGTACATGGGGATTTTCTTGCCTTTTGGGAGGTCTGAGGTCTTCTGCCAGCATTCAGTAGGTGTTCTGTAAGAGTTGTTCCACTTGTAGGTGTATTTTTGATGTATTTGTGGGGAGGACGGTGATCTCCATGACTTACTCTTCCGCCATCTTGAAGGTCCCCTTACGCTGTCTCTTAAATAGCATTTTACAACCTGGTTCTTGGGAACCAATGATTAACTAAATGATTAATTTACCGGGCTCTAAAACAAAAAAAGTTTAGAAAGTGGTTTAAAAAGTGCTCTCAACCTTAAGGAAAAAAAATAACTAGCAGTTAAATAATTAAGTTGCAAATTGAAGTATCAATACAGGCACTAATTAGTCTGCTGAGGTCACTTTTTATGGACTTTTGAAATAGATGTCATTTAGAGTGTTCATTTATATTCTAAAGAAAAAAAGGTGTAATTTCTTTTTCACCAGTTCAAAAACAGTTCTCCTGAAGCTTGGCCAGTCCGGCCAAAACTAACCCCTCCTGGACTTTGGGAAATACTGACAATTACTTTTATGCTTATGATTATACAAAACAAAGCATAAACAGAATAAATGACTTTTCTAAGGAGATTACTTGAAAAATCTTCAGTTTTGACATAGACAAATAGTTTCAAGTTTTATTTTGTGTTTGCAAAAACTTTGGTTCTACTGGGTTATTATTCTGAACACTTTAAGATGCAAGAAAAATAAAATGGGCTTTGGTAAGAAAATGTATAGTTTTCAGGTTGGAGAGGCCAGGAGAAGGGTAGCCATATATTCTGGGTATTTCTGAAAGAGTCAGGAGCAGAGATGGTAAACCCCTGTAATGAGTTACTTTAGGGGTGATGCCTGAAAAGAAATAGCATAAAATAAATGAAGCCTCCCTTAATTTTGGCCTATTCCTTGCCTTACTCTTCTAACATTCAGAAAACAATGTCACCTCTTTAGATTTTCAGAAGATGAGTATTTAGACTTTGGTTTAGAATGTGATCAAGTGAGAAGAATCTTTCCTAAGTCTCATTGTCCTGTGTCTGCATTTCTTTTAAGATACTGAGCCATACTCTATATGATTATGGTTTACCCATATGACTTGTCTTCATCAGCACATAAAGAATTCTCTGGGGTCAATTTTCAAGATTTATTTATCCATATACCCTATTGTGATTATAAAGGTATTTTTCTAAAAGCAGGTAGTTAAGTTTTCTCAGTGAATGAATTAAAGGTGCTGTCATTTGTTCTCATTTGTACTTGTATTTTCATTATTGCTGACCAAGAATATATTAGTTATGTGTTTTTCATTCAGCTCTGTTTATTGAGTATCTATTACATGCCAAAGCAAACATTGTCCTAAGCCCTGGGGATATAAAAATGAACAAGAGATAAGAGATTTCCTCTTATAGGGAGCATGGCAACAATACTTCTGTTGCCATGCTCCCTATAAAAGCACCAAAATCCATTCAACCTCTTGGTGATGATATAGATGTGTGTTTATGAGGCACAAGGGCTTCCAGGTGACACACAAATTTTTGGTTTAATAAGTCAATGTGTATGAGTATCTTTTGTTAAATAGAAGATGAGAATTCACATTCATTTAAAGCAAAATCTTTATATTCTATCATTTATGATTTTATAGAACATAGCACAGTGACTGCCACATAGCAGGGGCTCAATAAATATATGTTGTCTTGCTTTGAGTAAGTGATGAATAAAGTTTAGTGTCAGAAGAAACCTTAGAAGAAAGGTTAGAGGTCACTGTATTTTTATTTTACTAAGAAAGAAATTGAAGGCCAGAGATCTGGAGACTCCTGAACTTATAAATAACTAACTTGTGACAGATGGGATCTAGAACTCTATTACCTTGACTTCCAGTCCAATGTTGAGTCCCTAGAACATGCTGCAGTGCTACTTCTTACATCATCTTCTGAGTAAACTGAAAGTTGGAGGGGATAATGGTACATTCTCTTGTTTACAATCAGTTTCAATACTTCCCCTAAAAAATAAGGTAAGACTAGCTAAGACTTACTAAGTCTTTTTGTAGAACTGTATGTTTTATAAGATGATTATCTCCTTCACAAAGTTAAATTGTTTAGCTTAATCAAAATCAGCCAGTATTGTTTAATTAGTCACCTGCTTTGAAGCTAAATACACACTCTTATGAAGTTTTAAATATAATCTGAGGTCATCATGTTTTAGTGTTAACATATGCTAAGAACTCACATTTCTATTTATGATCCAATTTCTACTTTAATTATTTATTAATATAAAACATTTTGTTCCTGTTTTGAAATAAATGTATTTTCTGGTAGAGTCTTAATATAATTATAATAATCAGGATCTACTAATTATTTTTGGCTATATAACAGATAACATTTTATTAGAAAGTATTCAATAGTAGGACATAAATACCTCTTTCCATAACTAGTGTCCATTAATAATTTGTACTTGATTGAGTTACAAATTGTTTATGAAAACATACAAAGTAATTGCCTTTCATGTTTAGAATGGGGATAATGTTGATTGATAAAATTCCAGAAAAGATCAGAATCCTTTCCTTGAGATGATCTAGATCTAGGGTAACATAATGGTTCTGAATTATTTTTGAACTATCATCTTGTTTCTCTCAGATCTGAAGGTCATTGAAACCCTTTTCAAAAACTCTTGGAAAGATTTATTGGTTATGAGAGTCTCCTGTTCCTGTTGAACATCCATCGTTTAATAAGATAAAGTTTCAAGTACAAGGATTTTTACTGTAGCATCAATTGTAAAAGAGAAAACTTGGATATAACTTAAATATCTCAATAGGAGAATAGGAAATTGCAGCAATTAAAACACTAACAAAATTAGGCAAGTGTCTTTATGTTAACAGTTCCAAGACCTAATGTAGAAAGAAAAGTTATCGTTACAGAAGTAATTAGTTACAATATACAGATGGTAGAAAATATGCAAAGTAATAGTAAATATTTGTGGATTTTTTCATCATATATATTAAAAAACTGTTTTTAAGAGCAGTTTTAAGTTCACGGGAAAATTGAAAGGAAAATGCAGAATTCCCATATACATATGCACATCCTCTCCCATAATCAACATCACTCACCAGAATGGTACATTTGTTACAACTGGTCACAGTGTACATTAATGAACCTATATTGACACATAATCACCCAAAATCCATGGTTTATAGTTTTGTTCACTCTTGGTTTGTACATTCTGTGGCTTGGATGAGTATATAATGACATATATTCATCATTAGTATATGTTGCACAGTATTTCCACTGCCCTAAAAGTCCTCTGTGCTCTGCCTATTCATCCCTTCCTACCACCGCCACCCCCAGCCCCTGGCAACCACTGATCTTTCTGTTGTCTCCATAGTTTTACCTTTTCCAGAATGTAATATAGTTGGAATCATATAGTGTGTAGCCTTTTCGGATTGGCTTCTTTCATTTAGTAATGTGTATTTAAGGTTCCTCCATGTCTGGGGCATTTTTACATATACAAATGTATAGAAAAAGTGTCTAAAGGGACTTACATCAAATTGGTCGTAGTGGTAACTTCTGGGAAGAGAGTAGAGCAATATGCTTGGTAACAGAAGAGAGTCAAAAAGAATTTTTTCTTATTTGTAGTATTTGCTTATAAGGAGAATGTATTCCTTTGCTTTATATAATTTCAAATTATTTTAAATGTAAATAAATAGGAGTATTCTAGTTTCTGTTTTGATATGTAAATGGCTTAGAGTAATCCCTACAGTTCTCACAACAAGAAAAAAATCTGAAAAATCGCAAATCAAAATTCTTCTTAGATCCATCAGAAAAATGAGGTAAAAAGTTGCAAAACTGGTAGATATTAATCCAATGATATCAGTAATCATCATAAATGTAAATAGTCTTAATACACCAATAAAAAGACAGTGGCTGTCAGAGTGGGTAAAAAGCTAGACTCAACTATAGTTTGTCTACAAGAAATTCATTTTAAAAGTAAAGACTCAGATAGGTTAAGAGCAAATGGATGGAGAAAGCTATATTATATTAACACTAATCAGAAGAAACCTGGAGAAGCTATATTAATTTCGAACAGTGCAGAGTTCAGAACAAGAAAAATTAACAGGGACAAAAGGTGCATTACATAATTCCAAAGGGTTCATTCTCCAAGATGACATAGGAACCTTAAATGTGTATATATCTAACAATAGAGCATCAAAGTACATGAGGTAAAACTTATAGAACTACAAGGAGAAATAAACAAATTCATCATTATAGTTGGAGGTGTCAGCATCCTTCTTTGAGTAATTGATACATTAAACAGGCAGAAAATCAGTGTGAATATAGATAACCAGCACTATCAATCAATCAACTTGATCTAATTGACATTTATGGAATACTCCCTCCAATGACAGCAGAATACACATTCTTCTCAAGCTCACATGGGACATTAACCAAAGTAAACCACATTCTGAGCCATACAACATACCTAAATGAATTTAAACTAATAATACAAAGTATGCTTTCAGATCCCAATGGAATTAAACTAGAATTAATAACATAGTGAGAGGTGGAAAATCCCCAAATACTTGGAGATTACACAAAACACTTCCAAATAACACATTGGTTAAAGAAGTCTCAAGATAAATTTCAAAATATTTGAACTAAATGAAAATGAAAATACAACTTATCAAGTTTGGGGGTGATAATAATGTTTAGAGGGAAATTTATAACATTAAAAGCATACATTAGAAAGTCAGATAGCCTAAAATCAATAGCATAAGCTTTCACCTTAGAAAACTAGAGAAAGAAAAAGAGCCCTGTAAGTAAAAAATGAACAGAAAATATAGAAATAATAAAAATTCGAACAAAAATTGTTGAAATTGAAAACAGTAAACAGAGAAAATCAACAAAGCCAAAAGCTATTTCTTTGAGAATATCAATAAAATTGATAGACCTCTGGTCAGTTTAACCAAATATAAAAATAAAAAAAAGAGAAGATATACATTGCTAATATCAGCAATAAAAGAGGAGTAATTACTACTGATCCTCTGAACATAAAAAAGGATAATAAGCAAATATTATGAATAATTCTATGCCCACAAACTTGATAACTTAAATGAAATGGACCAGTTATTTGAGGAACAAACCCCTCCAAGCTCACACAAAGAGAAGGAAATGGCTTGAATAGATAGTCCTATAACTATTAAGAATTTGAATTAATAATTAATAACATTTTTATATAAAGCACCAGCTTCCAATGTTTTTATTTATGAATTTTGCCAAACATTTAATTAAGAAATGATACCAATTCTCCACAAACTAGTCCAGAAAATAAAAGTAGAGGAAACATTCCTAATTAATTCTATAAAGTCAGGATTATTTTAATACTGAAATAAGATTAAGAGATTACAGGAAAGCACATCTACAGACTGATCTCACTAATGAACATAGATGTAAAAATTCTCAACAAAATACAAGCAAATCAAATCTAACTACGTGTAGAAAAAATATGCACCATAGCCAAGTGAGATTTTTTTCTAGCTATGATAGGCTATTTCAAAAATCAATCAATGTAATCCACTACGTTAGCAGGCTAAAAAAAATGATGTAATCTTGTAATTTGAGAAAGAAAAAGAAAGATACCTATATAGTAGAAATAAATCTGTATTAGTGGTTAATTTCTCCTTGGTGGAACAAATATAAATTATTTTCTTCATGCTTTTTAAAAAATCAGTTTAACTGGAATAACTACTAATTGCTATTCTGAAAAAATTAAATTTGAAAATACAAATTAAACTTTTTTGCTACTGAAGTTATTTATATGATATTTTGTTCAATAATCATATTCTTCCTATGATTAGACAAATAAATCTTACTTGTTAACAGAGTGTTTCTGAATGGTTTCCAGGCACTTGGTCCTTTCCAAAATGTCCATGAGACATTTGGACCATAAGACATTTGGTTCACTCCAAAAGGTGCTTGAAATTTGGTCCTATCCAAGATGTCCACAGGCATATTTTGTCCATGCCAGATGGTTTTGGACAGGACCAGATATCAAGAACCCTTTGGTATGGACCAACTGCCTAATGGACATTTTGGACGGGACCAAATGTCCTGCAAGGAAAGCTATAAATATAATATACATCTGCTCTGATTTTATCTGAAGACTCTTATTTTACATTAATTTTAATTTAGTAAACTACCTCTCACATCATTTTGGACATAATAGGAATCCTGAGTAAAAAAACTTATGAGTAAATAAGTGCTCAAAATTGGATGGTCTCTTACATTACTCATTTATTTATGATAATAGCTCTTTTGTTTATAAATTGAAATGAGAAATATTCTCTATTTATTGAAAATCTGTCAATTATAATTATGTCTTCATTGAATCCATGTAGAAGTGTCAAAGTATCAGCAGTATTTAACTCATTCATGTGTGAAAACTGAGTTTACATATTCTAACCTCTGAAAAGGATGCCTGAAAAACTATAATTTTGAAAGCAACAAATATGCAAAAATTATGATGAAAATTATGAAAAGCAAAAAATATTTTGTTAATCTGCAGTGCAAAAAATTATTTGGTAAATATGCATAGGGATTCCTATGTTAGAATGTCATGGATATATAATTGCATGAACAAGAATTAAAAAAAACAACTACTTTGAAATGATCTGATGTCAAAATGTTCATTTTGGGATTTGAGTAAAACAATGAACAGCTCACTGATACTCTTTTTACTTCTAAAGTCTTCAGTTTTCTACTTATATCACATCTCTTGTTTTCTTTCTCTTCAAACGTTTTGGTTATTATTTGCCTAGTCTATATGTTTTCATCCCTTAGTTTTCAATCATTTTGAATGTTTTGTTTTGTATTGTTCATAAGTACTCTGTAGTTGAACTTTATTTTTTGTTTGATTTCAGATTGAGAGTCAAGCATTTTTAGTCAGTTCATTTATATTTATTATAATTTATAATTATTTTTGTTTTTATTTCTACCAGTTTATTTTGGATTTTTATTTCCCAAGATCTTTATTTTTTTTCTTTTCTATCTTTTAATTATGATGTTTTCAATGGATATTTTTTTCCATTTTAAAACTTTTAATTTTTTATTTTATAAGATTGGATTTTATTCTGTCTTTCAGTTCTTATGTTTTAAATATAACTGGTATCTACTGTTGTTATAAAGCTCAAATTTATTTAGTTGATTTTCCTAGATAAATATTTTTTTCTGATTGTTTTTAGAATTATTTTTTTTAGTACAGATGTCATAACAAAATACTACAGTATATCTATATTGCATTGATTTTATCTATCAATTTCAAGAATTTCATTGGTTTACTACAAGTATTCAATCTTTCACAATTTTGGTTTTCAGTTTCCTTTAATTTCTGACACCTGGGAATTTCTTTAATGTGCTCAACAATGTATGTAAAAGATAATTTTGTTATATTTTTGCTGTCATTTCTAGGTGTTTACATGTCTTTGGAGGTTTGTCATTATCAACTTACTTTAAGCCATACAATGGAATAAATTGGGAGAGTCTGTAACTAAGCTCTTGCCTCATTTTGTTTGTATGTGAGCAAACCCACTTTGTACTCATTCTGTCATCACAGGAAAGGCATAGAATTTCCATATGACATGGTGAGCTGCTTTCTGTAGCTGTTCTTGTCACAAGGAGATGTGTTTGTTCTATATAATAGATAATCTTCAGGAGATGTCAGAATTCACTAAATTTGCCTTCAGTTGTCTGGCTTATTTATCCCCACACCATGCCTAGTGCCCCAGTTTCATTTGTTGTTAACTTGCTTCCTTTGTTGTCTTACTCATTCTGCTCCCCAGGTTTTTCTCTGACCTCCAAATGGGCCTCAATCCTGGCTAAGTTTTTCTGATACATGTTATAACATGAGTGAACCTCAGAACGTCATGATGAGTGAATGAATCCAAACATAACAGATGCAGTATTGTGTAATTTCATGTACTTAAAATGTCCAGAAAAGGCAAATCTATAGATACAGAAACTATTAGATTAGTGGGTGCCTGAGGCTGGGGATGGTAATGAGGATTGTTTGAAAAAGCATGAAGGATCTTTCTGGGATGAAGTGAATGTTTAAAATAATTGTGGTGATGATTGAACAGTATTTCTGGTAAATTCATCAGAGATACTGAATTGTACAATTACAATGGATGACGGTTACAGTATGTAAATTTTACCTCAAAAAAGCTATCTAAGAAAAGACTTCCCAAATATTCTCTTTTCTCTGACCTGAAATGTGGAGTTGAAACCTGGAAGTGCAGCACCTTTACTGCCACCATGACAAGAAAAGCTACATGCTAACAGGGGTCAAAATGAAGAGAAGGAGTCTTGTTCATTATTGGCATAGTCTCCATCAGGATTTCTTTTATATGTGAAAACTAGTATATGTTTTTCTTTTCATTTTCTAATATATATTGTTTGTATATCCATATTTGTTTTTAACCATTTGAGTAGTATTCGATTGCTTGATGTCCCACAGTTTATTCATTCACAAGTTGAAGAACAAGCTGGGTTGTTTCCTGTTTTGACAGTTATGAACAAAAGCCACTATAAACATTTGCAAACAGATTTGCTGTGAATATAAATTTTCATTTCTCTTGGAGTGGGATTCCTAGTAAATGTATCTTTAACTTTGCAAGAAACTGCCAGCTTGTTTTCTAAAGTAGTTAATTTTCCATGTCCCTAGCAGTGTATGAGCATTCCATTACTATTATCCTGTATCCTCTCCACAACTTGGTATTGTCTTTTCTTTTTCTTTTTTAAGGCCATTTTATTAGATGTGTAGTGGTATTTTAATGGGGTTTTATTTCTAATTTCCTAGTGATAAATGATGTTGAGTGTCATTTCCAGTCTTTAGCTACTCTAAATGATACTGCAATATTGAGGTAATATTCAAAATGCTTAACAACTACCAGTACAACGTGGGCACCAACCAATAATTACAGGCACAGGGCAGACCAGTCAGAGCAGATGTTAGCTGTACACAACAGTTTGGGCATAACTGGATCTACTAGTCAGCATCAGCCCAGCATATATCATTTCACATGATTGTGAACATAATTATGGGATAATTTCTAGATGGAGAAGTGAGAGGGAAAATGACAATTGCATTTATAATTTGGCTACTCTTTTTTGCTGATTTTCCTTTTATAGTTGAAATATCACTTAAACACTGCTTTCACAGAGGAGACTATCTGCTCCCTCACATACTTGGTATTACAGTGAGATTGAACTTTTGGTTCTTTGACAATCTATCAGGTGAAAACTGGTCGGAGAAGTTTCAATTTGTATTTTTCTTATAATGATTGAGATTACGTTTGCATACAATTAGTCATTTGAATTGTCTTTTCTGCAAATTATTGGTGCTTTTATTGTCTGTTTTTTTTCCTAATTCATAGTATTTTTGTTATGGGCTTGTAACAAGTCTATATTATATGTGTAAAAATTAGCTCATAGTGATATGATTTGTAAGCCATTTTTTCTAGTTTTCAGTTTGCCTTTTGGTGTTGTTTATTGTGAGTTTTCCTGTGAAAACTTTCAAAAATGTAGTCAAATTGGTCAGTATTTTCTTTTGTGGCTTATGGATTTATGTCATATTTAGAAAGATTTTTCATATTCTGAGATTAAATTTTTAATCCTCCCAAATTTTCTTTTAGTGCTATTATTGTCTTTTTTGATATTTAAATATTTGATTCAGGTAGAATTTATCCTTCTGTAAGTGTGAAGTGTGGGTTAAACTGTTTTGCCCATAGAGCTATTTATTTTTCCGAGTACCATTAATTGAAAAACTCTTCCCTCACTACATTGAAATGTCGTCTTTATCATAATAAGAAACATAATTATTAGGTGTATTGAAGTCAATTGGGCTTTTGATTTTGTTCCATTGTTCATTGCTCTATCATCTACAAATGTCACAATAATGCATATTTTAACTATTGTAGCTTTAAATATATATTTTGACCCCTTAGGAAAATTTCCTCTCATTTCTCTGTCTCTCTCTCTCTCTCTGTCTCTCTCTCTCTCTCTCTCTCTCTCTCTCTCTCACACACACACACACACACACACACACACACACACACACACATTTTTCTAGCTGTTCTTGCCTGGCTTTATAATCAACTTTCCTAGTTCTAAAACCAATCATCATGTTTGTTCATTAGGATACCATTAAATTTATTGATTAAATTATGGTGAATTGACATCTTTATAAGGTTGAGGTTTTTTGCCTAGGAAATGATGTAACTTTCAGTTTGTTCAAGGTTTCTTTTATCTCTTAGACACTTTATCTGTTTTTCTATTTATGTGGATTTTCTAAAAGTTTATTCTTAAGAATTTTATTTATTATTGTTTTCCTATTATAAATTGGACATTACTTATTTTATTACTTCTACAGGGTTGGTGATTTTTGTATATACGAAGATTATTATTTTCTGTGTACTGGCATTATATTCTGTCACCTCATTGACTAACATTTTGGTTATGATGCTTTTGAAGTTGGCTTTCTTGGGTTTCTTAGGCAGCTAGAAATTTATCTGTAAGTGATTGATTTTCCTCTCTCTTTTCAACTAATTTTACATATTATTCATTTTCCTTCTTTAATTTTATTGGTTAGATCACTCAGAACAATAGCAAACAGTGGCCATTTTAGTGGAAATTCTTGTATAAATGGGTATATGCCTAGTGTTTTCCCATTTAAAATTGATGCTGTCCTTGAAATTTTAGATGTTAAAGAAACATATATATATATGTTCCTATTTATTAATAACTTATGTTTAATAAAAATGTGGAGATGTAGACTTTTATCAAGTGATTATTTAACATTGATGGACGTTAATGAGTTCTTTTTTTTCTTATATCTATTCATATTGTAATTTATATTAATAGGTATTGTAATATTGAACCATGTTTGATTTATTAAATATGCTTCCATTGATCATAGCAGATTATTATTATTTTAATGTGCTGTGGATTCTCTTTGCCAATGTTTTCTTTAGGTTTATTTTCATTGATATTCATGAGTGGCACCAGTTAGTAGTTTTGTATTTTTAGATTGTTTTTGCTGGGCATTGGTAACAATATTATATTTTACTTATAATAATGTTTTAGAAGAAAGTTTTCTTTCTCTGTGGTCTTAAACAAAAAATATATGAGACTACCTTTTATTTTATGATTTAGTAGAGTTCTGTTGTGAATCTTCCTTGTCCTGATGTTTTCTATGATTTGTTCTCTGAAAACTTTATTTGCTTCTGTTGACTCCTACACCCACCTCAAGGTTAATTGGATTATTTAGATCTTCCGTTATTCTGCAGGCTTTTTTGATGCATTTTGAATTATTGAATCCAAGTTTTCAAATTAATTTGCATAGAGTTAATATTCCCTTATGGCTCTTTTAATTCCCTCAGTTTCTTTAGTTATCTTCTGTTTGGTATTTTTTATTTCCTCTTTCACTTCCCTCTCTGTTCTCTAGTTATTTGCATATTAAGATTAAATAATAATTTAAATATGTTTTTTCATCTTTAAAATCACTAGCTTTTAGATTTAAGGTTTTTAACTTTTTATGTTTTTTGCTAACTCAGTAGTTTTTGTTTTCATTAGATTTTGTCTCTGCTTTTTTGTTTTCATTTTGAGTTAGATGTCTATATAACTTATTTTCATTACTTAATAACATAAATATTTAGCACTATGAATTTTCCTCTGAGCATTGTTTCATGTGTACCCCATGAGTTTTAGTCACAGGTTTTTGGGTTTTTGTTTTTGTTTTTGCGGTACACGGGCCTCTCACTGTTGTGGCCTCTCCCGTTGCGGAGCACAGGCTCCGGATGTGCAGGCTCAGCGGCTACGGCTCACGGGCCCAGCTGCCCCGCGGCATGTGGGATCGTCCCGGACTGGGGCACGAACCCATGTCCCCTGCATCGGCAGGCGGACTCTCAACCACTGCGCCACCAGGGAAGCCCTTTTTTGGGTTTTTTTTTTTTTACAGTAGTTGTTTAAAGACATACGTGGAAAATTTCCAGGTAAGAGTTTTAAATTTCTAGTGTTTTAATTTTCTGTTTTTTTAATTGTCATCACATAATGTTGTTAGTACTCTTTTATATTTATTTTATGACCCAATGAAAGTCAGCTTTTATGACTGTTTCATAAGTCCTTGTATATCTACAACATATCTACAATATATCTCAATTAAATACACTTTACCTATTATATTCTAGTTTTTAATGCCATTTATAAAATATTTCTGGGTTGCCCACCTCTGGACGCAGTGTAGAGTTGTGTCTCTCTGCCCCCACCTCGTGGTTGGGTGGGACAATGAAATGAATTGTACACAAAAGTGACATGTGCCATGTAATTGCTGGTGAGATATTCCAGAGTGTTCTTTTCACATCAAACACAGTAGTTGGCAATGTTAGAGACCGTAGCTAATCTGCTATCCTGTGTCCCTTAGTGAGTACTCTGAGCAGAGACTTCTTCTAATGCTTGAAGACATGTGGTGAAAGCAAGAAATAAATATTTGTAATTTTAAGACATTGGGATCAGGGTACTGTTTGTTATTGAAGTTAAACCAAGCCAATATTGATTGATTTGGGGCTTCCCTGGTGGCGCAGTGGTTGAGAATCTGCCTGCCAATGCAGACGACACAGGTTCGAGCCCTGGTCTGGGAAGATCCCACATGCCATGGAGCAACTGGGCCCGTGAGCCACAATTACTGAGCCTGCGCGTCTGGAGCCTGTGCTCCGCAACAACAGAGGCCGCGATAGTGAGAGGCCTGCGCACCGCGATGAAGAGTGACCCCCACTTGCCACAACTAGAGAAAGCCCATGCACAGAAATGAAGACCCAACACAGCCATAAATAAATAAATAAATAAATACATTGGAAAAAAAAAAATATTGATTGATTTATCTTTCATAATGTTACTTACTTTTGTTGACTTGATTGATCATTGTTAGGAGAGTTGCAGTCTTTGTCTCCTGATGTGTCTGTCAGTTTCTGCTTGAATCTAGTATAGTTTTTGTTTTATTAAGACTGATGCCAAAGTAACTAGCATCTAGGCTGTAATAACTGCTATATTGTCATAATTACACTATTTAGCATTATAAAATCATCTCTTTTGTTTCACTTAATGCCTTATTGCATGTTTTAAACTCAGTTAAGATAGCAACACATGGGCTTCCCTGGTGGCGCAGTGGTTGGGAGTCTGCCGATGCAGGGGACACGGGTTTGTGCCCCGATCCGGGAAGATCCCACATGACGCAGAGCAGCTGGGCCCGTGAGCCGTGGCCGCTGAGCCTGCGCATCTGGAGCCTGTGCTCCGCAACGGGAGGGGCCACAGCAGTGAGAGGCCCACGTACCGCCAAAAAAAAAAAGAAAAGAAAAGATAACAACACATGATTTATTTTTGTTTGTTCTCCTTTGTTAGATCCCTTTGACCCTCTTTTGGTTTTCAACATTTCTAGGTCACAAAGTTTTTAGGTATGTTTTTTCCATAAGGCAAAGAATATGGGGAATTTAGAGCATTTTTGCATAAATGTCCAAAAGAACAATATTACTCTTAGCTCAGTCTTATGGTATTTTGAGATTTCCATTTTTTAAACAGATTTTAAAATATTGCTCAATGTATGACCACTTTGTTTTTTTCCTGAGAGTTAAGAAAGTTTTTATTTTCTTCTGGTGGTTAACTTTATTATATTATTATATAATATAATATAATATTATATTGTATTATGTTCTTAAGGATAAACACACATACACAATGTGTAGACATATGGGGTTTTTTCTTTCGTTTTTTACTTTTCCATGAGAAAGTGATTAAATTTGCATGTTTCTTCCTTCCTGCCTTCTTCTTTCCCTCCACAACCATTTATTTCTTGTTTGTTATATATTTTTTTCCAATACAAGAAATTTATTCATTTACTTATTTATTTTAACATCTTTATTGGAGTATAACTGCTTTACAATGGTGTGTTATTTTCAGCTTTTTAACAGAGTGAATCAGCTATACATGTACATATATCCCCATATCTCCTCCCTCCCTCTTGTGTCTCCCTCCCACCCTCCCTATGCCACCCCTCTAGGTGGTAACAAAACACCAAGCTGATCTCCCTATGTCATGTGACTGCTTCTCACTAGCTATTTCACATTTGGTAGTGTGTATATGTCCATGACACTCCCTCACTTTGTCCCGTCTTATCCTTCCCACTCCCTGTGTCCTCAAGTCCATTCTCTATGTCTACGTCTTTATTCCTATCTTGGCCTTAGTTTCTTCATAACCTTTTTTTTTTTCAGATTACATATATATGTGTTAGCATACGGTATTTATTTTTCTCTTTCTGACTACTTCACTCTGTATGACAGACTCTAGGTCCATCCACCTCACTACAAATAACTCAATTTCATTTTTTTATGGCTGAGTAATATTCCATTGTATATACATGCCACATCTTCTTTATCCATTCATATGTTGATGGACACATAGGTTGCTTCCATGCCCTCGCTATTGTAAATAGACCTGCAATGAACATTGTGGTACATAACTCTTTTTGAATTATGGTTTTTTCAGGTCACATGCCCAGTAGTGGGATTGCTTGATCATATGGTAGTCCTATTTTTAGTTTTTTAAGGAACCTCCATACTGTTTTCCATAGTGGCTGTATCAATTTATATTCCCATCAACAGTGCAAGAAGGTTACCTTTTCTCCACACCCTCTCCAGCATTTATTGTTTGTAGATTTTTTGATGATGGCCGTTCTGACTGGTGTGAGGTGATACCTCATTGTAGTTTCGATTTGCATTTCTCTAATGATTAGTGATGTTGAGCATTCTTTCATGTGTTTTTTTGAAATCTGTATATCTTCTTTGGAGAAATGTCTATTTAGGTCTTCTGCCCATTTTTGGATTGGGTTGTTTGTTTTTTTGATGTTGAGCTGCATGAGCTGCTTGTACATTTTGGAGATGAATCCTTTCTTAGTTGCTTCATTTGCAAATATTTTCTCCCATTCTGATGGTTGTCTTTTTGTCTTTGCTGTGCAAAAGCTTTTAAGTTTCATTAAGTCCCATTTTTAAATTTTTGTTTTTATTTCCATTTCTCTAGGAGGTGGGTCAAAAAGGATCTTGCTATGATTTATGTCGCTGAGTGTTCTGCCTATATTTTCCTCTAAGAGTTTTATAGTGTCTGGCCTTACATTTAGGTCTTTAATCGATATTGAGTTTATTTTTGTGTATGGTGTTAGGGAGTGTTCTAATTTCATTCTTTTCCATGTAGCTGTCCATTTTTCCCAGCACCACTTATTGAACAGGCTGTCTTTACTCCGTTGTATATGCTTGCCTCCTTTATCAAAAATAAGGTGACCGTATGTGCGTGGGTTTATCTCTGGGATTCCTATCCTGTTCCATTGATATATATATTTGTTTTTGTGCCAGTACCATACTGTCTTAATTACTGTAGCTTTGTAGTATACTCTGAAGTCAGGGAGCCTGTTTCCTCCAGCTCCATTTTTTTTCCTGAAGATTGCTTTGGCTGTTCAGGGTCTTTTGTGTTTCCATACAAATTGTGAAATTTTTTGTTCTAGTTCTGTAAAAAATGCCAGTGATAGTTTGATAGGGATTGCATTGAATCTGTAGAATGCTTTGGGTAGTACAGTCATTTTCACAATGTTGATTCTTCCAATCCAAGGACATGGTATATCTCTCCATCTGTTGGTATCGTCTTTAATTTCTTTCATCAGTGTCTTATAATTTTCTGCATACAGGTCTTTTGTCTCCTTAGGTAGGTTTATTCCTAGATATTTTATTCTTTTTGTTGCAATGGTAAAGGGGAGTGTTTCCTTAATTTCTGTTTCAGATTTTTCATTGTTAGTGTATAGGAATGCAAGAGATTTCTGAGGATTAATTTTGTATCCTGCTACTTTACCAAATTCATTGATTAGCTCTTGTCATTTTCTGGTAGAATCTTTAGGATTCTCTATGTATAGTATCATGTCATCTGCAAACAGTGACAGCTTTACTTCTTTTCTGATTTGGATTGCTTTTATTTCTGTGTCTTCTCTGATTGTTGTGGCTAAAAGTTCCAAAACTATGTTAAATAATAGTGGTGGGAGTGGCCAACCTTGTCTTCTTTCCGATCTTAGTGGAAATGGTTTCAGTCTTTCACGGTTGAGAATGATGTTGGCTATGGGTTTGTCATATATGGCCTTTATTATGTTGAGGTAAGTTCCCTCTGTGCCTACTTTGTGGAGGGTTTTTATCATAAATGCGTGTTGAATTTTGTCAGAAGCTTTTTCTGCATCTGTTGAGATGATCATATTTATTTTACCCTTCAGTTTGTTAATATGGTGTATCACATTGATTTATTTGCATATATTGAAGAATCCTTGCATTCCTGGGATAAACCCCACTTGATCATGGTGTATGATCCTTTTAATGTGCTGTTGGATTCTGTTTGCTAGTATTTTGTTGAGGATTTTTGTGTCTATGTTCATCAGTGATGTTGGCCTGTAGTTTTCTTCCTTTGTGACATCTTTGTCTGGTTTTGGTACCAGGATGATGGTGGTCTCATAGAATGAGTTCAGGAGTGTTCTTCCCTCTGCTATATTTTGGAAGAGTTTGAGAAGAATAGGTGTTAGCTCTTCTCTTAATGTTTGATAGAATTCTCCTCTGGAGCCATCTGGTCCTGGGCTTTTGTTTGTTGGAAAATTTTTAATCACAGTCTCAATTTCATTGCTTGTGATCGGTCTGTTTATATTTTCTATTTCTTTCTTTTTCAGTCTCAGAAGGTTGTGCTTTTCTAAGAATTTGTCCATTTTTTCCAGGGTGTCCATTTTATTGACATAGAGTTTCTTGTAGTAATCTCTCATGATCCTTTGTATTTCTGCAATGTCAGTTTTTATTCCTCCTTTTTCATTTCTATTTCTATTGATTTGAGTCTTCTCCCTTTTTTTCTTGATGAGCTTGGCTAATGGTTTATCAATTTTGTTTATCTTGTCAACGAACCAGCTTTTAGTTTTATGGATCTTTGCTATTTTTTCCTTCATTTCTTTTTCATTTATTTCTGATCTGAGCTTTATTATTTCTTTCCTTCTGCCAACTTTGGGGTCTTCTTGTTCTTCTTTCTCTAATTGCTTTAGGTGTAAGTTTAGGTTGTTTATTTGCAATATTTCTTGTTTCTTGAAGTAGGACTGTATTGATCTAAACTTCCCTCTTAGAAGTGATTTTGCTGCATCACATAGGTTTTGGGTTGTCGTGTTTTCATTGTCGTTTGCTTCTAGGTATTTTTTGTTTCCTCTTTGATTTCTTCAGTGATCTCTTGTTTATTTGCTAGTGTATTGTTTGGCCTCCATGTGTTTGTATTTTTTACAGATTTTTTTCCCTGTAATTGATATCTAGTCTCACAGTGTTGTGGTCGGAAAAGATATCTGATACAATTTCAATTTTCTTAAATTTACCAAGACTTGATTTGATACCCAAGATATGACCTATCCTGGAGAATGTTCCATGAGCACTTGAGAAGAAAGTGTACTCTGTTGTTTTTGGATGGAATGTCCTATAAATATCAATTAAGTCCATCTTGTTTAGTGTATCATTTAAAGCTTGTGTTTCCTTATTTATTTTCATTTTGGATGATCTGTCCATTGGTGAGAGTGGGGTGTTAAAAATCCCCTCCTATGATTGTGTTAATGTCGATTTCCCCGTTTTTGGCTGTTAGCATTTGCCTTATGTATTGAGGTGCTCTTATGTTAGGTGCATAAATATTTACAATTGTTATGTCTTCTTCTTGGATTGATTCCTTGATCATTATGTAGTGTTCTTCTTTGTCTCTTCTAATAGTCTTTATTTTAATGTCTGTTTTATCTGATATGAGAATTGCTACTCTAGCTTTCTTTTGATTTCCATTTGCATGGAATATCTTTTTCCGTTCCCTCACTTTCAATCTGTATGTGTCTGTAGTTCTGAAGTGGGTCTCTTGTAGACAGCATATACAAGTCTTGTTTTTGTATACATTCAGCCAGTCTGTGTCTTTTTGTTGGAGCATTTGATCCATTTACATTTAAGGTAGTTATCAATATGTATGTTCCTATTACCGTTTTCTTAATTGTTTTGGGTTTGTTATTGTAGGTCTTTTCCTTCTCTTGTGTTTCCTGCCTAGAGAAGTTCCTTTAGCATTTGTTATAAAGCTAGCTTTCTGGTACTGAATTCTCTTAGCTTTTGCTTGCCTGTAAATATTTTAATTTCTCTGTCGAATCTAATGAGACCCTTGCTGGGTAGAGTAATCTTGGTTGTAGGTTTTTCCCTTTCATCACTTTAAATATGTCCTTCCACTCCCTTCTGGCTTGCAGAGTTTCTGCTGAAAGATCAGCTGTTAACCTTATGGGGATTCCCTTGTATGTTATTTTTCCCTTTCTGCTTTTAATATTTTTTCTTTGTTTTTAATTTTTGGTAGTTTGATTAATATATGTCTTCGTGTGTTTCTCCTAGGATTCATGCTGTATGGGACTCTCTGCTCTTCCTGGACTTGGTTAACTGTTTTCTTTCCCATATTAGGGAAGTTTTCAACTATAATCTTTTCAAATAATTACTCAGTCCCTTTCTTTTTCTCTTCTTCTGGGACCCCTATAATTCGATTGTTGGTGCATTTAATGTTGTCCCAGAGGTCTCTGAGATTGTCCTCAATTCTTTTCATTCTTTTTTCTTTATTCTGCTCTGCAGTAGTTATTTCCACTATTTTATCTTCCAGGTCACTTATCCGTTCTTCTGCCTCAGTTATTCTGGTATTGATTCCTTGTAGAGAATTTTAATTTCATTTATTGTGTTGTTAATCATTGTTTGCTTGCTCTTTAGTTCTTCTAGGTCCCTTTTAAACATTTCTTGTATTTTCTCCATTCTGTTTTCAAGATTTTTAGATCATCTGTACTATCATTACTCTGAATATTTTTCAGGTAGACTGCCTATTTCCTCTTCATTTGTTTAGTCTGGTTGGTTTTTACCTTACTGCTTTATCTGCTGTGTGTTTCTCTGTCTTCTCATTTTGCTTAACTTACTGTGTTTGGGGTCTCCTTTTCACAGGCTGCAGGTTCATAGTTCCTATTGCTTTTGGTGTCTGCCCCCAGTGGCTAAGGTTGGTTCAGTCGGTTGTGTAGCCTTCCTAGTAGAGAACTGGTGCCTGTGTTCTGGTGGATGAGGCTAGATCTTTCTTTCTGGTGTTCAGGACCCTGTCCTGTCATGTGTTTTGGGGCATTGTGTTCTTATTATGATTTTAGTCAGCCTCTCTTCTCATGGGTGGGGTTCTGTTCCTGTCTTGCTAGTTGTTTGACATGGGGTGTCCAGCACTGTAGCTTGCTGGTTATTGAGTGGAGCTGGGTCTTAGCGTTGAGATGGAGATCTCTGGGAGAGCTTTCATCGTTTGATATACATGGAGCCAGGAGGTCTCCGGTGGACCAATGTCCTGACCTCGGCTCAGAGGCACAAACCTGACCCACAGCCGGAGCACCAAGACCCTGTCAGCCACACAGCCCAGAAGACAAGGGAGAATAAAAGAAAGAGAGAGAGAGAGAGAGAGAGAGAGAGAGAGAGAGAGAGAGAGAGAGAGAGAGAGGAGAGAGAGGGAGAGAGGGAGAGAGAGAGAAAGAGCCTGTGAGCCATGGCCGCTGAGCCTGTGCATCTGCAACGGGAGAGGCCACAACAGTGAGAGGCCTGCGTACTGCAAAAAAAAAAGAAAAAGAAAAAAAGAAGAGAGCAAGCAAAGCAAAAAACAAATTCTGCAATGGTAACAAGCACTAAAAACTATACTAAAAAAGAACAAAAAATGGACTGACAGAACCCTAGGGCAAATGGTAAAAGCCAAGCTATACAGACAAAATCACACAAAGAAGTATACACATACACACTCACAAAAAGTGAAAAAGGAAAAAATACATATATATATTTTTTTGCTCCCAAAGTCCACCACCTCAATTTTCGGATAATTCATTGTCTATTCAGGTATTCCACAGATTCAGGGTACATCAAGTTGATTGTGGAGATTTAATCCGCTGCTCCTGAGGCTGCTGGTAGAAATTTCCCTTTTTCTTCTTTGTTCGCACAGCTCCTGGGGTTCAGCTTTGGATTTGGCCCTGACTCTGCATGTAGGTCACCTGAGGGCATCTCTTCTTAGCTCAGACAGGACAGGGTTAAAGTATCAGCTGAACTGGGTGCTCTGGCTCACTCAGATCGGGGGGAGGGATGGGTAAGGTATATGGGGCGAGGCTGCCGAGGCAGAGGCCAGAGTGACATTGCACCAGCCTGAGGTGCGCCGTGTGTTCTCCCAGGGTAGCTGTCCCTGGATCACGGGACCCTGGCAAGGCAGGCTGCACGGGCTCCTGGGAGGGGAGGTGTGGATAGTGACCTGTGCTTGTGCACAGGCTTCTTGATGGCTGCAGCAGTAGCCTTGGCGTTTCGTGCCCGTCTCTGGTATCCACGTTGATAGCCGCGGCTCGCGCCCGTCTCTGAAGCTCATTTAGGCAGTGCTCTGAATCCCCTCTCCTTGCACACCCCGAAACAATGGTCTCTTGCCTCTTAGGCTGGTCCAGAGTATTTCCCAAACTCCATCCCAGCTACCTGTGGCACACTAGCCCCCTTCAGGCTGTGTTCACGCAGCAAACCCCTGTCTTCTCCCTGGGATCTGACCTCCGAAGCCCGAGCCTCAGCTCTCAGCCCCCATCCTTCCTGGCCGGCGGTTGAGCAGACAAGCCTCTCGAGCTGGTGAGTGCTGGTTGACTCTGGTCCTCTGTGCGGGAATCTCTCCGCTTTGCCCTCCGCACCCCTGTTGCTGTGCTCTCCTCTGTGGCTCTGAAGCTTCCCCCTGCCACTCCCCCTGTCTCCACCAGTGAAGGGCCTTCCTAGTGTGTGGAAAATTTTCCTCCTTCACAACTCCCTCCCAGAGGTGCAGGTCCCATCCCTATTCTTTTGTCTCTGTGTTTTCTTTTATCTTTTGCCCTACCCAGGTAGTGGGAAGTTTCTTGCCTTTTGGGAAGTCTGAGGCTTTCTGCCAGCATTCAGTAGGTGCTCTGTAGGAGTTGTTCCATGTGTAGATGTATTTTTGATGTATTTGTGGGGAGGAAGGTGGTCTCCGCCATCTTGAAGGTCTCTCCCTGTTATATTTTCTTTCACAGTATTTTAGTGTTTAATCCTATAATTATATAAAAGCATAATTCCATTAATTACTTTGTAGGTTTGTGAATTTTGTTTTGACTTTCAGCAGCATACTATCACTATGTCCAATCTTTGACTCCCAGTTTTTCTTTGTGAAATATTTCTTACCATAACTTCTCTTTTTATTAGTATTAAACTTAAGTAGATATTTACTAACATTGACTCAGAAATGCTTTGAGTTCTTTCAGGGCTGGCTGTATTCTGTCCCTTAAAAAGAGTTCATGGGAACATTGTTCCCTCAGTTTTTGCGTGTGTACTTAAGACTTGTTTGTTGCTTTTGTATTAGAATGAAAATTTAGCCAAGAAGAGAATTCTTCTTTTTTTTTCTTTAAAATTGTAGGTATTGCCTCACTGACTTCTAGCTTTTAATGTTGCTGTTGTTAAGTCACAGAACAGGCTGATTTTTATCTTATAAATGCCTTTATTGTTATTATATTTAGAATCCTTGAAATATAAAACTTTCTTTCATTGAAGTATGACAAATTTAGTAGGCTAGGGGAAAATTCATTAGTGTGATCATTCTGGATTAATTTTCTGAGTGTCATGGTGACCTCTTCAATATATAATCAATTCTTCTTTTAAAGACTTTTTTTTTTTCCTGACCAGGGATTGATCCCAGGCCCATGGCTGTGAAACCACCAAGTCCTAACCATTGGACTGTCAGGGAATTCCATCTTTAAATACTTGTTCATTTATATTATTCCCATTTTTTTTCATGGATTCCAATTATACATTTAAAGAATCTCTTTTGGCATCTTTCATAACTATCATTTTCTCTAATTTATTTATTTATTTATATCACTTCCTATTTATTTATTTATTATTAGTAGTACTTTAAAAATATTTTTATTGGAATATAATTGCTTTACAATATTGTGTTAGCTTCTGCTGTATAACAAAGTGAATCAGCTATACGTATACATATCTTGGATCTCCCCCCCATCTTCCCTATCCCACCCCTCTAGGGGGTCACAAAGTGCTGAGCTGATCTCCCTATGCTATGCAGCTGCTTCCCACTAGCTATTTTCTCTAATTTTTAAGTTCTCTATTTTTGTTTCATTTTCAAAACCTGATTTCTTTATTGTTCTCTGTGTTATTCATTGTATTGTTAGCACTGTACTTTTGCTTTTACCAGTTTAATCTTCGAATGTGACATTTCATTTTTCCATTTCTCAAGGTCTACTAAATTATATTTTGAATCATTATGTTGTGTTTTATCTCTTTCTTGAGTTTTTTAAATTCTGATTTTCTTCCATAGTGACTATCATCATTATTATAAATTATTTAAGTTTTCTCCACAGCATGGCAACACTTTTCTCTGAGAATTCTACACTAAGCATTTGCTTTTACTTTTTTGTTTTTTTATTTAAAAAAAATTCTTGCTGAAGGAATTAAGTTTTCTTACACAAAACGTTTTGAAGGATATTTGTGTAGGCAGAGACTAGGGAAAAATTCTAAGCTAATGAAATTTTCTTTGAGACCTGGGTTACTGTGTTGCTTCTTTTAGTCTTTCCTTCTCCATTAACCATGAAGATGGGGAGCTGAAGATTTATGTTTTGCACATGTTTTAAAATTAATAAACTATTTTTAGGTTTACAGCAAAATGGAGCAGGCACTGCAAGGAGTTCCCATATATTCCCTGTCCCCACACCTGCACAGCCTCTCTTACCACTGTCAGCATCCCCCACTAGAATGGTGCATTTGTTACCATTAATGACCCACATTAGCACATCATTATCATCCAAACTCTGTGGTTTACATTAGGGTTCACTCTTGGTGTTGTACATTTTATGAGTTTTGACAAATGAATAATAACATATATCCATCATTTTAGTATCATACAGAATAGTTTTAGCACCTTAAAAATCCTCTGTGCTCTGCCTATTCATCTTTACGTCTCTCTAACCCCTGGTAACCACTGATCTTTTTACCTGTCTTTTTACTGTCTTCATAGTTTTGCCTTTTCAGATTGCCTCCTTTCACTTAGCAATATGCATTTAGGTTACTCCATGTTTTTTCATGGCTTGATAGTTCATTTCTTTTTGGCACTGAATAATATTCCAGTCTCCGGATGTACCACAGTTTATTTATTCATTCACCTAACGAAGGACATCTTGGTTGCTTCTAAGTTTTGCCAATTTTGAATAAAGCTCCTACATACATCCATGTCCATGTTTTTGTGTGAACATAACTTCTTAACTCCTTTGGGTGAAGACCAAGGAATGCAAGTACAGAAATGATAATAAGAGTCTGTATAGTTTTCTAAGGAACTGCCAAACTGGCTTCCAAAGTGGCTGAAAAATTACAAGCTCAGTAAAAAAAAAAAAGAAAAACCTATCAAAATGTATTTGTAAAACATAGAATAGTATTTATTATTCAAAGGAGAATAACATTTATTCATATTCATCCTATTTTCTTTAAATACTCAGAAAGCTAAATTATTTATCCTGCATACTCAATCTGTGGGGGAAATTAATTTGAAAATTGGAGAACATAGAGACACAAACATTTAGTTCCACTTTAAGGGTAATTTATTTGTAGAGATTTAGCTTTTCCAAACATTAGTATTAATCTTTTTATATTTAAAAAGTACTTCATCATTTTTTATAACTTATTCCTCATCTAAAACATATGGACCACCCAAAAAAACAACTGAAAAAAACCACTCCCCTTATTTTTGGTTTTATCTGTGCCAGTTCTGCAATTAATTTTTAAAGCTAACAAGGCTCCTATAATTCTATTAGGCATATAATATTTGTATTAAACCTCTTGACATTTAATAATGTCAAAATTCCATTGAAA
Source organism: Lipotes vexillifer (assembly GCF_000442215.2). NCBI lineage: Eukaryota > Metazoa > Chordata > Mammalia > Artiodactyla > Lipotidae > Lipotes > Lipotes vexillifer. Next base: position 2,940,871 of record NW_006777418.1, read on the forward strand.
TGTTTAACTCTTACTTATTCTTATGGCGCCAATCCAATGCAAAACATGCAAACTTAAATAAATGGAGAGGAATGAAACTAACCTTTTAAAATACCATTTATATGCCAGGCATTCTTCTTGCCTGCAAATACTGTATTTCCTTCTTCCAACAATTCTTCAGTGTAAGGATTGTAACCCTATTTTGTAAGTGAGAAAATAAAAGTTCAGAGTATTTGGTGAAACTAAAACTGTCTGACTTCAATGGGTGGTCTTTCTTGTTACTTCAATATACTGTATTCCCAACAGCAGTAAAACACACTCCAAATTCCTTCACTAACTAGGAACATCAAAGAAAATGACTCTTAAATATGTGTCTGAAACGTTTTGTGTTCACTAATCAGTGGTAGTGTCGAGCAATGTGTGAAACATGGTCTTTTAACCAAGGTGAACACTGGTTATGAAACAGGATCTGCCCCTTACAAGAAGTATGTATGACCTTATTTCCTCTTCTACAAAATGCAGGTAGTAATAACTACCTTGAAGTGTTTTTATGAAAATTTCCAACAATTCATTTTAATCGTGTAACATTTTTCTTGAAACACTATGGTTTCAATAAATGCTATCTTTTAATATATTAGAAGAAGTTATACCAGTTTCAGCTGTACAAATTTTTATTTGTCCTATGCTACTAATCTCATTTGTCTGGCTGCTAAAATGTAAAGGTGTTGTACAGACATGAAGGTAGTTAGATTTTAGTAATTCTAACTTTATCAAAGAAGTAATGCAAGGGGTCATTTTTTTCCCCAAGAACAGTTCTTTTTCCATTTTCTTTTTTTTCCCCTGCCTGTTTGCTTGAAGTCAAAAGGAGGGAGAACTGGTGAACTAATAACTATGCTCTGTGTCCCTCTTTTTGAATTTATTAATTTCTCTTTTAGCTATTTTATAAAATGGAATTTCATGATATTTTGTTTGAATAAAGAGCTCCTTAGCCAAAAGACAAACAACAAACATAGTCTTTCTCAAACCTTCCTGGCTTATGGATACATAAAATTAGGTCCAGGGAAAATGGAACACAAATGTAGAAAATATGGACCCAAGGTCATAACAGAATCAGGTCTAAGATGTACTTATGTCTAGGGAATTTCAGTGGTATTTTAGTCCAAATTTATATTTATTTATTAACTTTTTGAATTTAATTTAATTTTATTTTATACAGCAGATCCTTATTAGTCATGAATTTTATACACATCAGTGTATACATATCAATCCCAAACGCCCAATTCATCACACCAGCATCCCCACCCCACTGCCGCTTTCCCCCTTGGTGTCCATATGTTTGTTCTCTACATCTGTGTCTCAATTTCTGTCCTGCAAACCAG
>NW_006777419.1:0-339 GCF_000442215.2 Lipotes vexillifer
ACCCAAAGCAATCTACAGATTCAATGCAATCCCTATCAAACTACCACTGACATTTTTCACAGAGCTAGAACAAAATATTTCCCAATTTGTATGGAAACACAAAAGACCTGGAATAGCCAAAGCAATCTTGAGAATGAAAAACGGAGCTGCAGGAATTGGGCTCCCTGCCTTCAGACTATACTACAAATCTACAGTAAAAAAGACAGTACGGTACTGGCTCAAAAACAGAAATATAGATCAATGGTACAGGATAGAAAGCCAAGAGATAAACCCTCCCACATATGGTCACCTTATCTTTGATAAAGGAGGCAGGAAGGTACAGTGGAGAAAGGACAGCCT
>NW_006777420.1:0-237 GCF_000442215.2 Lipotes vexillifer
AGGATAGAAAGCCCAGAGATAAACCCACACACATATGGTTACCTTATCTTTGATAAAGGAGGCTAGAGTATACAATGGAGAAAAGACAGCCTCTTCAATAAGTGGTGCTGGGAAAACCGGACAGCTAAATGTAAAAGAATGAAAGTAGAACACTTCCTAACACCATACACAAACATAAACTCAAAATGGATTAAAGACCTAAATGTAAGGCCAGCCACTATAAAACTCTTAGAGGAA
>NW_006777421.1:0-217 GCF_000442215.2 Lipotes vexillifer
GGGAACCTACCTCAACATAATAAAGGCCATATATGACAAACCCAGAGCCAACATCATTCTCAAAGGTGAAAAACTGAAAGCATTTCCTCTAACATCAAGAACAAGACAAGGACGTCCACTCTCAGCACTATTATTCAACATAGTTTGGAAGTTCTAGCCACAGCAATCAGAGAAGAAAAAGAAATAAAAGGAATCCAAATTAGAAAAGAAGAAGTAA
>NW_006777422.1:0-212 GCF_000442215.2 Lipotes vexillifer
TAGGGCTTCCCTGGTGGCGCAATGGTTGAGAGTCTGCCTGCCGATGCAGGGGACACGGGTTCGCGCCCAAGTCTGGGAAGATCCCACATGCCACGGAGCGGCTGGGCCCTTGAGCCGTGGCCGCTGAGCCTGCGCGTCCGTGCTCCGCAACAGGAGAGGCCACGGCAATGAGAGGCCCGTGTACCGCAAAAAAAAAAAAAAAAAAAAAAAAA
>NW_006777423.1:0-408 GCF_000442215.2 Lipotes vexillifer
TGTTTAATTTCTCTCACCATCTTGAATAATCTAAGAAAACATCTTTCAGTTTTACAAAAAGAAACACTAAAGGAATAAAACAAACCAAAACTGTACCACCATGTACTCTTTTTCTTTTCTTTTTTTACTTGACTCACATTGTTTTACTGCCGAGTCTATTCACAGTTCCATGGAAATCCCTCTTCCATTGCTGTGTTTTCTTGTTCTAGGTCATAAAAAAATGGAAGGTTTCTAAGTTTGTTTTATGAAATATCAAAACTTTAACTTGTACGTGATAAAAGTAATGAATATGCGATCCATATTGTCACCAGCAGAATGGCGATTTCCTGGGTTCTTGCCCTCCCGAAGAGGAAGAATTCAGTCGAGAGGCGTAGAGCAGTTTTAAGTAGCAAGAGTTCAGTTAAGCAG
>NW_006777424.1:0-21354 GCF_000442215.2 Lipotes vexillifer
AATATTTTCTCCCATTCTGAGGGTTGTCTTTTCATCTTGTTTATAGTGTCCTTTGCTGTGCAAGAGCTTTTAAGTTTCATAAGGTCCAGTTTGTTTATTTTTGTTTTTATTTCCATTTCTCTAGGAGGTGGGTCAAAAAGGATCTTGTTGTGATTTATGTCATAGAGTGTCCTGCCTGTGTTTTCCTCTAAGAGTTTGATAGTTTCTGCCCTTACATTTAGGTCTTTAATCCATTTTGAGCTTATTTTTGTGTATGGTGTTAGGGAGTGATCTAATCTCATACTTTTACATGTACCTGTCCAGTTTTCCCAGCACCACTTACTGAAGAGGCTGCCCTTTCTCCACAGTACATTCCTGCCTCCTTTATTAAAGATAAGGGGACCATATGTGCATGGGTTTCTCTCTGGGCTTTCTATCCTGTTCCATTGATCTATCTTTCTGTTTTTGTGCCAGTACCATACTGTCTTGATTACTGTAGCTTTGTAGTATAGTCTGAAGTCAAGGAGCCTGATTCCTCCAGCTCCATTTTTCGTTCTCAAGATTGCTTTGGCTATTCGAGGTCTTTTGTGTTTCCATACAAATTGTGAAATTTTTTGTTCTAGTTCTGTGAAAAATACCAGTGGTAGTTTGATAGGGATTGCATTGAATCTGTAGATTGCTTTGGGTAGTAGAGTCATTTTCACAATGTTGATTCTTCCAATCAAAGAACATGGTATATCTCTACATCTATTTGTATCATCTTTAATTTCTTTCACTAGTGTCTTATAATTTTCTGCATACAGGTCTTTTGTTTCCTTAGGTAGGTTTATTTCTAGATATTTTATTCTTTTTGTTGCAGTGGTAAATGGGAGTGTTTTCTTGATTTCACTTTCAGATTTTTCATCATTAGTTTATAGGAATGTCAGAGATTTCTGTGCATTAATTTTGTATCCTGCTACTTTACCAAATTCATTGATTATCTCTAGTAGTTTTCTGGTAGCATCTTTAGGATTCTCTATGTATAGTATCATGTCATCTACAAATAGTGACAGCTTTACTTCTTCTTTTCGGATTTGGATTCCTTTTATTTCCTTTTCTTCTCTGATTGCTGTGGCTAAAACTTCCAAAACTATGTTGAATAAGAGTGGTGAGAGTGGGCAACCTTGTCTTGTTCCTGATTTTAGTGAAAATGCGTTCAGTTTTTCACATTGAGGACAATGTTGGCTGTGGGTTTGTCATATATGGCCTTTATTATGTTTGAGGAAAGTTCCCTCTACACCTACTTTCTGCAGGGTTTTTATCATAAATGGGTGTTGAATTTTGTCAAAAGCTTTCTCTGCATCTATTGAGATGATCATATGGTTTTTCTCCTTCAATTTGTTAATATGGTTTATCACATTGATAGATTTGCGTATATTGAAGAATCCTTGCATTCCTGGAATAAACCCCACTTGATCGTGGTGTATGATCCGTTTAATGTGCTGTTGGATTCTGTTTGGTAGTTTGTTGAGGATTTTTGCATCTATGTTCATCAGTGATATTGGCCTGTAGTTTTCTTTCTTTGTGACATCCTTGTCTGGTTTTGGTATCAGGGTGATGGTGGCCTCGTGGAATGAGTTTGGGAGTGTTCCTCCCTCTGCTATATTTTGGAAGAGTTTAAGAAGGATAGGTGTTAGCTCTTCTCTAAATGTTTGATAGAGTTCGCCTGTGAAGCCATCTGGTCCTGGGCTTTTGTTTGTTGAAAGATTTTTAATCACTGTTTCAATTTCAGTGCTTGTGATTGGTCTGTTCATATTTTTCATTTCTTCCTGATTCAGTCTTGGCAGGTTGTGCCTTTCTGAGAATTTGTCCATTTCTTCCAGGTTGTCCATTTTATTGGCATAGAGTTGCTTGTAGTAGTCTCTTAAGATGCTTTGTATTTCTGCAGTGTCAGTTGTTACTTCTCCTTTTTCATTTCTACTTCTACTGATTTGAGTCTTATCCCTTTTTTTCTTGATGAGTCTGGCTAATGGTTTATCAATTTTATCTTCTCAGAGAACCAGCTTTTAGTTTTATTGATCTTTGCTGTTGTTTCCTTTATTTCTTTTCATTTATTTCTTGTCTGATTTTTATGATTTCTTTCCTTCTGCTAACTTTGGGTTTTTTCTGTTCGTTCTCTGATTGCTTTAGGTGCAAGGTTAGGTTGTTTATTCAAGATGTTTCCTGTTTCTTAAACTTCCCTCTTAGAACTGCTTTTGCTGCATCCCATAGATTTTGGGTCATCGTGTCTCCAATTTGTATTTAATTTTTGACAGTTTGATTAATATGTTTCTTTGTGTATTTCTCCTTGGATTTATCCTGTATGGGACTCTCTGTGCTTCCTGGACTTGATTAACTATTTCCTTTCCCATATTAGGGAAGTTTTCAACTATAATCTCTTCAAATATTTTCTCAGTCCCTTTCTTTTTCTCTTCTTCCTCTGGAACCCCTATAATTCGAATGTTGGTGCGTTTAATGTTGTCCCAGAGCTCTCTGAGACTGTCCTCAGTTCTTTTCATTCTTTTTTCTTTATTCTGCTCTGCAGTAGTTATTTCCACTATTTTATCCCAGGTCACTTATCCGTTCTTCTGCCTCAGTTATTCTGCTATTGATCCCATCTAGAGTATTTTTCATTTCATTTATTGTGTTGTTCATCATTGTTTGATTCATCTTTATTTCTTCTAGGTCCTTGTTAAATGTTTCTTGCATTTTGTCCATTCTATTTCTAAGATTTTGGATCATCTTTACTATGATTATTCTGAATTCTTTTTCAGGTAGACTGCCTATTTCCTCTTCATTTGTTAGGTCTGGTGGGTTTTTATCTTGCTCCTTTATCTGCTGTGTGTTTTTCTGTCTCCTCAGTTTGCTTGTCTTACTGTGTTTGGGGTCTCCTTTTTGCAGGCTGCAGGTTTGTAGTTCCTGTTGTTTTTGGTGTCTGTCCCCAGTGGCTAAGGTTGGTTCAGTGGGTTGTGTAGGGGACTAGTGCCTGTGTTCCGGTGGATGAGGGTGGATCTTGTCTTTCTGGTGGGCAGGTCCACGTCTGGTGGTGTGTTTTGGGGTGTCTGTGGCCGCCTTATGATTTTAGGCAGCCTCTCTGCTAATGGGTGGTGTTGTGTTCCTGTCTTGCTATTTGTTTGGCATAGGGTGTGCAGCACTCTAGTTTGCTGGTCGTTGAATGAAGCTGGGTGCTGGTGTTGAGATGGAGATCTGTGGGAGATTTTCGCCGTTTGATATTATGTGGAGCTGGGAGGTCTCTTGTTGACCAGTGTCCTGAAGTTGGCTCTCCCTCCTCAGAGGCACAGCACTGACTCCTGGCTGCAGCACCAAGAGCCTTTCATCCACCTGACTCAGAAGAAAAGAGAAAAAGTAGAAAGAACGAATTAGTATAAGTAGAAAGAAAGAAAGAAAGGAGGGAGGGAGGGAGGGAGCGAGCGAGAAAGGAAGGAAGGAGGGAAGGAAGGAAAAAAAGAAAGCAAAAAGATAAAGTAAAATAAAATAAGATAAAATATAATAAAGTTATTAAAGTAAAAAAATAATTATTAAGAGAAAAAAAAAGAAAAAGAAAAAAATGGACAGATAGAACCCTGGGACAAATGGTGGAAACAAAGCTATACAGACAAAATCTCACACAGAAGCATACACATACACACTCACAAAAAGAGGATAAGGGGAAAAAATCATAAATCTTTCTCTCAAAGTCCACCTCCTGGATATGGAATGGTTCGTTGTCTATTCATGTATTCCACAGATGCAGGGTACATCAAGTTGATTGTGAGCTTTAATCTGCTTCTTCTGAGGCTACTGGGAGAGATTTCCCTTTCTCTTCTTTGTTCTTACAGCTCCCTGGGGCTCAGCTTTGGATTTGGCCCCGCCTCTGCATGTAGGTCGCTGGAGGGCATCTGTTCTTCGCTCAAACAGGATGGGGTTAAAGGAGCCGCTGATTCGGGGGCTCTGGCCCACTCTCAGCTTAGCTTTTTGAAAATACATTTTGGATGCCCAGACGCTAGTCTCTGAATTCTCCCTTATGTGGAGCTAAGTTATTTTAGAATATTTAAAAGGTACCTTAAAATCATAATATTGTATTGTTAGTAGTTTATTGAAGACTCTTCTAAATGAAATGGTGTTAAACTTACATTTAATTTTAGCTTAGGAACTAGCTTTAGGAAGTTCCTGGACCTGGTCCTGAAAAGGATTAATTAACTCCTCTTCCTGACACCCCACAGAGCAAGTTTTTACAATTCTAACTATACAGAAGCAGGTTGGAAATGCACAAGGAGGAAGAACAGAGGAGAAAGAACCCTTCCCTGAGCACCTCCAACCTGAGGACCTCTTATACCAAAAGCCTATTTTTGATAACTGGGGGAAAGAAATAGTGGGGAGTGACTGGACTTCAGCTGTAGAAACCTCTTGTTCACTGCTCTCAGGAGCAAGTAGAGGCCTTGTACTGCTGCCTGCATGTGTCGCTTCATTTCTTTCAAAATTCCCTTTACCCGATCTGACTTTTTAAACATATAAACATATCTATAGGAAATGTATTAAGCATTATTCTTTTCTTCTCATATATTCATATACCTAATATTTTTTGGTAATTTTATTCTAGTTCAGCATTCAACTTGTTTTTTTCTTTTATCTGTCTTTTGCTGATATTTTACACTTTTATATTATTTATTGTGGATTCATATTATATACTTAATTTAAACCTATATTTAATATTTAACATAGTGATAAAATTATTTTGATCCATATTGATATCTGATCAGATATAAAGTAGGAGGCTATGGGATAAGAACATAGTCCATATTCTGTGTGAGAGAAGCAAAGACTGCTCCTGCTCGTCTTTTTTATAACCCATAAGGCAGCTTTCTGTAAATGAGAAAACAGTTGTCTTTCTGGATAGGTGCAGCCTGCCCTGGATGACTTGGTGAATAGACAGTATTTTGCATACAGGTAAATGGTACCAGGGGCAAGCCTTACAATGCAGAGCACAAGCTTGATTCTTCCTCTTTCATCCCCCTTGGTCAGGAACCCCCGTGTAATGCACAAGCTGCATAAATGTGCATGATCATCAGGCTTGCAGAACCTGCACCAATTTCTTCCTCAGAGACCTCCCTCCTTGTCTAAGCATAATCTAAAAGTAAAAGCTAGCAATGTTATGAAATTACTTAGACTGCAAACTGTATTAGTTTATCAGGTCAAAATTTCTACTTCCATTCAAACTCCATATACACCTTCCTAGGATTTCCCTTTCCAACTGCAGGAGAACTCTATGCTTCTCTTGGTATCAGTACCTCAGACCCGAGGGAACAGTTTTGTCACCTTATGTCTCATTTACTGAACGTCCTTGTAGGGTCTGTAGTAGCACTTAGGACCTAAAATGTAAGCTCTCTGAAAAGACCTTAGCACAGAATGAAGTAGAATGCAGATGTTTTCAAGAGGTGAGTTCTCAATTTAAGCCCAGTTGTAATCACTGTAAGCCATTAGATAGTTGAACCTTCTGAGTGGAATTCCCAGGGGAAAGACACGAGGGTGGCATAATGAAAACTGAAATATCCTCTCTAATTTTGTAAATTTCTTTTTTTCTTTGTCACTTCCTTTTTACTAAGAAAAAGTTCAGTTCACTTGCAACAAAATAAAGTAAGGCAATACATTTTCCCCAGACTCTGCTTCATTTTGTTCTACCAACCTCTTCCAAAATAGGACACCTCTTATGGCAGATGCATACCCTCTTATTTAAATGTTCTTACACTTGGAAGTCCATAACTTTCTCTGATCCTCACTATCAACTTAATAAATTCCTCACTTATATAGCTCACCTTTCCTTAAACTTTTGCAGTCCTCTGAATACATTTTTTTCCTACTCTTCTAAGAACTTGCTGTATTGTTTGTCCTTCTTCCATTGATATAGTTCAAAACCCCCCTCTCCTGTAGCTGCTTCTGTCAGGCTGGAACTCCTAGTTCCAGTAACACTAATGGAGAACTTGCAAAGTAGCTGCCTTCTGCCAGTCTCTTCCACCTTTAACAACAAAAACAACAACATCATAAATGATAAATATTACTTTTATCCTTCCTGGAGGTAATGTTCCACTTCCTTTGACCATGCCAACCTTATTGAAAGAGAAATTAACTCTCCCCAAGTCCAGTTCCTTTCTACTCTCAATACCACGTGTAAAATTCACCTAACTCTCGAATATTTTTATATCTGGAGGTTGCATTTCATTCTTTATTTGGTTCATTTGCTTAGGGTATTTATAACAAAATCTCTCTTTTTTTGAAATGCCCTTCTTTTCTGGTTTTTATGAGGCCGGACTCTTTATGGGTCATCTTTCTATAATGTGACTATACAGCCTCACTCTCCAACGGGCAATTTTTGCCTTTGTTCAACTGTAAAGCATTTCTGCATTATGTTCTCTCTTAGACCTTATTCTCTTCAAACTGTTGTTCTTTCCTTGCATGCTCCAGAAAGTGTCAGTAATCATGAAGCAAAGAAAACTCTGTATTCTCTCTCTTTGCACACTTCAAAAAGAGTGAGAATAAGCATGTCTTAGTATAAAGTAATAATTTTTATTTTAGTGGTTAATATTTGAAATGTTTAATAAGGATCATTTAAAATGATTACTCACATCTGTATGCCTTTAAGGTTATATATAGGAATGACACTAATGATGAAGGCTTTATAAAGATTAAATTTCTGTCATTTTTAAAGAGTTCTTGTCTTTCCTACCAGTTCTATTGGCAGTGACTAGTTTTAAATCCTATATTAAATATAGACTGTGTAGTTCAAAAAGGAAATGCTTAGTATCTCAGACATTGGTCACTCACCCTTAGGTACGCATTTATTTTCTGCTTCTGCAGATTACTGAACTGGCTAATTAACTACAAAACAATGTGTCAAGAATTCATATCTGCTAAAAGCTGATAATGTTTGAGTAGGAATAAGTGTTTATCTACAAGATGATTTTGAAGAATCAAAATGCCCTGTATATGTCTTTTCATAACAAATAAAAGAAAGGAATAAAAATCCCAAACAAAAGCTTCTAGTAGCAGTGCTTCCTTTGTCCACAAGTGGCCTTGCTCATGACAGCATGGATTAACAGTCACCAAAGCTGGATGTAAACTTCATTTGATGAAATACAGAGCTGGTTTATGAATATAAGAACGTAAAAGTTGAGCATTAACTGAATGGAATGGAGTTATCTTCTAGATAAGAAAGAATGATAAAATGTTTACTTCTTCTTTGCTTCAAGAAGAAGAGAAAAAGGTTTTTGTTTTTTTTTTTAATCTTAAGACATTCTTCAAAATTCTGACATTAGTAAAAAACGCACCTGCTTGGAAAACAGTGACATGTTGGTCAATGGTTAAATAATATTTCTTTTGATATGATTTTGCAGGTTAAATCAATACTTATCTGAAGCTTGAAGTTCATGTTTATTAGAAGTGTATTTGAAGCCTGCAAGAGCCAGAAGGACTCTGTCATATACTGCCTTCTGTGGCTTATGTTTTCTTTTGAACTAGGGAGGGACGTGAACACATAGTCTGTTATGGTAGCTTGTGCACAAAGACTCTAACAAGAAAGATGTGGGTGCCTGTGTGGGGAAAGGTTTAGAAAATTTGGCACATTTTCTGTGAATGTTAAGAATTTATATTATTGGAGTTTTGTATTTCCAAATTCAATTTAAGAGACAGATATATCTCTACATATTATGAGAGTGATTGAAACATAGTTGAAATAAATAGGAAATTTTAAAAAAATGGATCAAGTTAATAAGGAATAATGCTGTTCTTTCTAATGATGACATGATATTATCCTCTCATTTTTAAGCGGAGAAAGTAGTATCTCCAGTGTAGTACCTATGCGATTGATTCTGTCACTTTATTACCTGATATGAAGCTTATAGCATAAAGCTATTGAGATCTCATATACATAACTAATTAAACCCATCTCCTCAACAAATAAGTTGTTTTTTGTTGTTGTTTTTCGGTATGTGGGCCTCTCAGTGTTGTGGCCTCTCCCGTTGCGGAGCACAGACTCCAGACGCGCAGGCTCAGCGGCCATGGCTCACGGGCCCAGCCACTCCGCGGCATGTGGGATCTTCCCGGACCAGGGCACGATCCCGTGTCCTCTGCATCGGCAGGCGGACTCTCAAGCACTGTGCCACCAGGGAAGCCCAACAAATTAGTTTTTGATTGAACATCTAAATAGATGCAAATTTGACAATGTAAGTGCCCATTTAGACATGGAGTATGGTCATTCATGGTGGTGATGAATGCAGGAAAACCAAAGGCCTAGATGGAGTACAAGGGCAGAGTTATGAGTGTCTCTTCAGGGGAAGTATACTATGGTTCTTAGAAAAATGAAGGGAAGCACAAAAGTCCATCTTGAGGGAACCCTTAGAGATGCTGTCATTATTATACCAGCTTCCTTTAATGACTTTCAGCTCAAATTTTAAAGATGTAAAAACCATTGCTAGTTTTAATGGGTTCAACATCATTAGTGAGCCAAGTATAACATAGTTTATGGCTCAGTGCCAAAAGCATGTGTTATAGTTGGTTTGTACATTCTCACTACTGAAGAGGTTCTTTAAAGTCAAACCTACAGCTGGAGACATCCACATTGATGTAGAAAATTTAGCTCTTTCTCTATCACCAGAACAAACAAAATATACGATACCATCAGTGAGAACACTGAGACTGTTGGTCTCCTCTACATTTCTTGTGAATTTGATAAACTCACCGTTTCTTACAGTATTTAGGCCACAATGGCTACCGAGCACCTCTGTGAAGGGATTTACTTTATCATTCTACCATTATCCACTCTTATACAATTCTTCCACTTCCTCTCAAAATCTGGATAAAAATATGCTAGTTTTGGTAACATTTCACTGAAAAAAAATACAATATTTAGGTTTCCTTATTATATTCTAAATATAAGCTGCATGAATATAACTTCACAAACTAGAAGAATAAAATGAGACTCATTTTCCATTTAAATTAGAGTTATTTTCTATGGCAGCAATTAAGAATGTTAAGAAATATAGAGTTTTACAATCAGATATCCGTGAGAAAATTTTTTTCCGCAGAAATGCACTACACCCCTAGATATAGTGCCAGTATTTAATATAAATACATGCTAGAATGAACAAAAGTGAATGCAAAGATGCTTAATAATGGTTAAAGAGAAACCCTTCCACAATAATGTGTATGTGTGTGTTTGGTTGAGAAAGAATATCCTTTCTGGGGCTGCATTGAACCATCTACCCTCATATGGTTTTCCAGTACCAACTTCAGAAGAGATTATTTTTTTCTTTTTATCTTGGGGAATTATTTGACACATTGTCTCAAATAACCAGTAACCTCTAAACACTTTTAATTACCTTATATTCACTGGTAGGGTTAGAAAACTTGAGGAGGCATATTTTTTGAATGTTATTTGTAGCTTTTTGAGCTATTATGGACCCAACATACTTCATTAAGATATGACAAAATTGAAAATGATTATGTACCAATTTAGAATCTGTTTTTTCCCCAAATTCATTGATCATGCTTTTCCAAACCCCTTTAAATTCAATTAAGCTGTCAAGATTTACCTGCTTGTTGAGGTAATTTATATTCCTGAATACAGTGAAATATCCTCAAACATCAGTGTTTGCAAGGAGGCTTGGGTTTCAGAGGTTTTCCAAGACATCTTAACATTTAAAAAATATCCCATTGGCCAGATGAATGTGTTTATCCACTTTCCTAAGCTAAAAGTATCTTCTAATCTGAAACTAAACTAGCTTGCTACTAAGCAATCCAGGACATTCTGTACACAGTAGAATTTAAATAAACCAATCTTTTGCGATAATCGGCACACATGTTAATTTTCTCTGATTTCTTCTGCCCTAAAACAATTCACAATTAACATGGACTTGGTTCTTTGAGATAATTCTATTAATTAGTAATTCTTTAATCAGGTCCTTCATATAATTGACTTTTCTTGGCAAAAATAATTACTGTAGAACATTCCCCCGTCATCCTGGGGCCTTGGAAATATTAGATGTTATCTACCACTCTGGCAAAGTCTATATCACATCACAATAATAAAAGATAAAAATGGCCCTCGGCTAAATTTTTGTAGGCATTGCAAAATCATAAGAACTAAAGCTGTTCAAATCAGTCCCTTTTTCTTTTACCTAGGTGGCCTAATCAGCTAGTGTAAGAGAGAAATTCCTCTTCCTACCCTGCAGCCTCTATGTCATGGTTTGCCAGCATACACTATATGTGTAGCTCAGTTTGAAGTACTTACCAATCACTGGCTTATAGCACATAATAGTGGGCCAAAACTTTATGCATTCCCAATTCTATCAGATTATACAATGGAACATATGCACATGTATTCATTTCCACAAAGCAGTTTTATAAGTTGGTTCTAGGTTTTCTTTTACCTTTGTTAGTTGGGGATAACCTAGCCCATAACAAATCTACAATCTCTAAATAACTTTACTTATTCAAAATTTTACTAGAATGTAAATTCCTAAACTTGCAGAGAATGTCCCATTTGGACTTTTCCTCCTTTCCTAATACTGCTTCTTCATTATCTCCATAGAGTCCTTCTTTTATTTTTCCTTCTACTCCAATATATCCATCTCCTATTAAAAGAAAACAAAATAAGAACCAAACAAACAAAAAACAAACCTTGAAGATGTCTTTAAGAACTCAGCAGTTTCCAAGATTCCTTTTTGATCTTATAAATTATACAGGACTGACAATCTTCCATAAATTTCGTCTTGACAGATTCTGCTTCCAGAGAGAAGGAAATGGTAACTTTAGGTCCCAGGGGGATACAGGGTCAGAAAACTTGGAGTTGCAGTTTTCTGTTTTTCCCAAATAACTAAAAGAGTCAAATACATTTATCATTACTAGGCTACTTTTTGAGGCCAAGTTCTTTAAGGATTCACAAACAAAAAATGATTTATACTCCTCTTGTTACATAATCTTAAACTCCTACCAAAAAAAGTCCTTCACCCTTTCTACCAAGGTCACTCTGAAAGGTGCTGTGCTGATTAGTTCTCTCCATTTATAAATTCACCTTTGGATTGCAAGTTGTTGGTCAGGGAAAAGACCAGGGAAGGTCAGTGGGATTCACACCACATTACTACAAGTGAGGGGGATATTAGTGATGGTTGCAAATGTTACCAGAATGGGAAACCAAAAACTTGTCTATTTATAGGTGAGTATCTAGTATATCAATATTCTGCACTTGCTAAAAGTAAAAAAATAATGAAATAAAAGCTAACAACTAAAGTTCAGAATTTTTTTTCAGATCAGTGGATTTTTCCATTTTCTTTGACTATGTCTAGATTATTCATTGTATTGTGTTTTTATTTCTGTCCTGCTGTGTGGCAGGCCTCAAAACTAACAGACTTCCCCAAACATATTTTCTCTGATGAGAGGCATAACATTTTAGTTTACACAGGAATTAGGCACAATGAAGTTTGAAAACAATAAAAAATGTGAATATAGACAGTTCTCTGAATGAAAGATACTGGATTCCGTCCAAGCTAAATATGAGGTCATTAACCAACTAACAGAGTTCTTAAGCGAGATGAGGCTGTGAGCAGTTATAAGATGTACAGGAGAATAATTATTAGTGTTTTTTAATTAAACAATTTTATTTTCTCCAAAAGAGTTTTTTTTTAAATCACATATGTATTATTTTTTAAGCTGTTTCAATCCCTTGTGAGAGTTTTAAGTCAAGGCTCAAATTCTTTCTTTTCTGGGATTAAACTTTCATCACAGAATACCTTCAGTAGGCAAACAAGAGGTACAAACGTAATGGCTTAGTTTTATTAAAAAAAAACCAACAAACTAACATATATTTTAAGCTAGATGTATAAATAAGATAATGATTGGTATGCTTTATCATCTACTTGTTTATTATCATCAAAGATGAAATGACTTTTCTCTGATAATTTTCTTGCATGTTTCTGTGATAATAAAAATATTCATGCTCATTAGTTGTTAAAGATGACATAGTCATAGTGAACTGGAACTCAAAATCAAATTAATATATTCTACTCGATAAAAATTTTTCCCATGGAGAAAAGAAAGGAAATGAAGTTCTGCCTGCATTTTAAGATGTCCCTATATACACTATACATATATACTAGAATTAAATAATTAAGTTATATTTATAAATTTCTTTATACCATCTATGTAAACATATATATACTTTCTTTATACTTATATGTGTATATATGTGTGTGTGTGTGTGTGTGTGTGTGTGTGTGTATTTATATATATATATAAATGGTAAAAAGAAATTTGTCAAGAAGGATGTGGAATCCAAAACCCATAAAAACACAGTAGTTATATGTGGACAGAGGGTTAACACATGTCTTTCCTCTTCTACAAGCACAATTGATCTGGTTAACTACTTAGCTTTGCTCCTCTGATAACCTCATAAGGTGCTATATGACTAAGAAACTAAGTGGAATTATTTCTGTAAAAAGACACTTAATGGGGAAGTTGCAGCTGGCCTGGGAGAACCACAGATACCTAAGAGTAAGCCACAGCTTTGAGATTTTCTGAGCATAGTGATACTTGTAACTGGGTCTGTCCCTTGAGGGAGCCCAAAACTGGTTTTGAGGCATAGTGACTCCTTTCAAAAATAAGACATCTAAGCCAAGGTTTCTCCTGAGAAAGATTTATTATAAAAATTTAAGAGGATATTGAAAAATATCATATACTTATCATATAGTTAAAAAAAATATCTTAGTTCCAGAACAAGTTGCAGTGGAGAATAACGCAAACATGCTTTCAACAAATATTTACTGAATCTCTGCGTCATGTGCTAGGGAAAAGATATATACATTAATATTTAAAATATGTAATTAAAATATAGAAAAGAAAGGCAATATTTTTTTCCAAAGGTAGCAACCTAAATTTACAGCCAGAGGTAGGTTACTGGATTCCTGCACACCAGAATATCACGAAGCTTATAACAGCATTTATGGCAAATATATTATAGCATGAGGAATTGTTCAGTTAAGAAATAGAGGAATATTTTTAATTTAAATATACATAAACCTGATACCTTCATTTTGAAAAGACAGAATGGAAATATAGAAATGTGTCAACAATATTATTCCCTGGTGAGTGAGATTAAAAATAGGTTCTTTTTTTCTTTTTGCTTATATATTTCTCTTATTTATATGACAGTATGTGCATAATTGTTCAAAATAAATCCATTTCAGTTATACCGTATGCCAGTGAATATTAGAGTTGTATAGTTTAGTGTTGAGCAATATGACAAATATTACATATATTTGACAGTGGTATTGAAAACTGAGTAATTCTACATTTTATTATTAATTGAAGTGTTTCACAAGAGGTGTTTGAGTATAGTGTTACATGGTCTTAATGAATATGATGGCAAGCTTAGCAGCTGTCTCCAAAGGACAGTAAAATCTTATACATTAATTCAAATGCAATCTTATAGAAATAATTTGAGTCTGAGCTGGAATATTAAAATTTCACAAAGTGTCAAGCTCTCTTAGAAGTAAGTCTTTAAGTTCTTTGTATTTTTGACAATAAATACTAAAATAAAATCAAGGTATAAATGAAAACAGTTTAAACATTCAAATTTTCATTTGTACTACAATTTGTGGTGTTATGGATTGGAAAAATGACATTTATGAGTCATAACAATTTAACAGATAATTGTACTACATATTAAGTTCATTAGATTGTTACAAATTCATTGAGATTTATAATGTAGACTTAATATTGTGACCCTCAATTTAGAATTATTCATGTACTTAGGCTTAATGTGTATTCTGGAGACTGTTAATTATAAAAAGGATGGTTAAATTTAATACATAGTTCATAGACTCTTAGTATCACTCCCCTATGACACTTCCCTGTCATTAAATTAATGATCATATGGATAGATAATTTATTTTACTCATTTTTGGAAAACTGCATTACTACATGGGATAAACACAATGTCTTTTCCTTTTTGGTCCATGTTTTTCTAATATACTTAATGTTTGATTTTTTATTTGTTAAATTTATGAACATCTGGATAGAGAAGTAGGATTTATTTTCTTTGTGTCTGTCAGAAAGGTTGTGAGCATGTGTCTAAATCTAGATACACTTAGAGTCCATGCTTTACTTCTGATAAAACAAACACATAAATAAAATAACATACTGAGTCCCTCCCATCAGGAAACGTCCACAAGCCTCTTAGATAGCCTCATTCACCAGAGGGCAGACAGCAGAAGCAAGAAGAACTATAATCCTGCAGCCTGTGGAACAAAAACCACATTCACAGAAAGATAGACAAGATGAAAAGGCAGAGGGCTATGTACCAGATGAAGCAACAATATAAAACCCCAGGAAAACAACTAAATGAAACGGAGATAGGCAATCTTCCAGAAAAAGAATTCAGAATAATGATAGTGAAGATGATCCAGGACCTTGGAAAAAGAATGGAGGCAAAGATCGAGAAGATGAAACGAATGTTTAATGAAGACCTAGAATAATTAAACAACAAACAGAAAGAGATGAACAATACAATAACTGAAATGAGAAATACAATAGAAGGAATTAATAGCAGAATAACTGAGGCAGAAGAACGAATAAGTGACCTGGAAGACAGAATGTTGGAATTCACTGCTGCAGAACAGAATAAAGAAAAAAGAATGAAAAGAAATGGAGACAGCCTAAGAGACCTCTGGGACAACTATAACACAACAACATTCGCATTTTAGGGGTCCCAGAAGGAGATGAGAGAGTGTAAGGACCTGAGAAAATATTTGAAGAGATTATAGTCGAAAACTTCCCTAACATGGGAAAGGAAATAGCCACCCAGGTCCAGAAAGCACAGAGAGTCCCAGGCAGGAAAAACCCAAAGAGAAACATGCCAATATACATAGTAATCAAAATGGCAAAAATTAAAGACAAAGAAAAATTATTGAAAGCAGGAAGGGAAAACTGACAAATAACATACAAGGGAACTCCCATAAGGTTAACAGCTGATTTCTCAGCAGAAACTCTACAAGCCAGAAGGGAATGGCATGATATATTTAAAGTGATGAAAGGGAAGAACCTACAACCAAGATTACTCTACCCAGCAAGGATCTCATTCAGATTCGATGGAGAAGTCAAAAGCTATACAGCCAAGCAAAAGCTAAGAGAATTCAGCACCACCAAACCAGCTCTACAACAAACGCTAAAGGAACTTCTCTAAGTGGGAAACACAAGAGAAGAAAAGGACTACAAAAACAAACCCAACAGGGCTTCCCTGGTGGCACAGTGGTTGAGAGACCACCTGCTGATGCAAGGGACATGGGTTTGTGCCCTGGTCTGGGAAGATCCCACATGCCGTGGAACGGCTGGGCCCGTGAGCCATGGCCGCTGAGCCGGTGCATCCGGAGCCTGTGATCCGCAACGGGAGAGGCCACAACAGTGAGAGGCCCGTGTACTGCAAACCCCCCCCCCCCAAAAACCCAACAAACCCAACACAATTAAGAAAATGGTAATAGGAACATACATATCAATTATTACCTTAAATGTGCATGGATTAAATGCTCCAACCAAAAGACATAGGCTCACAGAATGGATACAAAAACAAGACCCATATATATGCTGTCTGCAAGAGACCCACTTCAGACCTAGGGACACATACAGACTGAAAGTGAGGGGATGGAAAAAGTTACTCCATGCAAATGGAAATCAAAAGAAAGATGGAGTAGCAATACTTATATCAGATAAAATAGACTTTAAAGAATGTTACAAGACACATGGAAGGACACTACATAATGATTAAGGGATCAATCCAAGAAGATATAACAATTATAAATATATATGCACTGAACATAGGAGCACCTCAATACATAAGGCAACTGCTAACAACTATAGAAGAGGAAATCGACAGTAACACAATAATAGTGGAGGACTTTAACACCTCACTTACACAATGGACAGACCATCCAAACAGAAAATTATTAAGGAAACACAAGCTTTAAATGACACAAAAGACCAGATAGATTTAATTGATATTTATAGGACATTCTATCCAAAAACAGCAGATTAAACTTCCTTCTCAAGTGCACATGGAACATTCTCCGGGATAGATCACAACTTGGGTCACAAATCAAGCCTCAGTAAGTTTAAGAAAATTGAAATCGTATCAAACATGTGTCCTGACCACAACACTGTGAGATTAGAAATGAATTACAGGGAAAAAAACGTAAAAAACACAAACTCATGGAGATTAAACAATACGTTACAAAATAACCAAGAGATCACTGATGAAATCAAAGAGGAAATCAAAAAATACCTAGAGACAAATGACAGTGAAAACACGACAATCCGAAACCTATGGGATGCAGCAAGAGCAGTTCTAAGAGGGAAGTTTATAGCAATACAATCCTACCTTAAGAAACAAGAAAAATCTCAAATAAACAATCTAACCTTACACCTAAAGGAAGAGAGAAAGAAGAACAAACAAAGCCCCAAGTTAGCAGAAGGAGAGAAATCATCACGATCAGAGCAGAAATAAATGAAATAGAAACAAAGAAAACAATAGCAAAGATCAATAAAACTAAAAGCTGGTTCTTTGAGAAGATAAACAAAATTGAAAAGCCATTAGACAGACTCATCAAGAAAAAGAGGGAGAGGACTCAAATCAATAAAATTATAAATGAAAAAGGAGAAGTTACAACAGACACTGCAGAAATACAAAGCATCCTAAGAGACTACTACAAGCAACTCTATGCCAATAAAATGGACAACCTGGAAGAAATGGATAAATCTTAGAAAGGTATAACCTTCCAAGACTGAACCAGGAAGAAATGGAAAATATGAACAGACCAATCACAAGTAATGAAATTGAAACAGTGATTAAAAATCTTCCAACAAACAAAAGTCCAGGACCAGATGGCTCCAAAGGTGAACTCTATCAAACATTTAGAGAAGAGCTAACACCTGTCCTTCTCAAACTCTTCCAAAATATAGCAGAGGGAGGAACACTCCCAAACTCATTCTACAAGGCCACCATCACCTTGATACCTAAACCAGACAAGGATGTCACAAAGAAAGAAAAGTACAGGCCAATATCACTGATGAACATAGATGCAAAAATCCTCAACAAAATACTAGCAAAAAGAATCCAACAGCATGTTAAAAGGATCATACACCATGATGAAGTGGGATTTATCCCAGGGATGCAAGGATTCTTCAATATATGCAAATGAATCAATGTGATACACCATATTGACAAATTGAAGAATAAAAACCGTATGATCACCTCAACAGATGCAGAAAAAGCTTTTGACAAAATTCAACACCCATTTATGATAAAAACTCTCCAGAAAGTGGTCATAGAGGGAACCTAATTCAACATAATTAAGGCCATATACAACAAACCCACAGCAAACATCATTCTCAATAGTAAAAAACTGAGAGCATTTCCTCTAAGATCAGGAACAGGACACCTTAAATACATGTAATTTTGGGCTTCCCTGGTGGCGCAGTGGTTGAGAGTCTGCCTGCCGATGCAGGGGACACGGGTTCGTGCCCAGGTCCGGGAAGATCCCACATGCCGCGGAGCGGCTGGGCCCGTGAGCAATGGCCGCTGAGCCTGCGCGTCCGGAGAGGGAGAGGCCACAACAGTGAGAGGCCCACATACTGCAAAAAAAAAAAAAAAAAAAACCCCCCCAAAAAAATAAATAAAAAATACATGTAATTTTTATTCCAAGAAACCTCTAATTTGCAAAGATTATTCTTCTAACTAAATATTTTGATTATATTGTGGATTTCTGTTTTTAAGAAATCTGTTTTTTTTATAGATTTTAAAATTTATGATAGATAAACAGAGAGTATGGTTATAGAGGAAAAAAATCTTGGTTTTAAATTTTTTCTACTTCAGAATATTCTATTATCCTTGCTTCTATTTTATTCATTTTTGAAAATATATAAAAGTGTTATCTAATTGAATGTTGAAAATATTTTTGATCAAACTTCTACTTTTCCTATCATCTAATAATGTGGCGGTAGAAAATAAAATTTAAAAATAAGCTGTCTTTGGCCATAGACTTGGATCCTATTACTGGTATGTGTCTAACTATTCTGTAATTATGATTTTAATCTTACTTGAAAATTTTACTATTAGATTTGAAAGTATTAGTAAAATTCAGAAAGCAATTATGATTTGCTTTAAATGATATATTGTGTAGTAATAATCACAGTAAAATATTATTAAATCTTTTACTCTGATTGGGAAGAAAAATCACAGAGTATACCAGCAAGATTGAGAGGGGCAGCAAATGACAAACGTAAGAAAAAAGTATAATTGTACTTCTTTT
This sequence comes from Lipotes vexillifer, assembly GCF_000442215.2. NCBI lineage: Eukaryota > Metazoa > Chordata > Mammalia > Artiodactyla > Lipotidae > Lipotes > Lipotes vexillifer. Next base: position 18,345 of record NW_006777424.1, read on the forward strand.
AAATATATTTTAAATGAAAGCTTGTCATTTCCAATATTGATAGCTTGAGAGTTCTAGAATATTCAAAGAATTGAAGTTGTATTAAATAATCATGAATTGTACATCTTCCAGTTTTTTCAGAGTGAAAATTATCTAAGGAAACAAATGACATTGAAATATTCAAAATGAAAAAATAAAAATATGTATTTACAAATATTTAGAAATAAAAAAAACATTCTCAACGGTAGCTTTTGAGTCAATGAGAAAATAAGAGTTGTTTTAACAGTATATTTAGAAATACCAATCATGAGAAAAGTACACAGAAAAATTTATACAATTTGGCCAAATCTATATTTGGAGGATAGCACATTGCCTTGTAATTCCATTATTGAAAATAACTAATAAAAAATGCACTAATCATTTCACTCAAAAAGTTGAAAGTTATAATGACAACATAGCAAATGTAGGGAGAGAAGAATAATTAATACAGACAAAAATCAGAAAAAAAAAAAAAAAAGAAACTCAGAAAAGAATATTACAAATTTTCTTCAGTGTAAAGCTGAAAGGCTTCCATGAATCACTGTAATATGCTGCTCTGCAGTGGGGAGTGGGGTCCCCGGAAAAGAGATTCCCATTTATCCATGGCTCGCCCATACATTCAATTTTGAAATTTTATGAGATATCAGTAATGTTTGTCAGAATTCCTTCTACTTTCTTCCTGAGATAGGTCACTATTATTTCAGGCAAGGAATTATTTTTACTTCTTGCTAACTTTTTCTGATTTGTACTGTAGTCAACAAAATAATTTGTATTCCTTGGAGGATATATTTTGCTCTAATTCCTACTTTCAACCAAAGTTTTTTGTGTTATCATTGCTCTTTTATGTTTATTAAAATAGTGGAAGATGTGAAATCTTCTCCTTATGCTCTGGCTGTTGTCCTTCCCAGATAAACCTACAATGTGGATTTAGTAAAAATTAATTATATGTTAGGAAAAAGTAGATTCTGTCCTTGAAATCAGTATAATCAGGGCAGAACTCATCCTCAAGTCCACAGAAACTCATATTCCATCAATCTTCAAATCCTGTTCATCTCATCTTTGAATTACATCTCTGATGCATCCTAATTTTTCTATCTCTGCAGTTTTATTAAAGTCACTATCACTTCTTGTTTAGGAGAGTGCACTGGCTTCTTTATCCAGCTTCCCTGCTTTCTATCTCTAGCCTCTCCATTTAGCAGTTAAATCTTTTTTAAAAATGAAATTATGGTATTCCCAGCTTAAAGTTAATGATTTCTCATTACACTTAGAATGCAATTAAAGCCTTTTCCAAGACCTATAAATCCTTACACAATCTAGCCCACTTTGTTGACTTCAGCTCTTAGAACTACTTAACTCATTCACTCTCATAATCATAATAGCTTTTGTCAATTCCAAGAACAAACATGCCACATTCTTCCCATTTCATAGCCTTTGTGTTTATTATTCCCTCTTTTCCCCTGCCACCAGGCATTACTGGCCCCTAGCATCTTGCAGGTCTCTGCTGAAATGTCATTACTTCCTGGAAGCCATCCTCCTGGTTGTTCTGTATCACAGAATCACAAATTTCCTTTATAGCACTTAAATACTCTGTATTTACTTGAGTCAGTTGTTTTATTATTTTCTGTTTCCTACGCTAAAGTATAATTCCACTATGGCAGGTATCCTATCTGTCCTGCTCATTCTATTACTCAGAATGTGAGCACTGAGTCTAGTATTTACATAATGTTGGATGAGTAAGTAAAGAGTGAAGGGATGGTTAATATCTCCTCTGTACTTTATATCTTATATTAGAAAATATGTCTCTTTCATGTATAAAAAAGAGATGAGCCATTGGGAAGGAAACAATTTTAAAATATTTTCAATCTGGGACAGAACGCCAGAGATAGAGAAACAAGCTTAGCCAAAGATGAAAAGCAAATAAACGAGCTTCTTCTTTCCTATTTGGGCACAATAAATCTATTCTATTGGTAAATATGACCTAGGACTGTTTGAAAATGATCATGTGTTTCCTAGAATATCAAAAGTTTTAATAAAACTTGTTTAACTAGCAGCTTTATTATGCAGATGTTAGTAGGAATTAAATCACAAAGGCCCTCAATATGTTTATGACAGTTATGACAGTCTTAAGCATATTCTATTGTAAGGAGAAGCCTCTTAGAATTTTTTGGCCTGGTTTGAGAATTAAACTGACATAAAACAGATTAACAGGACAAAAGGACTTCATTCATAAGGAATGAAGTCCCCCTCAAAATGGTGGAAACTACATGATTTTATATCAGGTTGAACAAAGAGAGGCAATTGTGGAAAAGTAACTAAAATATATGAGAGGCTAAAGGAAATTAAGAAATATTTTAACAGAGTCTGTACAGAATATCTTAGTTTTCATTCCCTGTGGAAGGCTATTTTTTCCTGGTACAGGAAAGGCATCTTTCATGTGGGAGTTTTTATTTCCTATTTTCAGGAACAAAAGGGAAGATCAGAATGACCTTCTTGTATCTGCTGTTTTTAAGTGCCTTTAACTCAAAATCATCCTTATGCCAAAGTGTCATATTTGGGATGGCATATTCTGCCATCCTTCACTATTATTTTGTGCTTTTCTCTTTACTTAAAAATATAACCTCATAGTGCTTTGCATAATATAGTCTCTCAACAAATATTAGTTACAAAAAGTGAATTTATTAAATGCCATAGTTAAACACAAACCTGATTTCATTATTCCACTATTTAATACTTTCAATAAATTGAGATTGAATAATACCTAAACTCCTATGATATTGACTGTCTTACAATATATGAGCTGGGATTTCCTCTTAAATACCTGATTCAGATTTATTTCTCTGTGTATCTGTCCCACAAAATTATCTATTATCTTAACTACTCCCTTCCTTTGTGTCTGTTTGCAAGCTTTCTGCTCATGATTCAAGATTCAGCATTTGTGTAATCTGCTTTGTCCCAACATCTTGTAACTATTCAGGTGAGTTAGACACTCTTT
>NW_006777424.1:21382-40081 GCF_000442215.2 Lipotes vexillifer
CAATTGTACTAATTCCACTCTATTTCTACCATCCCAGGGCTTTCTTATTTTTTCATATTTCTCTTCCTGCAATATGTTAATCTCTTTTAAAACAGAGACCAATTTTTTTGTTATCCTGGCATAATACTCAGGAAAGTATATGTTGTAGAACAGGTTTTGGAGTCTCAAAATATTGAATTCAAAACCAGCTCCAGTGCTAAAAAATACTAAAAGAACTCTTTTTTATTCCTTATATTTTCCTGGGTTTTTTTCTATTGTATTTACTATGGCATGATTCTCCTGTTTGGAACAATTTATTGTTCTTTCTAAACTTTAACCTATTTCCTCTCAAATGATTGTGATGACAAGGTGTCTACACAATGATTCATAACTATATGTTTATCATGCATGTAAATTCTCACGATTTTAATTTAAAAAGGAATAATAAATAATAGACTGTTAATCTTTAGCTATAGATTTAAAGTCCTGACATCAGACACTTTTCTCAGAGCTCAAAAAATTTAAAAACTATGTCCCTCTCTCTCCTGCTTATCCTTTGGTGGCTGATAAAACATTGTTTTAAAAAGCCAAAATATTTTTTAAATGAAGATAAAGCCATTTAGATAATTCAGAAGATTGGTAGAGCCAAAGACTTGTTAACTTATTTTAAAGTATGTTTTTAATATTTTTTTTTAAATAGGCACTTCTTGAAGTTTTCATGTTACATTAAAAGTAGCTATTTCAACAAAAGACCAAATGAAGAAAAACTTTGTAAATCTTCATGATGTAGTCAAAAATGAACGTTAACAGATATCAAATAGATTGAAAATGGGTAATTAAAAGAATAAGAGGGCTTCCCTGGTGGTGCAGTGGTTGAGAGTCCGCCTGCCAATGCAGGGGACACGGGTTCATGCCCTGGTCCGGGAGGATCCCACATGCCGTGGAGCAGCTGGGCCTGTGAGCCATGGCCGCTGAGCCTGCGCGTCTGGAGCCTGTGCTCCGCGATGGGAGAGGCCACAAGAGTGAGAGGCCCGCGTACTACAAAAAAAAAAAAGAATTCCAAATAATAAATTTAGAGGAAATGAAGAAACAGAAAATTATCATTAGGACAATACAATAATAATTGCTAGAGGCAACCTCCATGGGTGAGTGGTAATATTAGTGGGCAAAACTTTAAGGAAAAGCAGTATATTTACATAGACACAGAGTATCACCCCCAAATATTTATTAAATTCTGTGGTGGTTTGAAAATATCCAGAAAGTCTTTGATGCTCCTCCCTCCAGAGAGGTAGACCCCAATTTTACTCCCTTTTAGGATGGAATGGACTTAGTGACTTGCTTTGAATAACTAGAATATGGATGGAGAAACCTGACACCAGCTTAACCAAGTAATCAAAGTTAACATAACCAGTAGTTAGTCATGTTGATATTATGACCTCCCTCCCCATATGATGCCATGAAAAGCCCTTCATCTCCTCAATTAAAAAGTAAATATAAATAAATAATTAATTAATATAAAAATGTAAAAGTACTGGGAGAAAAAAATGAGTTGGATTTTTTATTATAACAATATTAAATTACCCTTCCTAACTTGTCATTTGCACAAAAACTTAGGATATAATCAACTTAATTAAAATATATTTTTCAGTTTTAATGTTAAAAAATATGTGTTTGGTGATGGCTTACAAAACTAATTCAGAACATGACAGAACTCATTTTATGTGCCTTCTGTAACAGCTTAAAATTTTTCCTCAACTTGATTATTTAAAATAAATTTTTAATGGATGAAACGTAGTTCAGTCTATTGGGGGCTCTTTATTTTACAGATGAAGATGGGAGGGAGATGCAAGAGGGAAGAGATATGGAGATATATGTATACGTATAGCTGATTCACTTTGTTATAAAGCAGAAATTAACACACCACTGTGAAGCAATTATACTCCAGTAAAGATGTTAAAAAAAAAAAAAAAAAGAAAGAAAACGCTTAAAGAGAGTGTGGTATGGGGTAGATAATACAACACAGGCAATTTGTGGGTCCTGGAGCTTAGGTTTAGCTCCACAGATTGTCAGGTTAATTTATGATTGATAGATTCTCCTAGCTTCCTTTAAATATCATCTTCTTTGTAAGTATAAACTATACTGTATGCAAATTTCACATCTGGGGGCTAAGGAATGAAAAAGTATTGACTGAGAAAAGTCATAGTGAGTCAAGCTTCAGAAAGAGGTAAGACTAATCTGTATGAGGCACATTTTTTTAACTGAGATAAATGAATATAAGTACTTTTAACTTCTTAAGCAAAGAAGTTTCACTAAAGTAAGATAGCCCTTTCAGTGAAGAACACGTAAGAGTATTCATGAAATATTAGAAATGGTAAAGTTGATAACAAAGTATGTGACAAAAGCTTAGTATTGATTAAACACAGAAGCAATGACTGCTTCTTTCAAATATTAATAACTTTTTAAATTGCACATTAAAATCCCATCACATGAATTTATTATTTAAAACTCCAGTAAATTTACTATTATATCTAAAGCAACTATTATAGAGACTTAATGGATTTCTTAATTAGGATATAGTATTAATGGTTATAGAACCCTAATTAAAATGGAGGGTTTGAAAAACAGCCAAAATGTGAAGAAATTATTCAAGCAGTGATTTTATTTTTCAAAAAATGGATGGAAGTTTTATTCAAAATGTTAAAAGGAAATGTACAAATCACATACTTCATTTAATCATTATAATGTTTTCCACAAGGATTAATATATATTGTTCCCTTCTAAATATATGTTCTGTTTTACTTTAATATCTTGGAAGTAATCTAATTCATCCTGTTTTATAATTGGGCTGTATTAATTTTACAGAGAAATGAAAGTGCATTATCATGATATTGGGAAAATTTGCACTTCTGGAATTTATTTCATAACTTTTCTTATTTGAATACAGATTTTCACTATGAATGTATCACTGCATTAAGAATTTATCTGGATAAATTTGTTTAGAAATGTTCTTATCTGTAAAGAGTTGATGTGATGATTTTGAAATTAAATAATAGAGTATAATGTTTGACTTCAAATAATATAATTTTATTCAAATAAAAATTATCTTCAGTTATTTTTATCCATTATTATCCATGTTAGTAAAATTATTTTTAGGATTCTTTATTAGATAACAATTCCTTCCATATCCTTTATTCTCTGATTGGATAGTCAAGATGCTTTGTTCCATGTGACAGCAAATCATTTTCAAATAGCAGAAGCAGAAAATAAAATTGAAGATAGGGATTCAGGAGTATTTTTTGGACCAAGAAGCACCAGCAGGATTCTTAATGGGCTGGCATCTGGAACAAGGAAATTTTCAGGAACTTGAGAGACATTCTTTGTTTAACTTTTTAAATTTAACTTGCATGGACTCACATCTCTGCTTCTTTGCGACTCTAATTCATTACTCTCTTTCTTTGAACTGAATTTTACTTCCTTAGTACTCCTGTTGAAAACATGTCAATTTCATCATTCCAGAATTACCAAGTCCTGGATTCAAGTAAATCAAAATTATTGAAATGAATTATTTTTCCCAATTTCAAATTCTGGCAAAAAGAATCTGATTGTCCTGACCTGGATCAATGTCCATTTCTGGTACAGTCAACTATTGTCTGGGGTTTAGATCCTGTATAAAGTTAACGTCTAGTCCTACTGAAGGCAAATATAAGATCAGGAAAAGAGAAGTCACAGGCTAGTAATTTTCCTTAGAAGGTATAAAGCTACATGTAATTAATTAACTATCTCTTGTAAGTTATACTATTAAAATATTTATTTTTATTAAAATCAAGTCTTCATCAATCTTGAATTGGCATTATTAATTTTAAAGATATAAAGATAACATTTTGGTGGCTTATACTAAGCTGACATTTTAATGCTCATAATAAAATGTAATTGGAATTGTTTTTGGTGGAGACTAGAATTATTTTAGATGGAGCCTAGATTCAATTCTACAATTTTTTAAAGTGTTTAATTAATGCATTCCTAGAATTGGCAGAATATATACTAATTCTTAAAACGTTGCCAGTTTGTCTCATTACTATACAGGTATAAGTTCACCTTTAATCTCCAGATTCAGGCAAGGCTTTATTGGGAATCATGCTGCAGCACTGGGGAGTGAAAACAAGTAACAGGTTCCCCTGCTCGCTGCCTGGAGGTGCAGGGGTGAGCTGGTCCCTTAAATTGGGTGACAATAGGGGCAGGTTCAGGGGTTCCACCCGAGGGGTGGCTTGGGTGGGCGCCCACCCCTTTGGTGGTACTGTGTGCAGGGATCACGTGCAGGACCCTACTTTTGCTCCCAATACCTCAGAAGCGGCAGTTGGGTTTTTGGTCTTTTTGTATCTTTCATAATTTGCCCCAATTGCCCATGCATGCAGTTATTTTGTCCCTTATAGTTTCTTTGTATTCTGTTGCTCAATTTGAAAGAAGAAAACCAAGCACAAAATTTATCAACCATAAAGAATCATTGTTAATAATCCCAATCCTTTTTATATTCATATGTAAATGTAGATATTCGGTACATAGTAGTTAATATACAGTCCATAGATAGATATTATTTTATAAAATTAGATCGAACACAATTCAAAATAAAATGTTACATTAAATTTTATTTATCATAAGGAAAAGAGACATAAATCTAAAGATATCTGTGAATTTCCAGTAAATATTTCTTCATAACGAGATGATAGTTTCTAAAATCCATTTGAATTTATGAAAAATTATCAATAAAAATATTAAATGGATGAATTAGTTTTGTTTTTTTTAGCATGTTTCCAAAGTATCTAGTGATTCTCTGCTACAAAAAAGCTAAAATCTAGTAATTCTACCTGCCTTCCATCTCTCATTGCTATATTATTAACATTACAGTATCAACTTTTATAATATTTATGTCACTTGTATTACCACGGGCCTTATAGCCATCTTATTTTAGTAGATTTAATACTTACCACTACTCCTTTGGTATCTTCTCCATTTCTGAGTTTGTTGGTTTATACTCATATCGTTTTGTGAGAACTTTGTCTAATATCTTTTTTTTTTTCCCAGAAAACCTGAAGCAATCATTGGATCCTTTACTCTCAGAGTACTTGCAGGGTTGTTTACAATACTTTAGATAATGCTTAATTACAGCCAAGAATTGTTAAGTCCCTTTAGACATTATCTAATGTATTGTCTGGAAGGCACATTTAAGTAGGTACTTTCCTTAAGTACCATTTAAAAATAAGAAAAGAGCATTTAAGGTAGAGAGGCTGATCCTGTTAGCCAAGTTAGTAATAGAAGCTGGAACTTGAACTCTTGTACTCCCAGAATTTGGACCCTCATATATGACTATTAACTAATACTACAATTTAGCATATGACTTCCTCTTTTTTTTTTTTTGTGCGGTACGGGGGCCTCTCCGGTTGCGGAGCGCAGGCTCAGCAGCCACGGCCCACGGGCCCAGCCGCTCCGCGGCACGCGGGACCCTCCCGGACCGGGGCACGAACCCGCGTGCCCTGCATCAGCAGGCGGACTCTCAACCACCGCACCACCAGGGAAGCCCTGACTTCCTCTTTATGTTCGAGGTCCGTATCATAAATCATGTCCATACACTTGAGTTAATAAATTCACTTGGAAATGTTTTTGTAGTAACTGATTTGAAACACAGTCTCTTGGAATACCATTGTTCCTACTCATCAGTGGTTTCAGTTCTTCCTTTCAGGTTTCCTTCTTGTCGCTTTGAGGATATTTTTCAATTTTAATTGTTCTCTTTGCTATTCCGGGAACATGAATTACTCTTTATCTTTTCTTCAATCAGTTTTATAATTTTGTTCTCATTTTGCTTTTGTGTGACTTCCTTAAACATGTCTCCTATGTCTTCCATGGGTTTTACATCATGTTTATTCTATTTGTTCTAATATAGCTTCTATCTCTGTATTTTATTTTTCTCCACATTGAATTCTGAACCGTGCTAGCCATATGGTCGCTAATTTTTAAGCTTATGGAGATCTATCAGTCTGGAGTGAGTCAGGTCATACATCATTTAATATTCTTTATTTTTTTCTATTTTTTTAATTGGAGTATAATTGCTTACAATGTTGTGTTAGTTTCTGCTGTACAGTGAAGTGAATCAGCTATATGTATACATATATCCCTTTCCTCTTGGACCTCCCTCCCACCCATCCCACCCATCTAGGTCTTCACAGAGCACGGAGCTGAGCTCCCTGTTCTATACACCATGTTCCCACTACCTATCTATTTTACACATGGTAGTGTATTTATGTCAAACCTAATCTCCCAGTTCATCCCACCCTCCCCTTCCCCCAGTATGTCTACATGTCCATTCTCTACATCTGCCTTTCTATTCCTGCCCTGCAAATAGGTTCATCTGTACCATTTTTCTAGATTCCCTTAAATGCGTTAATATACGATATTTCTTTTTCTCTTTCTGACTTATTTTACTCTGTATGACAGACTCTAGGTCCATCCACATCTCTACAAATGACCCAGTTTCATTTCCTTTTATAGCTGAGTAATAATTCCATTATATATATATGTACCACATCTTCTTTATAGGACCATACTAATTACTTTTTTATTATTGCTTACCCTTAAAATATAGTTTGGGGGGAATTGACAATGAAAAAGTTAAATAATAGTGTTTCACTGTCTGAAACAATTATCAAATTCTATTTTTTTAAAAAAGTAAAGGATGTGGAAACTCAGTATCTGAATTTATGTTTATACATATGTATATGTCATTATAAAGGTAAACAATCACAGTATGATATTAATATGTTCGCACAGAACATATCCACATGCATTTATAAATAACATGCAAAAATGTATTTTGAGTAGTTAAACTATCCAGTGTATTAGACAGACATGTCTATATATGTGTACTTTTATAGTAAAAAGTATGTTTGTCTCATCATTATTCTTTAATATCTACTCAAAGATATGTTATAATACTATCAAAGCAGGAAATAGAAAACTATCTCTGTATTTTTTGAAAGAACTTTTTGAATAACAGTAACATTAAATGCATCCTCTGGGAAAGAAGAAGAACATTAAACACAAGAAAAATGACAAGTGCAGCTTAAGCTTCTTTGTGGCTATAAGCCCTGAATTCATGTATAGTGACTCTGACAGAATCAGAACTTTCTCTTATATTTTGAGATGAAGTGCTGAAATATGGAAAACTACTTTCTGATACAAAGCGTATGATAACACAATAAACCCACAATATCTAAAGTAATCTTGTACCTTCAGCTGTACCATTGACTTATATTAAATAAATCTAATATAGCTATCCTCCACATTAAATATATTATTCAACATATGAAATTGTTTTGTAATAGTATGTAGTTTTTCACAAAATCAGAAGCCCAGGCTTTGGAAATGGTGGGGCAAGCAACTGCAACAAAGGGACATTTGAGCCAGTAAAAACAGCAGCAATGATAATAGGACCTATTATAACCTTTACTTAGTTCTTGCCATATGCCATCCATTGCCCTGATTTTCCATATGCAAGACCTATTTAATATTTACAACAAACTTTAAAAATTGATACTATCAGCATTGAGTTTTTGAATATTGATTTCTATCATCATTTATTCATATTATTTTTATTTTTGAAACATTGTGTAACTTTTATAATAGAATAATGTAGGATGAATAAAAGCAGACACATAATCATTGGGTTTGTGCTCAGAATTATTTATGATAGGTTCTGTGATTTAAAAAAAAAAGGTTTGCAGGTCACAGTCACAAGCAATGGGAGATATTAAATTTCTTAAGAAAATAATTTGTATTTTAGAATTTTCTGATTTCAAGGTTATTTTCTATACTGTCATTTTTGTTGGCTACAACATTTCTTTTATAGAAAGAAAGATCTGTCAACCCAAAATATCTTCTGGCTTAATAGTAAGATGTAGTTTCATCATTTTAATTTCTAATTAAATAATTTTAATAGTATAAACATATCTACCTTCTTAAAATTACTTTTTTAGCAATTTGAAGGAGTGCTAAAGTCAATTTCCTTGATACTAATTTTAGTGGTCTTCATAACTGAAGCAGTTAGCTTATAAAACATGTGGTTTCAAGTGGAAGGCTTAATTGTAGCCTTGATCTGCAAGTTCAGTTAAAACAAGGTAAAATAATACCTAAAACAATTTAACCCAGCATAACTAAAATGCAATACATCCCAGTACACGAAAGCAAAGGGATATTGGAGGACAATCTCTTCTCTGAGGATATCTTATACACTAAACTGTGTAATACATGTAATAAACTACAATATTTGGGTGAAGAACAGTAATCACTAATGAGGCTGCAGAGAACAAGAGTTTTATTTGTATGTCTTACGAATTACAATTAGGGAGACACAGATTTGAATAAAACTAAAAGAGTGTTTTGGGGGAAGAGAAAAAAGTCAGGGACTTATAAAGACAAAAGCCACAAGGTCGATTAAGATGTCTGGTGAGAACTGTAATTGCCTATGATGCAAGTGAGGAAATATTTGTCCTTAAAGAACAGGTTGTCATGAGTTATTTTAGGGTGAGGCTTAGATAAATATCTTGAGTTTCTGAGACATTGGGCAGATGTTCTGGATGCCTACATTAAGACAATAACTGGTCAAAGCTTTAGATTCCATCCAGGCTGAGATATGCATAAGTCACACTTCCTGGCTCCATTTTTGAGAGCTCTCTTAGCAATACTGACTCCATTTTGACTTCCCTTTCACATGGGCCAAATGAAGGATACTTTACCCGCACATTTAGCCACACCAGAAAAAAATCTCTCTTTCTCCCTCTTTCTCTCTCTCCCTCCTTCTTTTTCTCCTCTCTTGGTAAATAATAGCTAAATAGAATTTTTAATATGTCATTCACCACTGTATCATCTTGGGCCATGCATGGGGTATGCATATTTCATATTGGATTCCACTGATAGCAAATGGAGCTCAAAGTTTATTGGGCATAAGATCAAGGAATTTTTTAAAGTGTAGATTCCTGGGCCACACGCAGAGGGCTTATGATTCTGTAAATCTCTGGCAGGCCTTGGATTCTGAAAATTTAACAAGCCCCTCAGGTGGCTGTGATGCATGTGGTCTTTAGCCTACAGGACATCACATTTTGGGATTAAAGCTTTAATTTTTCACCATCTACTTGAGTTCAGTGCAATCTGTCTACAAGTTACCATTTTTGGATCCATTTCCAGACTTGCCCTCGTGTGAACTTTAGTTTGTAGTTCATTCCCACACCATTTTTTCTCACACCTGCCTTTGTCCTTTCTATTTTCTCTACTGGAATATTCTTACCTTACCAATCTAGTAAACCTACTCAGTATTCAATGTCAACTTAAGTGTCAATTCCTTTGTAAAGATGAATGGTGATTCTCTCAACCACATTTTTTTTATATTGCTAGAATACCCCTCAGATCACATTTTATTTCTCTAACATTTCTAACGTCTGTCCTTCTAGGTTCTTTGTATTCTCACATAAACACAAAGTGCTCAATAGATGCTCACTGTCATGTTCACAAGAAACACTTAACTTATCAAAAACCATATTATGAAAACAATGGTTCAGTGTGGAAAAGTATATTGGGAACTATAGATTTTCAGACTCCCAATTACTTTCCCTAAAGACATTCTATATGAAAGGGTTTGTTTTTCTTTTTTCTTTTGTTGTGCTTAAAGTGGACAGCTTACTTGGTGACATTGAACCTATCCAGAATTTGATCATATCTAGGTTTACCCAAGAGTAATGTTCTGTCTTTTCTTATCACCACCATTAGCAGTGCACACTTATTACCCTTATCACCCATTGTTATGATAAACAAAGCAGAAAACCATTCAACCAAAGATGCTGTCTTTAGAGGGTAATAGCTTCTTTATCTACTGGCAACAAGACTCCTGACTTCCTTAGTTGAAGAGTGAAATTTTATTCTAACCACTATCAAACTAGGCAAGTACAAAGGTGTTCCTTAATTGATTTTTTTTTCAACTTCCAAATTCTCTTAAGAAAAAACTCATTTTGCAGAAAAATGCCAATACTTAATACTCTGGGTAGCTGAATCTTAGACACTCACAAAATATTTAAATTATCTATAGGTGTTATGTGTGTTTTGCTCATATTGTAGTGTGACTCTGTCAAGCTTTTTATTGAAATTGATTAAAAAATGAACACATAGGAAGTGTTAACATAGAAAGTTGTTAAGCTGAAATTAAAGCTTTTATTTCTGGTTATATGTCCATGTATGTTTATTTTAATATGTTCATTTAGAATCTGACTTGTTCCAAACAAATTTTTGAAGTGGTAATATACTTAATTTTTAAACATATGCTTATATATGTTTTGGATATACGGAACCATTTTTTAGACTCCTGACAAAAACAATGTAGTTTGAAGATAATATCCAAAGAAAGAGAAACTTTACCTTTTTCTCACATAAGAAAAATATAGAGCTGTGATTACAAAGCATGGTATAAAGATGCAAAATATTCTGGTTATTGTTGTACTCTTCTATTTGTATATGTCATGATTCTCACGTGAATTAATACACACTTTAGCAGGCAAAAAAATGTGTTATAAGCTGGAAGAGATGTGAATGTTACAAAGAACTCTATGATATCCATGACAACACGTATTTCTTTTTTGTTGTTGTTGTTGAGGTATAGTTGTTTTACAATATTGTGTTACTTTCTACTGTACAGCAAAGTGAAGTAGAGTTCCATGTGCTATACAGCAGGTTCTTATTAGTTATCTATTTTATACATATTAGTGTATACATGTCAATCCCAGTCTTCCAATTCATTGCACCACCCCCCTGGCCGCTTTCCCCCCTTGGTGTCCATACATTTGTTATCTACATCTGTGCCTCTATTTCTGGCTTACAAACCGGTTCATCTGTACCATTTTTCTAGATTCCACATGTATGCATTAATACATGATACATGTTTTCCTCTTTCTGACTTACTTCACTCTGTATGACAGTATCTAGATCTATCCACGTCCCTACAAATGACCCAATTTCGTTCCTTTTAATGACTGAGTAATATTCCATTGTATATATGTACCACATATTCTTTATCCATTTGTCTGTCAATGGGCATTTAGGTTGCTTCCATGTTCTGACTTGTAAATAGAACTGCAATGAACATTGGGGTGCATGTCGCTTTTTGAATTATGGGTTTCTTCAGGTATATGCCCAGTAGTGGGATTGCTGGGTCGTATGATAGTTCTAACTTTAGTTCTTTAAGGACCCTCCATACTGTTCTCTAGAGTGGCTTTATCAGTTTATATTCCCACCAACAGTGCAAGAGAGTTCCCTTTTCTCCACACTGTTTCCAGCATTTGTTTGTAGATTTTCTGATGATACCCATTCTAACCAATTTGAGGTGATAACTCATTGTAGTTTTGATTTGCATTTCTCTAATAATTTGTGATGTTGAGCAGCTTTTCATGTGACTCTTGGACATCTGTATGTGTTCTTTGGAGAAATGGCTATTTAGGTCTTCTGACCATTTTTTGATTGGATTGTTTGTTTTTTTTTAATATTGAGCTGCATGAGCTGTTTATATATTTTAGAGGTTAATCCTTTGTCCATTGATTCATTTGCAAACATTTTCTCCCATTCTGAGGGTTGTCTTTTCATCTTGTTTATAGTGTCCTTTGCTGTGCAAAAGCTTTTAAGTTTCATAAGGTCCAATTTGTTTATTTTTATTTCCCTTTCTCTAGGAGGTGGCTCAAAAAAGATCTTGCTGTGCTTTTGGTCAAAGAGTGTTCTTCCTATGTTCTCCTCTAAGAGTTTTATAGTGTCCAGTCTTACATTTATGTTTTTAATCCATTTTGAGTTTATTTTTGAGTATGGTGTCAGGAAGTGTTCTAATTTCATTCTTTTACATGTAGCTGTCCAGTTTTCCCAGCACCACTTATTGAAGAGACTGTCTTTTCTCCATTGTATATCCTTGCCTCCTTTGTCATACATTAGTTGATCATAGGTGCATGGATTTATCTCTGGGATTTCTATCCTGTTCCATTGATCTATATTTCTGTTTTTGTGCCAGTACCATATTGTCTTGATTATTGTAGCTTTGTAGTAGAGTCTGAGGTCAGGGAGTCAGATTCCTCCACCTCCGTTTTTTTTCCCTCAAGATTGCTTTGGCTATTCGGGGTCTTTTGTGTATCCATACAGATTGCAAGATTTTTTTGTTCTAGTTCTGTAAATAATACCATTGGTAAATTGGTAAGGATTGCATTGAATCTGTAGATTGCTTTGGGTAGTATAGCCGTTTTCACAATATTGATTCTTCCAATCCAAGAACGTGGTATATCTCTCCATCTGTTTGTGTCATCTTTGATTTATTTCATCAGTGTCTTATAGTTTTCTGAGTACAGGTCTTTTACCTCCTTAAGTAGATTTATTCCAAGGTATTTTATTCTTCTTGTTGCAGTGGTGAATGGGATTGTTTCCTTAATTTCTCCTTCTGATCTTTCATTGTTAGTGTACAGGAATGCAAGAGATTTCTGTGCATTAATTTTGTATCCTACAACTTTACCAGATTCATTAATTAGCTCTAGTAGTTTTCTGATGGCATCTTTAGGATTATCTATGTATAGTATCGTGTCATCTGCATGACAGTTTTACTTCTTCTTTTCCAATTTGTATTACTTTTATTTCTTTTTCTTTTCTGATTGCCGTGCCTAGAACTTCCAAAACTATGCTGAATAATAGTGGTGAGAGTGGACATCCTTGTCTTGTTCCTGATCTTAGAGGAAATGCTTTCAGTTTTTCACCATTGAGAATGATGTTTGCTGTGGGTGTGTCATATATGGCCTTTATTATGTTATAGAGGTTCCCTCTATGCCCACTTTCTGGAGAGTTTTTATCATAAATGGTGTTGAATTTTGTCAAAAGCATTTTCTGCATCTATTGAGATGGTTTTTATTCTTCATAGTGGTTTTTATTCTTCAATTTATTAATATGGTGTATCACGTTGATCGATTTATGTATATTGAAGAATCCTTGCATCTCTGGGATAAATCCCACTTGATCATGGTGTATGATCCTTTTAATGTGTTGTTGGATTCTGTTTGCTAGTATTTTGTTGAGTGTTTTTGCATCTATATTCATCAGTGATATTGGTCTGTAATTTTTTTCTTTTATAGTATCTTTGTCTGGGTTTGCTATCAGCATGATGGTGGCTTCGTAGTATGAGTTTGGGAGTGTTCCTTCCTATGCAGTTTTTTGGAAGAGTTTGAGAAGGATAGGTGTTAGCTCTTCTCTAAATGTTTGATAGAATTCACCTGTGCAGCCATCTGGTCCTAAACGTTTGTTTGTTTGAATATTTTAAATCACAGTTTCAATTTCATTACTTGTGATTGGTCTGTTCATGTTTTCTGTTTCTTCCTGGTTCAGTCTTGGAAGGTTATACCTTTCTAAGATTTTGTCCATTTCTTCCAGGTTGTCCATTTTATTGGCATAGAGTTGCTTGTAGTAGTCTCTTAGGATTCTTTGTATTTCTGCAGTGTCTGTTGTAACTTCTCCTTTTTCATTTATAATTTTATTGATTTGAGTCTTCTCCCTTTTTTTCTTTATGAGTTTGGCTAAAGGTTTATCAATTTTGTTTATCTTGTCAAATAACCAGCTCTTAGTTTTATTGATCTTTGCTATTGTTTTCTTTGTTTCTATTTCATTTATTTCTGCTCTAATATTTATGGTTTCTTTCCTTCTACTAACTTTGGGTTTTGTTTGTTCTTGTTTCTCTGTTTCCTTAGGTGTAACGTTAGATTGTTTATTTGAGATTTTTCTTGTTTCTTGAGGTAAGATTGTATTTCTACAAACTTTCCTCTTAGAACTGCTTTTGCTGCATCCAATAGGTTTTGGATCATTGTGCTTTCATTGTCATTTGTCTCTAGGTATTTTTTGATTTCCTCTTTGATTTCATCAGTGAGCTCTTGGTTATTTAGTAATGTATTGTTTAGCCTCCATGTGTTCGTGTTTTTTATGTTTATTTCCCTGTAATTTATTTCTAATCTCATAGCATTGTGGTCAGAAAAGTTGCTTGATATGACTTCAATTTTCTTAAATTTACCAAGGCTTGATTTGTGACCCAAGATGTGATCTAATCTGGAGAATGTTCCATGTACACTTGAGAAGAAAGTGTAATGTGTGGTTTTTGGGTGGAATGTCGTATAAATATCAATTAAATCTATGTGGTCTGTTGTGTCACTTATAGCTTGTGTTACCTTATTAATTTTCTGTTTGGATGATCTGTCCATTGGTGTAAGTCAGGTGTTAACGTCTCCCACTATTGTTGCATTACCATTAATTTCCTCTTTTATAGCTGTTAACATTTGCCTCATGTATTGAGGTGCTCCTACATTGGGGGCATATATATTTATAATTGTTATATCTTCTTCTTGGGTTAACCCCTTGATCAATATGTACTGTCCTTCCTTGTCTCTTGTAACACTCTTTATTTTAAAGTATATTTTATCTGATATGAGTATTGCTGCTCCAGCATTCTTTTGATTTCCATTTACATGGAATATCTTTTTCCATCCCTTCACTTTCAGTCTGTATGTGTCCCTAGGTCTGAAATGCGTCTTTTGTAGACAGCATATATCTTTGTCTTGTTTTTGTATCCATTCAACAAGCCTGTGTCTTTTGGTTGGAGCATTTAATCCATTCACATTTAAGGTAATTATTGACACGTATGTTCCTATTACCATTTTCTTAATTGTTTTGGGTTTGTTTTTGTAGGTCCTATTCTTCTCTTGTGTTTCCCATTTAAAGAAGTTCCTTTCACATTTGTTGTAGAGCTTGTTTGGTGGTGCTGAATTTTCTTAGCTTTTGCTTGTGTAAAGCTTTTGATTTCTCTGTTGATCTGAATGAGATCCTGGGTGGGTAGAGTAATCCTGTTGTAGGTTCTTCCTTTTCAGCACTTTAAATATATCGTGCCACACCCTTCTAGATTGTAGAGTTTCTGCTGAGAAGTCAGTTGTTAACCTTATGGGAGTTCCCTTGTATGTTATTTGTTGTTTTCCCCTTGTTGCTTTTAATAATTCTTCTTTGCCTTTAATATTTGTCAATTTGATTACTATGTGTTTTGCCATGTTTCTCCTTGGGCTTATCCTGCCTGGAGCTCTCTGCACTTCCTTGGCTTTGGTGGCTATTTCCTTTCCCATGTTAGAGAAGTTTTGTACTATAATCTCTTCAATATTTTCTTGTGTCCTTGCTCTCACTTCTCCTTCTGGCACCCCTGTAATGCAAATGTTGGTGCCTTTAATGCTGTCCCAGAGGTCTCTTAGGCTGTCTTCATCTCTTTTCGTTCTTTTTTCTTTTTATTCTGTCCTGCGGCAGTGAATTTCACTATTCTGTCTTCCAGGTCACTTATCTGTTCTTCTCCCTCAGTTATTCTGCTATTGATTCCTTCTAGTGTACTTCTCATTTCAGTTATTGTATTCTTCATCTCTGTTTGTTTGTTCTTTAACTCTAGGTCTTTGTTAAACATTTCTTGCATCTTCTCGATCTTTGCCCCCATTCTTTTTCCAAGGTCATGGATCATCTTCACTATCATTCTTCTGAATTCTTTTTCTGGAACGTTGCCTATCTCCACTTCATTTAGTTGTTTTTCTGGGGTTTTATCTTGTTCCTTCCTCTGGTACATAGCCCTCGGCCTTTTCATCTTGTCTAACTTTCTGTGAATGTGGTTTTTGTTCCACAGCCTGCAGGATTGTAGTTCTTCTTGCTTTTGCTGTCTGCCCTCTGGTGGATGATGCTATTTAAGAGACTTGTGCAAGTTTCCTGATGGGAGGGACTGGTTGTGGGTAAGGCCAGGTGTTGCTCTGGTGGGAAAACCTCAGTAAAATTTTAAACCCCTTGTCTGGTAATGGGTGGGCCTGAGTTCCCTCCTGTTGGTTGTTTTGCCTAAGGCAACCCAGCACTGGAGGCTACAGGCTCTTTGGTGGGGCCAGTGGTGGACTCTGGGAGGGCTCATGCCAAGGAGTACTTCCCAAAACTGTTGCCAGTGTCCTTGCCCCCGTGGTGAGCCACAGCTGCCACCACCACCGTCCCCCTGCCGGGGACCCTCCAACATTAGCATGTAGGTCTTGTTCAGTCTCCTATGGGTTCACTGCTCCTCCCCTGTGGGTCCTGATGTGCACACTACTTTGTATGTGCCCTCCAAGAGTGGAGTCTCTGTTTCCCCCAGTCCTGTCGAAGTCCCGTAATGAAATCCCTGATTCTCTGGGAATTCCTCCTCCCATTGCCGGACCCCCAGGTTGGGAAGCCTGACGTGGGTCTCAGAACCTTCACTCCAGGGGGTGGACTTCTGTGGTATAATAGTTTAGTACTCATTGTGTTATGTTTGATTAAAATGTTTTAGTGTTTCACTTATTTGTGTTTTTGTGATTTGTTTTTCTGTAGAGATAAATTATTTTCCTAACTTTGAATTCTTATAAAAAATATAGCACATAGGTCATTTTATAAAAGTCATAATGTAACATAATAGTCTCCTTAATTTTCTTTCTGCAGTGCATGCATAAAATAGACATGCTTTATAATGAATTTCATCAATTCAAATGCATATTATACAGAATTGTAGCCATGCTAATGGATTGCTATAGGAAGCTGGAGAATATTAAACCAAATACAGAGTTCTAGGGGAGTTAACTTGATAGAAATATAATAGTTAAAAACATTCTAAAAATTGAAAAATGTTTCTTGCATCATCTCTTCTACCTAGTAGATAGCTTTTAAGTGGATTTAAGAATTGTAATGATGAATTTCAGTTCTATCTTATGCATTTTCATAGGCTAATTATGTTAACGTTTCACTCTGGTGGCAGTATGGGGAAAATTAAAAGGAAAAATAGATATTTACTATAGTTCTGGCTCCTCCCAACCCAAGCCACAGGGCCCCATATTTTTATGTTCCTGTCATTTTTAGAATGGATGTGTTTGTCAATGTATGCATAGTTTGTTACTCTTATTAAATTATTAATTGAGTCTTATGAGTCCCTTTTATGGGGTCTCACCAGGAAATAAAATGGGCATGAGTAAATCAGGAATAATATGCAAGCTGCTGATAATTCTACCTCTTATACAATGATCTTACACATCTCTTACATTGTTTTTTACAGAATAGATTTTATCTTACGAGCTACTAAGGTTCTTTAGTAGTTCCAAGGGTAATTCAATTATATTGTTTTCAAATATATAATTTGACCTGTCTTAAAAAAATTATGGGAATGACTTTCCTACAGTAGATTATATTTAAGAGGCTATGTAAAACAGACGTGTCTGAGGTATAAATATCCTTTACTGTAGGCTGACAAATTTATATATGCTTAAGAAATAAATGATCAAGTTTCATGGTTACAGTCTTCTATTGAAAGCTGAGTTGACTTATCTTTCTTTCAGTAGATAGTCAACATATCTTCTCTATGATACAAACTAAATATTTCTTTAAAAATGATTTAAAAATCTGTGTATATGCTCAAGAACTTATGCTGATACTGATTTGAAACTTGCAATTAAATTTGACAAGAAAAGAGTAAATAATGGTAATACCAACTATGGTCTTAGCTGTTAAAGACTTCTACTTACAATATCAGATTTTGAATAGGATTACCACCATTTATAGAGTTGGCTGCAAAATATAGACCTGCTGGCTATAAATATTTTATATCATTTATTAAAAAACAACAACTAATAACATTTACCAATAACCACAATTAAGATTTTTAGACAATTTATGACTATGATAATTAAATCATATCAAAGAATACATTTGTACATTTGTAAATTTGTCCATTCTGTTTATCCAGTTATATAAACACTGATGGCTTGTACTAAAGGGGTATAAAAGAGTATAAAATGAAAGCAGGCTGCTAGACCTTCAAAGTTCTACTGGCAAGAAAATAGTCTGAGGAAACTACTCAGGTATGAACATATGCTGTCTTCTATGATAAAGAAAGGAGGCTTGGAGAGCTGAACCAATAGCTCAGAGGGTGTGACAGAAAATCACAGGTTATTAATGCCAGAACTTGAAACTGAATCAAGATCTGGCCAGAGTTTGCCTGGCTGGATTTCAGAACTGCCTTGGACCAATGACTTATTTTTACTATCTTTTTCCTGCTTTTTGCTAGAAAAAGACCTATAATGTTAATTTTGTTCCTGTCCCACCATAGTATGTTAGGTGGGTTGAAAGAAGATAACTTGTTCTCTTTAATTTCATGAGTCATGGTGAGAGATTGTGTCCCAGGACCTGTATCTAATAGATTACACTTACCAGCCTCATCTGAACTTGGACATGACGTAGGTGATGAGATTTTGGACTTGGAGCTGATGCTGTAATGGGATGAGATCTTGGGGTGTGATAAATGTGTCCTGAATGTGGTAGGGAAATGAAGAATCCCTGGGATCCAGATTGCTCACTATACTGGACACACCATAAGGTGAACCCTAATGGGTCATGTTCTGTAATTCCCTTTCTTTAAGCACAAGCAGAACACTTCTTCTAGCCAACAGATCATGGAAATGGTCAAGGGTTTTGGCTGACATAATTAATATCCGAAATCAGTTGTTCTTGAGTTAATCAAAAGGGAAATTATTATGGGTGAGCCTCAGTTAATCAGGAGAAAGCCTTTAAATGAGGGACTGGACCCCTTCCTGAGGTGATAAAGTCTCTTTCCTGCTG
>NW_006777424.1:40107-60746 GCF_000442215.2 Lipotes vexillifer
AGATCCACATAAGAAAAGGTATTCTGCCACACCCTCTGTAGCTCGGGTGCAGATCTTTCCCCAAGTGATCCTCTGATGAAAATGCAGTCCCAATGATATTTTGTGAAACCGTAAGCAGATGATCCACCTATACTTCGCTGACACCTGACCCATAGAAATTGTGAGATAATAAATGGCTGTTGTTTTAAACCAGTAAGTTTGTGCTAATTTGTTATGTAGCAGTAGAAAACTAATGCAGTGACAATGTTTTTCTTTTATTTTTCTGAGCATTTCTATTTCATTTTTTTATAGTTCCATTTTTCTGCTGAAATTTCCTATATGTTCTTCCATGTTTAAACCTTTTCCACTGGAACTTTTAACACATTAAGTATTGCTCTTTTAAATTCCCTCTTTGATGTTTCCAATATCTAGATCATGTCTAACTCAGGTTCTGTTGGGTTTTTTTGTTTCTTGACAACATGTTGTTTTTGTTGTTCTGTTTTTCTGACTCACAATTGCTGATGAATTATTGAACTTTTTATCTAGAAAAGGAGAACAGTAGAGATGAAGCTAAGTAATTTTTATGCTTGAAGATGAGAATACTGCTTCTTAGTGTTAGGTTGTTATTGTGTGTTTGGGGAGAAGGTTGCGATAAGCTCATCAAAAATTAAGCTGGATTTAGGTTTTACTTTTGGTATGACTACATTTAGTGCACCACTGAATTCAAGCCCTCTAATGTTATCCTTCTGATTGGGTTAGATGATGAGATGCTAAAGAGTTTTCTTCAATGTTCATTTTCTACCTTCAGCTTTCTGCCTTCCTTTTATGCCTGAACCTCAAATAGGAACTGTGTCCATCTCTTTACCTTTTGGTTAGAGGTATACAGCTGTTGCTTGTCACTCAGTTCTTATAAGCTTGGTGGTGGAATGGAGGAAAGTTTCTCTGTTGACCTGATCCAGCCTCTTTCTTAGGCAGGCCTGTGTTCCTGAGCTTGAAAGGGGGATTATTTCAGTAACCCTGCCTCTACCAACTTCTGCCTGTATGTCTTGTGGGCATTATACAATAGAATGTTGTGTCTGTTCCTCAAAGTAGGAGACTTCTAATGGCATGAGCCCTGGCCTCCTAAAGTAAAGGGATTTTTTGGTTTGACTTTTGTTTTTTCCTTTTCCCGGACTCAGTAGGTCTTCACCTGTGCCCTGGAGGGTGTCAGAGAATTTCCTTAATAGTGTTGCTGTTACTGCGTTTTATGGCTTTCTAACAGTGGTGGCCACTCCCCTCCATCAAAGGTGGGATGAAAAATTGTTACAGGTATTTGGAAAACAGTTTTCCAGATTCTTATAAACTTATTCAAAAACTTTACATGTGCCACAGTAATTCCAATCTTAGGTATTTACTCAAGGGAAATTAAAGCATTTGTTCAGACAAAAATCTGTGCCTGAATGTCTGTAGCACTGTAATTCATAATCACCCTACACTTGGAACAACTCAAATGTCCTTTAACTAGAAAATGGAAAAACAAATATATTATATCTGCACAATAGAATGTTACTTAGAAATAGAAAGGAAAAATTACTGATGCACAAAACTATATGGATGAACCTTGATTACATTATGCTAAGTGAAAGAAGCCAAATTTAAAATGTAACATACTGTACAATTCATTTACATGACATTCTGGAGATGATAAAAACTATAGGGACTGAAAATAGATCATTGCTTGCAAGATGGGAGTTGGGGGAGGAGTTGACAATAAAAGGGTACAGGAAAATTTGGGGGATGATAATATTCTATATCTTGATTTGTTGTTGGTTGCATGACTATGCATTTGTCAATATTCATAAACTCTGTCAAAAAATGTAAGTTTTACTGTCAGTAAATTATACCTCAATGAAACAGTTTTTTAAAAGTTTGCAAATATTTTACTCAAGTATTTAAAAATTAAAATAGCAAAAAAAATGAAAATGGGAAATAAGATGGACAATAATATAAACTAATTGAAAAAATACAGATGCAATCTAAAATTCACCTAGAACTTTGCAGTTTCTGTGGAAATGCAAATTAAGTAGAGAAATGTCTAGCAAGATTAATTTTAAAAGAAGACAAAAAATATTAATAAAATCAAAATACAAGATTTATCTATAGCATTAGTAGAAATGTTAAAAATGAGATTATTATAAAAAATTGTATGTCAATTTCCTTGTAAGCTTTTATAGAATGAGTAATTCCCTAAAGGTCATGCCTTTGTGTAATCTCCTCATCCTGAGAGAATATGGCAAAAATGATGGAATAGCATTTTCATGATAAGATTATACTAAATGAAAAGTTGAAGAGATTCTGCAGATATAAATACCTCATCAGTTGATTTTAAGTAAATAAAAAATGAGATTATCTTGTTTTAGTCTGAGCTAAGCAGGTGAGCCCTTTAAACATGAGGTCAGAGACTTCTAGAAGAAGCCCTGTTTCTGGCTTTGAAGATGCAAACTGCCATAAATTCTACAACCACAAAATCAGTTTTGCCAACAACCCGATGGAGCTTAGAAGCAAATCTTTCTCTTGTTGAGTCTCCTGATGAAAATGTTGCCTCACCTACCTTTGCAGAATTGGGGACCTTGAATAGAGAAAGCAGCTAGATGATGTCTGGTCTCTGACCTGCAGAAACTGGGAGATAATAAATGGTTTGTTGTTTTAAGCCACTTTGTATGAGATGATTTGCTACACAGCATAGAAAACTGGTGTAGATTTTGGTAACAGGGCTATTTCTATTTCTCCCAAAATCCATTTCCTAGAAATCCAGTATATTTACAGTAACCAACTGAGACTAACCAGATGTATCCTGCTAAAAATCTTTCTTTTTTCTTTTTTGGATAGGGATCTCATTATATTTCTAATAAATACCTTATTACCTCTCTTTTTTGCTCTGTTTTCCTATAGGACACTATCATGTTAAAACATTCCTCACCCTATAAGCCCAATTTAGACATTATACCTTTAATATACAAGGAGGTCAGGTCAAAGTCAGTCATTTACCAGGGTTTTCCTAAATATAACTTAGTGATCAATGCAATTATAACAGCATAAAAAATCTCACATAAAAAGCAACACTAGACACAGACAAGTTTATAGGTGATTTCAAATACAGTTTCAAAAGTTAGAGTTCCTGCTTATACATAGTGTTCTAAAAAACTGAATGAAAGTCAAGTACCCCAGCTTATCTATGAAGCAAATTTTAACCATGATATTTAAAACAGTGATTATAAGAAAGAAAAACTATTAATTATTCTGAATTATGTCTAGATATCCAAAATTAAAGCAACCCCAAAGAAAAAATATATGCATTTTCTACTATGTAACTGATGAGTTATAGAATTGAGGAACCCCAAATCCAAAATTCCCGAGTATATTGTTTATATACATGTTGTTCAAAACTCATCTGTTAATCTGATATTCAATTGCATCCAAACACTGGAGAAAGGGAAGTTATTTTGGAAGCTGAATCTGGCAGATTCAGTACCCTCCACTGAGGAATACTTTATCTCTGCCTAGTTCTTGCCTGTATCCTTTGAATCACTAGTAAATTTAGTGTTGGTAAGATCTGTGTGTTAGTTTTCTGTTGGTGCCATAAAAAAATTATCACAGATTTAGCAGATTGAACAACACAAATTTTATTATTTTACAGTTCTGTAGGTCACAAGTCAGACATGGGTCTCACTGGGCTGAAATCAAGCTGTTGGCAGGCTGTGTTCCTTTCTGAAGGCTCTAGAGGGGGATCAGTTTCTTTGTTCATTCAGGTTGTTGTTAGAATCTGATTCCTTGCAAGTACAGAATTGAGGTCCCATTTCCTTTACATCTTTCAGCCGTTCTAGAGACATCCCACATGGCCTGGCTAGTGGCTCCTTTCTACACTTTGAAGGCCAGCAATGGTGGGTGGGGTGCTTCTCACACTTTGACTCTTTCCTACCTGTTTTTCTATTGTCACATCTATCTAACTTATCTTTCTGCCTTCTTGTTCCATTTCAGGGCCCATGTAATCACTTTGGTACCATCAGTTAATCCAGAATAATCTCCCTATTATAAAATCTGTAACCTAATTTTACTTGCAATGTTCTTTTTCCATGTAACATAACATGTTCACAGATTCCAAGGATTAGGGCATGGATATCTTTAGAGGCCTTTATTCTGCCTATCACAATCTATAATCCAGTGGAGGCTGCCTTGATAATTAATTCCACCATGTAAACAAAGTGGGAGGATCTTACATGACAATGTTTTGCCATGGCCTTCAAGATCCTACATGATCTGACCTACTTCTTCCTTGACTTCACCTCAGGCATTTTTTCCTCACACCCTGTTCCTCCAACACAGCAAATGTGCTTGTAATTCAGTCTTTATACTCTTGCTCTTCCCTCCATCTCAAACGTTTTCTCCACTTTTGCACAAATAATGTCCCCATCTCTGTATAATTCAGCTCTTAATGTAAATGGGTTTTAAACCATGATATCTAAATTAACCACTTTCCTCATTCGATCTCTATCGTATTACCCCAACTTATTGTCTTCACAACATTTATTACTTTCTTAAATTAACTAGTAAAGTGAGGATTAATCTAGCAACTATAATTATTTCAAGAAATAAATAACACCAACGACTACAATGCATACAATTCTTGTTTGAATTGAACAAACAAGAAAGCTATTTGGTATTCTTCTTACAGGAGATGGAATGGAAGAGGGCTTCATGGAAAAATCAATCTCTGTGAGAAAACAAAATCCAATATAAAATATGTTATACAAGTGATCTATTGCAATAAATGCATAATAAAATAGCAATGCTATTTTCTAATGGAGTTATGTTAGAAGAGATAGGCAACTAACCAGATGTCTGCTTTTGTAGTTGAAACAGCAGGTCCATGTATCTCTCATATAGTGTTACCTTGTATGCTGAGAAGTGGAAACTTCCCACTGACATGCCTTTTATTTTTAACTGTTTGATATTATCGTTTAACTAAATGTAAATTCTAACTTTATAGAATAAACTTTCCAACTGGAAAAAAAATTACTTCCAAATTGGCCTATTACATGCAAAAGAAGCAGGTATATTGTGAGTAAAATGTTCTATTTGCCTCTGGCTAGCTGTAAGTTCTCCATTCTGGCTCCCAGGAGTTCTTTGCTCCTCACACAAGGCCATGTTGAGCACCGAATAATTTGTTAAAATTTTTTCTATGTAGATATTGAGAAATATGTCATCCTAATTCCATAAAGGAGAAAAATAAATGCTAGCCAAACAACATATTATCAATTTTATGAAATGGTAGGGTTATAGACTATTTAACATGCTAGAAAATAAAACGCTGTTTTAATAAACATTCATAAGTGCATTGTTCATATTATCTCTTCATTTATCATTTAAAATGTCCAATATTTTACAATGAATAAGAAAAATTGTTACTTTGTAATTTAAATTTCAATTCAAATTTCCATAAAATGATTCAGATTGTTCGATGCATATTTTGAATTAATCAAGCTGTATCTTTTAACCTTTCTTAAAGACAATAGGAATGTACTTGTTGAAAGGTTAACCATTACCTACTATAATTTAAAATTTTAAAACTAATGCTCTAATGGCATTGTTGAATCCATACTCATATATCTAATCACCAAAAGAGTTGGCCATTTGTCATATTTTGATTAAATGGAATTACATCATGATTTATTTTGGTTACTTCATTCTGATATGTTACATAGGGTTTTACATTTTTCATTTAATTTTAAGGAATGATCTGAAAAATAATATTGGAAATAGATTATAATATTGAAGTAAATAAAATGTTGCTTTAAAATAACATTTTAACATAAAAAGATTTGGTATTTGAATATCTGAGATTTACTTAAAGTAGAATCAAGTAAAATGTACAAATACTCAAGAATAGGAAGGACAAATATATGGGACAGGTAACGACTGACAACTAATTGGAAAAAATGTTCTTATGTATCCATTAGATGTTCTCAGAGTTTATAGAGCTGAAAAATTTCAAGCATTTAAAAGAATTGATGGCCCAGTTTTTAGGATATAGTCACTAATGTTCCAAAACATTCTCAATTGACATAATTCGATATCTTAAAATACAATAGAACAACCACTAATAAAATCATTGCCACCATCACAAACTATTTTTGGTAGTCTGGGGTGTTCAATTTGTGTCTCTAGTCTTTGATGCACCTTCATATTTCCTTGCCCTCTACACTGCGAAGCACGGAAACTCCTGGCAACATTCTCAGTGTATTTGCCTTAGGTGACTGTCTTGTTTAATTGGCTGATCCACTGTGCCCTGTTCGTATTACTGTCTTTCAGGCCTTGCCTCTATCTGTGTATTTAAACTTTTTTCCAATTTTAATTAAAAATGGCCTACATAGGTATGTATGCATAATATATTCCAGACAAACAAAAACTGTTTTGGATTGCCATTTCTTTTTAAGTGTCTAATGGAGTTCTAAGACCAAGCTTGAGAACAGATTGCTGCATGTCTTGCTTTTAAGTAGAACAAAATTTATAAGTTGTGTTTTATTCTTTACATCAGTTTAGGTGTCAGGAATGATATATGTAGTAATTTGTAGAGTAGCAGACCAAATATTGATGAGCTGACAGGTGTTAGATATGTGCTATCTTTTTAAAGATGCTATATTGCATCTGATTAAACTCACACTTCTGCTTTAGCGAGGTATCTGTCTGTACATACAGGAATGAAAAAAAAAAAGAATGTAATGAGAATCTTAAATTTGTGCACCCTGAGGGTATCATTGAAAAGATAGCATAAGATTGGTTTTAAAAAATAATTCATAAAAATCTGAGCCTATAATCAGCAGTGCTGTAGTTGCAAAATTTAATGCTGGGATATGTGAATCAAAGCATATATATTATTTTTCATGCTTCCATGAAATTGGTATATTATTTACTGCAAAAATTCTCTATAAATAAAGTAGGATGTGGAAGGTACTCAAACAATTTCAATTTATAATGGAACAATGCCCTTCCCTGATGCCTTCAGCTGGTGCCCTTTTAGCACTAAACCCCAGCTCCCTTCCAAGTAATGGCATGAGGGTCAAACTACTTGTTACAGTAAATGAAAGGCTTTCCTCCCCATAGCCCACTTTGCAGGAACTTCTCTCTCAAATCTCTGCACTGCTTGTGCTAAAAACATCTTCACAGCTTGTACTTCAGATTGGAATTGTAATGTGCTCACTAATATCTCCCAGACTGATACATGCAATCCTACAGTTATTTAGTATGACGTGTATGTTCATTTACCAGGTGGTCAGACAGAACACAAATAATGTTGGGATTATTAATTTAATATGAATAATGAATACATTTTTTAAATGGATGTAAACACAAACTTTTTGAATCTCACCTCATTCACTTAGGTATAGATTCATTGGTAACTGATTATAATCAATATATTTCTTTTCTAAGTTATTGGTATTTATTACATTTTAAATATTTGTTTTCTTTTAATATGGATTAATTTATTTTTATGGATTTATAGGTTTTCATGAAGTTTTACCTTATAATTGGTAGTAAGCATGTGAATAAAATATATCTTATTTGGTATCTTAATCACTATATATATATGTGTAGTTAGTAAGATTTTTAGAAAAACAATGGCCTACCTTCAACTTCAGATATATCTCTCAAGGCCTCACTAGCCATATTGTCATAATTTAAGTCCCAGAGTCAACTTTTAACCCAGGTCCCAGACTCAACTTTTAACTCAGTCTCAACTTTTAACCCAGCAAATTTCAATAAAATTTGCTCAGAAAGCCCTAACTGGACAGAAACATAAATTTTTGCCACAGTTCAACATCTGTGATCATTGTCCCCCTTTACTGAATATAATTCCTAAATAATATTATTAATTCATGTATATTATCTATTATGTTGTATATGACATTTACCTATACCATTTAATTGGACATTTAATTTGCTTATAATTTGTTGCAATTTTAAATAAAATAGAAGAATTGCAAATGATATCTATTTTAGGTGTTTTCCCCCAAATAAATTTAAAGCAGTAGAACTATTGGGTTTAGCTTATTTCTTCAGATTAAATTTATATAAGTGAAATTGTTTTGTCAAAGAAACCTTAAATTATAAAAGCATCCCCCAAAATAGTGATGGCAGTTTATACCTTTGAAAAGACAACATTTGAACCTTAGAATACCAATACTGATTTAATGCATATTGCAATTATTACTTTGTATTTTTTCAATTTTATTTAATTTTATAGTTTATTGAGCACTTTGATCTGTAGACATTTTGAATTATATATTATTTAT
This sequence comes from Lipotes vexillifer, assembly GCF_000442215.2. Taxonomy (NCBI): domain Eukaryota; kingdom Metazoa; phylum Chordata; class Mammalia; order Artiodactyla; family Lipotidae; genus Lipotes; species Lipotes vexillifer. Next base: position 48,417 of record NW_006777424.1, read on the forward strand.
GCCATTTCTCATCATATATATCCTTCTCATTTTAAAGTGTAATGAGAAAAAACAATCTAGATTAAAAACGACATGTAATTTTTATAGTTGTCTTATTTTTTAAAGTAATACATGATTATTTAATACCTTTGATAATACCAAAAATAATAAAAATACAAAATGGGAACTTAACAATAAAACTTTGACTTTATACATAAATCCTGCTTGACTACTTCAGTGACAATGAACCAAAATGGCTTTCTTGTCATTGTTTTAAATGCAGTAAAAATCCAAACGACATTGTATATAGTAATTTGCGTGCATTAATAATTTGTCTTGTATTGTATGGAGTAATTTGAATGCAGTAATAACCCACCAAAGAATCTAAATGTAGTTATTGAAGTGTAGTAAAATAAAATTAAATTAAAAAGGAGGGACCTTCTTTTTAATAAAATTAAAAATAAGAATTATGACTGATTTCCAGATAAGAGAAAAGGTGGAGAGACATAAAAGATAAGAAAGGAGCTTGAAATAGTGGCCCAGGCTCTTGCGGCCCCAGGGGCTCTATCTGTATTTCTAGAGGGGGCTTCAACTCTTACATGAGAGAAAAGGAAATGAGTAGAGGCCACAGATGTGGAAGGAGAGTCAGGCAAACTCTCAAGACTCTTATCTGAGGCCCGTACATGGGAAGAAAAGCAGCATTTCGTACAGTTTGGTGTGTGGGAGAGGCTGCTTGACTCAGAGGAGGAACATTCTAGCCCTTTAATAAGGTCAACAAGCCAGTAGTTAAATTCAGAAAACATAGACAAAGTCATACCAGGAAACTGAAAATTCACAAATAGAAATTTGTGTCTTTAGAAGGAGACTGTCTTCCTAGGCCAAGCAATGGGAGGTATTTTTACCAGGTGAGGCGATATTGAAGTGAGGTTTTAGTTATCACAGCCTCATTAGAGTACAGTGAAGCAGACAAAACTCCAGGTGTGCGAGAAAGGAGGAAGCAAAGGATAGCTCTACCTTTGCTCTAGTAAGATATGGGGCTAATATTATCTATTACTTTAAAAGGCCATATTTCTACTAGAAGTAAATGGTCAGGAAATACTCGATGACATAGATATAACAATAAAATTTAAACAAATGAATAGGAGTCTTTTTATAGATGAGATGATGGGAATGAGAAGGCAGGCAGAGAGAGATGAAGAACAAGAAAGGAAGAAAAATTTAGTCATAAAATGAATTAGGGAAAAATGAAGTAAGATTGGACGTCACTCGATATGTGTATCTCAAGAGGATACATTTTAAGTGATTAAAATGAATTCACATAAATGGATTTATGCATTTAAACACATTATTTTTGTTAAAGAAAAGATGGGCATTGTTTGATTGGGTTGTTTGTTTTTTTGATATTGAGCTGCATGAGCTGTTTTAATATTTTGGAGATCAATGCCTTGCCACTTGCTTCATTTGCAAATATTTTCTCCCACCCTGAGGGTTTTCTTTTTATCTTGTTTATGGTTTCCTTTGGTGTGCAAAAACTTTTAAGTTTAATTAGGTCCCATTTGTTTACTTTTGTTTTTACTTTCATTCCTCTAGGAGGTGGGTCAAAAAAGATCTTGCTACAATTATACGTCAAAAAGTTCTGCCTGTGTTTTCCTCTAAGTGTTTTATAGTGTCCGGCCTTACATTTAGGTCTTTAATCCATTTTGAGTTTATTTTTATGTATGGTGTTAGGGAGTGTTCTAATTTCATTCTTTCACATGTAGCATGGGCAAAAGACCTAAATAGACACTTCACCAAAGAAGACATACAGATGGCCAACAAACACATGAAAAGATGCTCAACATCACTAATCATTAGAGAAATGCAAATCAAAACTACAATGAGGTATCACCTCACACAGTTCAGAATGACCATTGTCAAAAAATCTACATACAATAAATGCCGGAGAGGGTGTGAAGAAAAGGGAACCCTCTTGCACTGTTGGTAGGAATGTAAACTGATACAGCCACTATGGAGAACAACATGGAGGTTCCTTAAAAAACTACAAATAGAACTACCATATGACTCAGCAATCCCACTCCTGGGCATATACCTGGAGAAAACCATAATTCGAAAAGATACATGCACCCCAATGTTCATTGCAGCACTATTTACAATAGCCAAGACATGGAAGCAACCTAAATGTCCATCAACAGAGGGATGGATAAAGGAGATGTGGTACATATATACAATAGAATATTACTCAGCCATGAAAAGGAACAAAATTGTGCCATTGGCAGAGACGTGGATAGACCTAGAGACTGTCATACAGAGTGAAGTAAGTCAGAAAGAGGAAAACAAGTATCATATAACATATATGGAATCTAGAAATATGATACAGATGAACTTATTTGCAAAGCAGAATAGAGACACAGACAGAGAGAAAAGATGTATGGACACCAAGGGGGAAGAGCAGGTGGGATGAATTGAGAGATTGGGTTTGACTTATATATACTACTATCTATAAAATAGTTAACTAATGAGAACTTATTGTATAGCACAGGGAACTCTACTCAGTGCCCTGTGTTAGCTTAAATGGGAAGAAAATCCGAAAAAGAGGGGATATATGTATATATATATAGTGGATTCACTTTGCTGTACAGCAGAAACTAACACATTTTAAAGCAACTATACTCCAATAAAAATTAATTAAAAAAAAAGAAAAGATGGGCAAAATTGGCAATGATGATTGGATATTGCGATATAGAGAAAAACAACATTTTTAAAACTTAAAGAGACATTTCTTAAGTCTATTCCTAACAAATGTGTTACCTGTAAATCCTGCAGTGAAATCTGCAGTGTATCATGCCATTCATTCTGTTCTCTTTGTATACATATGTGTGCATATAAAGAGAGGGAGAGAGGGTGGAATGGAGGGGGAGGAAGAGAGACAGTGGGCTTATAACCACTCTGATCATGGCTCAAAGTATCTTTTTCAACAATACTCCTTTTCCTCACTCACAGGGTGAGGTGTTTGCTCATATTGAGTTGTTCCGTCTCAGACACCAGCACAACTGCATGGGGTGTTGGAAGTCCTCACTTCTCATGAATAGGGAGTTATGTTATACTGTTTCCCACTGTGCCTCACTGTGTCCTCAGTACTTTTCTTCAAGCTCCTTGCTTGCATCAGCCTCACTTTCATCTTTCGGAAGTTTTGTACTGTTACCCCATTGTTTCTCCACACCCAGGCCAGATCAACTATTACAAGGGCATCTTTGATGCCAGTGGATTGAGTATGCTAGAAAGCAATCTAGAAGTAATCCTTACCATTCATTCATTCATTTTAAAAATAAGCATAATTTCTTTATAAGAACTTCAGGATTTTGATAAATGTCCTTAAGGGAATAAATGAAAGCGAGATAAACTTGGTCTGACATTTTATCCCTATTTTGAATCCTATCAGTTTTACTCCATATTTTTGTTTTGTACTTGGCCTCTTCCTAAAATATTTTTTTCAGAACTTTGTGTTTATTTAATTTTTCTTTGAATTTTTGAATTTAATTTTATTCTTTTATACAGCAGGTCCTTATTAGTCATCCATTTTAGACACACCAGTGTATACATGTCAACCCCAATCTCCCAATTCATCACACCACCACCACCACCCGCCGATGCTTTCCCCCCTTGGTGTCCATACATTTGTTCTCTACATCTGTGTCTCGGTTTCTGTCCTGCAAACCGGTTTTCTAACTTCCACATATATGCGTTAATATACGATACTTGTTTTTCTCTTTATGACTTACTTCATTCTGTATGACAGTCTCTAGATCCTTCCACGTCTCTAGAAAGGACCCAATTTCATTCCTTTTTACGGCTGAGTAAAATTCCATTGTATATATATACCACATCTTCTTTACCCATTCGTCTGTTGATGGGCATTTAGGTTGCTTCCATGACCTGGCTATTGTAAATAATGCTGCAGTGAACATTGGGGTGCATGTGTCTTTTTGAATGATGGTTTTCTCCGGGTATATGCCCAGTAGTGGGATTGCTGGGTCATATGGTAGTTCTATTCTTAGTTTTTTAAGGAACCTCCATACTGTTCTCCATAGTGGCTGTATCAATTTACATTCCCACCAACAGTGCTAGATGGTTCCCTTTTCTCCACACCCTCTCCAGTATTTGTTGTTTGTAGATTTTTCTGATGATGCCCATTCTAACTGGTGTGAGGTGATACCTCATTGTAGTTTTAATTTGCATTTCTCTAATAATTAGTGATGTTGAGCAGTCTTCATGTGCTTCTTGGCCATCAGTATGTCTTCTTTGGAGAAATGTCTATTTAGGTCTTCTGCCCATTTTTGGATTGGGTTGTTTGTTTTTTTAATATTGAGCTGCATGAGCTGTTTATATATTTTGGAGATTAATCCTTTGCCTGTTGATTTGTTTGTAGATATTTTCTCCCATTCTGGGGGTTGTCTTTTTGTCTTGTTTATGGTTTGCTTTGCTGTGCAAAAGCTTTTAAGTTTCATTAGGTCCCATTTGTATATTTTTGTTTTTATTTCCATTACTCTAGGAGGTGGGTCTAAAGAGATCTTGCTGTGATTTGTGGCAAAGAGTGTTCTTCCTGTGGTCTTATATTTAATTCTTTAATCCATCTTTAGTTTATTTTTGTGTATGGTGTTAGGAAGTGTTCTAATTTCATTCTTTCACATGTAGCTGTCCAGTTTTCCCAGCACCACTTATTGAAGAGACTGTCTTTTCTCCATTGTATATCCTTGCCTCCTTTGTCATAGATTAGTTGACCATAGGTGCGTGGGTTTATCTCTGGGCTTTCTATCTTTTTCCATTGATCTATATTTCTGTTTTTGTTCCAGTACCATATTGTCTTGATTACGGTAGCTTTGTAGAAGAGTCTGAAGTCAGGGAGTCTGATTCCTCCAGCTCTGCTTTTTTCCCTCAAGACTACTTTGGCTATTCGTGGTCTTTTGTGTCTCCATACAAATTTTAAGATTTTTTTTGTTCCAGTCCTGTAAAAAATACCATTGGTAATTTGATAGGGATTGCATTGAATCTATAGATTGCTTTGGGGAGTATAGTCATTTTCACAATATTGATTCTTCCAGTCCAAGAACATGCTATATCCCTCCATGTGTTGGTATCATCTATAATTTCTTTCATCAGTGTCTTATAGATTTTTGCATACAGGTCTTTTGTCTCTTTAGATAGGTTTATTCCTAGGTATTTTGTTCTTTTTGTTGCAATGGTAAATGGAATTGTTTCCTTAATTTCTTTCTGATCTTTCATTGTTAGTGTATAGGAATGCAAGAGATTTCTGTGCATTAATTTTGTATCTTGCAACTTTACCGAATTTATTGATTAGCTCTAGTAGTTTTCTGGTGGCATCTTTAGGATTTTCTATGTATAGTATCATGTCATTTGCAAACAGTGACAGTTTTACATCTTCTTTTCCAATTTGGATTCCTTTTATTTCTTTTTCTTCTCTGATTGCCATGGCTAGGACTTCCAAAACTATGTTCAGTAATAGTGGTGAGAGTGGACATCCTTGTCTTGTTCCTGATCTTAGAGGAAATGCTTTCAGTTTTTCACCATTGAGAATGATGTTTGCTGTGGATTTGTCATATATGACTTTTATTATGTTGAGGTAGACTCCCTCTATGTGCACTTTCTGGAGAGTTTTTATCATAAATGTGTTGAATTTTGTCAAAAGCTTGTTCTGCATCTATTGAGATGATCATATGGTTTTTACTCTTTAGTTTGTAAATATGGTGTATCACATTGATTTGCATATATTGAAGAATCCTTGCATCTCTGGGATAAATCCCACTTGATCATGGTGTATGATCCTTTTCATGTGTTGTTGGATTCTGTTTGCTAGTATTTTGTTGAGGACTTTTGCATCTATATTCATCAGTGATATTGGTCTGTAATTTTCTTTTTTTGTAGTATCTTTCTCTGGTTTTGGTATCAGGGTGATGCTGACCTCATAGAATGAGTTTGAGAGTGTTCCTTCCTCTGCAATATTTTTGAAGAGTTTGAGAAGGATGGATGTTAGCTCTTCTCTAAATGTTTGATAGAATTCACCTGTGAAGCCATCTGGTCGTAGACTTTTGTTTTTTGGAAGATTTTTAATCACAGTTTCAATTTCATTACTTGTGATTGGTCTGTTCATATTTTCTATTTCTTCCTGGCTAAGTCTTGGAAGGTTATACCTTTCTAAGAATTTGTCCATTTCTTCCAGGTTCTCCATTTTATTGGCATAGAGTTGCTTGTAGCAGTCTCTCAGGATGCTTTGTATTTCTGCAGTGTCTGTTGTAACTTCTCCTTTTTCATTTATAATTTTATTGATTTGAGTCCTCTCCCTCTTTTTCTTAATGAGTCTGGCTAATGGTTTATCAGTTTTGTTCATCTTCTCAAAGAACCAGCTTTTAGTTTTATTGATCTTTGCTATTGTTTTCTTTGTTTCTATTTCATTTATTTCTGCTCTGATCGTGATGATTTCTCTCCTTCTGCTAACTTGGGGCTTTGTTTGTTCTTCTTTCTCTCTTCCTTTAGGTGTAAGGTTAGATTGTTTATTTGAGATTTTTCTTGTTTCTTGAGGTAGGCTTGTATAGCTATAAACTTCCCTCTTAGAACTGCTTTTGCTGCATCCCATAAGTTTTGAATCATCATGTTTTCATTGTCATTTGTCTTTAGGTATTTTTTGGTTTCCTCTTTGATTTCTTCAGTGATCTCTTGGTTATTTATTAATGTATTGTTTACCCTCCATGGATTTGTGTATTTTATATTTTTCTCCCTGTAATTGATTTCTAATCTCATAGCATTGTAGTCAGAAAAGATGCTTGTTTGATTTCAATTTTCTTAAATTTACTGAGGCTTGATTTGTGACCCACGTGCTGTCCTGGAGAATGTTCCATGCGCACTTAAGAAGAAAGTGTAATCTGTTTTTGGATGGAATGTCCTATAAATATCAATTAAATCTATCTGGTCTATTGTGTTATTTAAAGCTCGTGTTTCTTTATTAATTTTCTGTTTGGATGATCTGTCCTTTGGTGTAAGTGAGGTGTTAAAGTCCTCCACTATAATTGTGTTATGTTGATTTCCTCTTTTATAGCTGTTAGCAGGTGCCTTATGTATTGAGGTGCTCCTATGTTGGGTGCATATATATTTATCACTGTTATAGCTTCTTCTTGGATTGATCCATTGATCATTATGTAGTGTCCTTCCTTGTCTCTTTATTTTAATGTGTATTTTATCTGATATGAGTATTGCTACTCCATCTTTCTTTTGATTTCCATTTGCATGGAATATCTTTTTCCATCCCCTCACTTTCAGTCTGTATGTGTCCCTAGGTCTGAAGTGGGTCTCTTGTAGAAAACATATATATGGATGTTGTTCCTGTATATTGTCAGCAAGCCTGTGTCTTTTGGTTGGAGCATTTAGTCCATTCACTTTTAAGGTAATTATCAATATGTATGTTCCTACTGCCATTTTTTTAATTGTGTTGGGTTTGTTTTTGTAGGTCCTTTTCTTCTCTTGTGTTTCCCACTTAGAGAAGATCCTTTAGCATTTGTTGTAGAGCTGGGTTTTTGGTGCTGAATTCTCTTAGCTTTTGCTTGTCTGTAAAGCTTTTGATTTCTCCATCCAATCTGAATGTTTTCCTTGCTGGATAGAGTAATCTTGGTTGTAAGTTCTTCCCTTTCATCACTGTAAGTTTATCATGCCACTCCTTTCTGGATTGTAGTTTCTGCTGAGAAATCAGCTATTAACCTTATGGGAGTTCCCTTGTTTGTTATTTGTCGTTTTTCCCTTGCTGCTTTCAATAATTTTTCTTTGTGTCTAATATTTGCCAATTTGATTACTATGTGTCTCGGCATATTTCTCCTTGAGTTTATCCTGTATGGGACTCTCTGTGCTTCCTGGACTTGGGTGGCTATTTCCTTTCCCATGTTAGGGAAGTTTTCAACTATAATCTCTTCAAATATTTTCTCAGGTCCTTTCTCTCTCTCTTTTCTTTCTGGGACCCCTATAATGTGAATGTTGTTGTGTTTAATGTTGTCCCAGAGGTCTCTTAGGCTGTCTTCATTTCTTTTCATTCTTTATTCTGTTCCTCAGCAGTGAATTCCACCATTCTGTCTTCCAGGTCACTTATCTGCTCTTCTGCCTCAGTTATTCTGCTGTTGATTCCTTCTAGTGTATTTTTCACTTCAGTTATTGTATTGTTCATCTGTTTGTGTGTTCTTTAATTCTTCTCGGTCTTTGTTAAACATTTCTTGCATCTTCTTGATCTTTGACTCCATTCTTTTTCCCACATCCTGGATCATCTTCACTGTCATTATTCTGAATTCTTTTTCTGGAAGGTTGCCTATCTCCACTTCATTTAGTTTTTTTTCTGGGTTTTATCTTGTTCCTTCATCTGGTACATAGCCCTCTGCCTTTTCATCTATCTGTGAATGTGGTTTTTGTTCCACAGGCTTCAGGATTGTAGTTCTTCTTGCTTTTGCTGTCTGCCCTCTAGTGGATGAGGCTAAGAGGCTTATGCCAGCCTCCCTTCCTGATGGGAGGGACTGGTGGTGGGTAGAGCTGGCTGTTGCTCTGGTGGGCAGAGCTCAGTAAAACTTTAATCAGCTAGACTGCTGGTGGTTGGGGCTGGTTTCCCTCCCTGTTGGTTGTTTGGCCTGAGGTGACCCAACACTGGAGCCTACCTGGGCTCTTTGGTGGGGCTAATGGTGGTCTCTAGGAAGGCTCATGCCAGGGAGTACTTCCCATAACTTCTGCTGCCAGTGTCCTTGTCCTCTAGGTGAGACAGAGCCACCACCTGCCTCTGCAGGAGACCCTCCAACACTAGCAGGTAGGTCTGGTTCAGTTTCCTATGGGGTCACTGCTCCTTCCCCTGGGTCCCAATGCGCACACTACTTTGTGTGTGCCCTCCAAGAGTGGAGCCTCTGTTTCCCCCAGTCCTGTTGAAGTCCTGTAATCAGATCCCACTAGCCTTCAAAGTCTGACTCTCTAGAAATTCCTCCTCCCATTGCCAGACCCACAAGTTCAGAAGCCTGACATGGGGCTCAGAACCTTCACTCCAGTGGGTGGACTTCTGTGGTATGAGTGTTCTCTAGTTTGTGAATCACCCACCCAGCAGTTATGGGATTTGATTTTATTGTGATTGCGCCCTTCCTACCATCTCACTGTGGCTTCTCCTTTGTCCTTGGATGTGGGGTATCTTTTTTGGTGAGTTCCAGTGTCTTCCTGTCAATGATTCTTCAGCAGTTAGTTGTGATTCCAGTGTTCTTACAAGAGGAAGTGAGAGCACATCCTTCTACTCCTCCATCTTGAACCAACCCTAAAATATTTTTAAGTGGTTGTAATAGGATCAAAATAGGAAATAGTCTCCTTAGAGCAGTTGGATGCTGGACTTCTGCATTAACCTTGCTTCATCTTTGGTCCCATACTCTTGTTACTCTAGTTGGTCTTCATATTTGGCTGACCTGCCCATTATATGTGCAATATGTATGTGAATGAGGAAAATGAGTGTCTCTCTCAAGCAAATGATATTTCACTCACCTTTCTTCTCCTTTACTAGATAAAGTTATTCAGATTCTAAGCATTCTGTATTCATCCTCTAGTTGTATTAAATTATTAGCTGTGTGATGTTGAACTAGTGATTTAACCCCTTATTTTGTCAAATGTATCAAATTTATCATTTCTCAAATATTAATAAGTGATGATAGTAATAACACCTAATCAGTAAGATGAAGATTAGAATTGTGATTTACTCTAGTAATTTAACTTAAAATTCTGACACATGGTAAGTGCTCCAGAAACAGTACTTACTATTGTTTTCACTGTATCCTTTTTCCTCTGCCTACGGTATCAATATGTCCTCCTGTCTTTCACACTTAATTTTTTAGCCATTCTTTTTTTACAACATCATCCTAGCTTTCTACTCTCTCAGTAAGCAAGCACCTTGAAGTAACACTGTACATTCTGTCTTTTTAACTCTGGATATTCCTCATAAACAATTTCAAGATGGTTTTAACACATATAACTCTCTTGAAAATTCACCTATGACCTAGTAAGTTCTAAATCAAATTTTACAAAATCTTTGAAGCATTTGATAAGGCATTTTTATCTAACACTGTCACCTCTGACTTAACCCTCAAGCCAGATAAAAGTACCTGATAAGAGGGTAAGCCTGGAGGCCAAGTTCCTCCTCAGAAATGGGAGATGGTTGGGGTCCTCAGCTTATGAAGTGAGATTTCATATGAGAATTCACATGAAACACTGTAACATGTACTGTCTGTCTGAGGATGTGTTTACATAAAGATGAAAGTCTCCCACCTACCCCCAAAAAACCAAACCAAAACACAATACAAAACAAAAAAGCAATGCTGGACAGAGCAAAGAAAACTGCATGGGCCGATCTGTTGGGTTGATGACTGACTGTGTGCTGTTCTTTGTATTACCACAGGGCAGGTGTCTGGAAATTAAATAATTTCTTCAATATTGCCGAGCACCTAAACTGCACAAAGGCAACTTCAAAATCTACTGAACATGGAGAAGTGTGGAAAGAAACAAAGATGGTGAAAGAGGAAATCAAATCAAGATAAGCTTATGAAGCAGAAAAAATAAAGAAAAAGGTAAATTAAAAAACTAAATATAAAAAATCACGTAAATCTGTCTTGAGAAGGATTTATTCCAGGTGAAAAAAATTGAATAATTTACAAAATGGGTGCAAAATAATTGCATGGAGAATATTTGTGAAAGTAAAGGGGGAAGCAGTGCCCTGTTCCAAAATTGTTTTTTAGAAAAATAATTTAAGTTTTCCTTCCTGACTGCCTGCTCTACTAATTTCAAGCTCCAACATCAGATAAGATAAAAACAGCCTTAAAAAAAACAGCTTTTCTCTTCCTTCTGGTGGTTCTACTTCTCTGATTGAAACATGAACTGACAGTGAATTTGCTATCAAACTGTTTCCAGAAACAACCTTGATGGAAAAATTCTTTGAATTGATTCTTAGTTATCTGGAGTTGTTTTTCTAATCTGATTAGATTTAAAGGTGTTATTGACCCTGTTTCTACTACTTAGGGGGCATTCAGTGGCAATATGTTTATGCAGATAATCACATAGTAATCAACTGGCAAAATGTTCATTCTGTATTCCTGCAATGTTGGACTCTGGTGATGTAGAGTTATTAACCCCAAGTCAGGGATACTTCCACAGCCCTGGCCCCATTCACATAGAAGTTGAGACTATCACATAAACACTTTGAGTTCCCCATGTCAGTAAATTAATTGGCAAAGAAGGGGATTATTGTACTGGTGATTGATTTTGATAACTGAGGTAGAATTGGGGTTGCTACTGTGCAGGAGGGGTAATGAGGAGTATGTGTGGAACATTGGAAATCTAGGGCTGTTACTTAATGCTCCCATGTCCTGTGATTGAAGTTAAGGGAAAGCTACAAAGACCCAACTAGACAGTGTGACTCTTCCTCTAGGGATTAAGGCTTGGGTCATCCCAGCTGGCAAAAACCCACAGCCGGCTGAGGTGCTTGGGCCAAAGACATACAGAATAGGTAGTGGGAGAAGGTAGTTATAAATACCAGCTGTAACTATGAGAATAGTTGCAGACATAAAAACTACAATAGTTACCAGTAGTTCTTTCTTATTTTGATATGAATATGTTTGCTTCTGCACATATGTGTTATGACTTCGTTAAATTAACATTTGTTAAGTAAAATCCCCAGGTGTTGGACGGTAAACCAAGGTTCAACAAAGATCACAAGAGAAATTGAAATAGAGATGTTTATTGCTCACAGGTCCTGGAGGAAGTACACAACACGCCTTGAGAGGCCACAAGGGTAGGTGAAGGCGGGGTGCAGGCAGAGTGGGAGACAGGACCCAGAACAAATGCCTTTATCAGGGTCTGCAGGTGGAGTGTTTTGGGGTTCCAGCGCTAAGGTCAGATTGCTCAATTCAAACCAAAAAGAGTAGGGCTTCAGAAAACTTCGCAGGACACACCAGGAGAAGACCCTGGAAGACAGAGGAGACTATTTATCACAAAGGCTTTTGGTAAAGTCATTTCGGGAATTTGCATTTGCTTGTGACTCTACGGGCTGTTTTCTAGGGCATGCTTGAGCATGAGGGGCTAGTGTCAGTGCAAAGCTCCCACAGTTTGCTTGGTCAATTCTCAACAGTATGTATATATAAGAATTTACCTCTTATCATACCCTACCAACAACAATAAAGTATGTTAATAGTAGTTAACCTTATATCTCAGTATTTACTGAGACTCGGGTAGAAAAATAATGATCACCAACAAAAGATGGAAAAGAGCTTTAGTATATCCTTTGGGGGAAAG
>NW_006777424.1:60769-69573 GCF_000442215.2 Lipotes vexillifer
GGAAAGAGTAAGTTTGTTTGCAGTTACATGTAGGACAGCTGCATCAGGTCTGATGGAACATGACTATGTTACTGTCTTGTTCAGAGGCTACACATGGTTTTAGGAGTCCTGTTTGGATGCTGGCGTTATGAGTTGTACTGTGGTGGCTTTATTATACATCCACATGGCCCTGCTGAATTATGTTTCCTCAAATTTCCTTCCTGATATATTCTGGTTAAGACAGGCTATGAGAGAGAATTTGTGTGGCATTTGGAAGGTGAAAGCAAAGCAGTACCCATGCTGCTTTCATAATCAGAAGGCTGGTGAAGAAGCTCCACGTGCTCTTTCAGCTCAGCCACATTGATACTTCTCTGCTGGCTCATCTCGTTGGCAGAAAGCAGCAGCTTAACAGAAACTGTTCCACCTTCCCCAACTCTTGAGACACATATTTAGGCTCGTGATGAAGTTTGCCAACTTTCCTGCAGGACCCAAACATCATCAAATTTAGAGATGGTGAGACACAAACATAGTTTCCAGTTTACTTGCAGCTTGCAGTTTGTTGCAATTTGTCCTTGTCCTCTCCCACTTTATGTCCATGTTCCTTATCTGACTGCCTGCCCTTCATACTTGAAGGTGCAGCATCAAATGAAAAGACAAAAGATGCACAGAGTCTTTTCACTCGTCTCTCATACTCACACGTAGTCAAATTTCTGCAACATTGCATATAAACGTTCTGCTTCTCTGATAGAATTCTGACTGATAGGCTTACCAGATATTAAAACTTACTCTAAAATCTCTATATTTTAAATAATAATTGGCTGGAAGATGAGTAGACACTGAAACATAATAGAAAGTTTATATATGGAATCATTTAATATGGAAATATAACATGGGCTAAAAGCAGCATCTCAAATTAGTGGAGAAATGATGAACCAAAAATATATGACTGGATAGCTATTTGGGAAAGAAGATAAAACTAGATCTGTATGTCACCCTGTATACAGGGCTAAATCCCAAATGGATCCAGAATCTAAATTTTAAAAAGTGAATTACGTAAATACTAAAAAGGAAAACACACGTGCACTATCCAGGTGACTTCTATCATATCCCAGGAATAGGAAAAATCTTCCTAACTCTACACTAAAAAATCCAGAATCTAGGAAAGGCTGTATACATAAATTCGACTGGTTATTATCAACCACTTATTATCTGTGTGAATGTGGGAAATTACAGTTCACCATGTATAAAATATGATTAATATAATTATGACTAATACATATAGCATGTTATAAATATAAAGTACATTATCTCAGGTCAAGTGTATATGGTCATATATCATGGCCGGAGAAAGAATGGAAAAATATGTTGCTGTTATTATGATTGTCGTTATTACTGGTAGTAGTAATAACAGCAGCATTAGCATTAGTAGGAGTACAAGTATCAGTATTCTATTACATCAGTGTAGGTTTAAGACAGTTTGAGTCTAAGGAGAAATAAGGACTAAAACTTGAATATGTGCATGATAAAAATATGGCTTAAAAACAAGATTGTGAAATATAACATTTCTGCATTGAAATATGACTGCCATCTGATTAGTTTGGATGGCTTGTCAAATAAAATTCAAAAGATTTAAAAGAAACTGAAAACATTTTGAAAGACATGTTGAATAGTTTTTATGAAAAGTGGTTACTAAAGTAGTAATTAAAAGTCACTTTTTTTTTTTTTTTGCGGTACGCGGGCCTCTCACTGTTGTGGCCTCTCCCGTCATGGAGCACAGGCTCTGGACGCGCAGGCCCAGCGGCCATGGCTCCACGGCATGTGGGATCTTCCCGGACCGGGGCACGAACCCGTGTCCCCGGCATCGGCAGGCAGACCCCCAACCACTGCGCCACCAGGGAAGCCCTTAAAAGTCACTCTTAATGGAAGATCCAAATTCAAAACATTATTAAAATTCTCTAGTAATAGCTGAGACACTAATAAAAACACAAAGTTACAAAAATCACTTTTGTATTTAATTCTCTTAACTGTTTAAAAGAAACCAAGCATTATTTTTCTCTTCTAATTTCAAAAGTTTCATACACCCATAACAAAACAAGTTAATATGCTTTGCTGCTTTTCTTTCTAGCTTAACAATATGCTTACAAATTTGAAATCATTGTACTTTCCTCAACAATCTTTAATGAAGATATATTGCTGCTAATCTCACATGAAGCTGTCTTCCGTATCATAAAATTGCATTGAAGTCTAATACATGAAGGTCTGTGATTAAAGTTACAGTTTGTTTCTCCTAAACATCCTATTATTAACAGGAAAAAATAAGCACACTTTAATTAATAAAATAATTTACAAATTAGGTAAAATTTAATTAAGAGGAGTAAGAAATATGGGAAAATGGCACTTTGAATTAAGATCAAAGTCTGGGTAAACAAATACAGTATTCTGATGCATTGAAATAAAGCACAGGATACAGGATTAGTGAAATGTTTAGTGAAATGTTTTACTTGATTTTTTTTTCACATTTTTTAAAAAAGAAAGGCATATAATTTACTGGGGTATGCACTATTTTTTCTTGCTTATTCTTTGGGGATACAACTTCTATGAAATATCAAACATTTCTCTTGGGAGTAGTGTATTTAAACCATTATAAACACAAGTATCTTACTTGAATTAAGGAATCACTCTGTCTCTTTTCCCTCAAGATATTATAGGCACTGTGGAGGAGGATAAATCCCTTAGATCTGGAGTCATAGAACATAGTTCACGTGGCAGCAAGAGTGTCTTTATTATATATTTTCCATCTTTTGGAATATGACTGAGGTTGAATCTGTTCATTTGAAAAAGTGACATAATATCATTATATAATTCATATATTTGGACTATGATTAAACCAGAGATATATGTCAAAATCACAGTGTAGATCATAAAGTAACAGCCAAATATTCTCTATTACTAATATGTTGCTACCTCAAAATTGTGTTTATTAGATCTTTAACTTCCTGAATCCTAGACAGCCCTACACAGAGTTTTTAATTTTGATTTCAATTCTCCATGAGTATATGGTTGAGATTTTTTTTCATGTCCATTATAACCAATTGTAAACACTTAGACATTATCTAAGCTAAAATACATATTTCTATGACCAACTTACTGAAAATGTGTGACATTTTATTTTTATTTTTTAATATTTTTGAACTGAATCTTAAAAATTTGATTTGCTTCAGGTGTATCTTACGTTCCTATTTATTCGTAATCAGAGCGGAAATCCATCTAGGTGAGGGTCTAAAAATGTTCTCTGTGCTTTATTCAAGGATGCCAGGTTTATTATCTGTTCATCTTATTTTCACGTTCTTTTTTGAAATCATCTGGTTAGCAGACCTCAAGCCATTCTCTTCCAATTTTTCAAATACTACTTTGGGAAGAAAAATATCAGCATTCACATTTACACTAGCATTAACTCAACATTGCATCTCTACCACTACATGAGAAATGTACTGTTGTATTCATACAAAAGAACACGGAGAAGGTACACACAAATTGTCTAGTATTGTCCCACTAGTAAGTGGTAGAGTGGCCTTGCAAACACAAGCAGTCAGATTGAAGTGATTAAATCCATATCGCTATACCTCTCCAATCTATAAGGCAGATGAAGTGGAGTTGAGAAAAATATTCTAAACATAATTTTTCTCAGTACACACACACACCCCCACACACCCATCTTGAAACAAAATAAGAAGACACTGAACCTTCTGGTTGGGCAAGTTGTCAACTTGCCATAAAATATGAGGCCAGTATGGCTCTCTATTTGACATGCCTAAATCAGGATCTTGTTTGAATCCCACTTAAATAGGTTCATAAATAGGTTTGATCACAGAGGGAGACACTTCAATGCAAGCCAAAGGTCAGCAAGGAAGGGAAGGCATAGATTCTCCTGATCTGCCCATCATACCACAGAAAAGCAGAGAAGTAGGTTGACTTTATGGCAGCCCCCAAGAAGCCTTCCTGTTTGTGTTCAGACTAGTGTAACCCCCTCTACTTGAACTTGGGTGGGAGTCTGTGGTTACAATGAAATGTTACTCCAGTGATTAGGTTATGTTACATGAGAAAGGGCGAGGTTTTCAGATGTCATTAGGAGCCCAAATCAGTTGATTCTGAGTTAACCAAAAGGGAGTTTCCAGTAGAACTGACTTAGTTAGGTGAAAGCCCTCTAAAGAGGGCATGGGCTCTTCTTGAGGTGAAAGGCACTTTATTCTTGGCCTTGAAAAATCAAACAGCATATTGTGAACTGCCTGTGGAGAGGTCTGGTCTCTAGGAGTTGAAGCACAAAGGAATTAATTCTGGCAACAAACTGAGAGAGTCTGGAAGTAGATCTTTCCCTGATCAAACCTCCAAATGAGACGGCAGCCCTCCTGACACCTGGATATCAGACTCGTGAGACCTTG
The DNA here is from genome assembly GCF_000442215.2 of Lipotes vexillifer. Taxonomy (NCBI): domain Eukaryota; kingdom Metazoa; phylum Chordata; class Mammalia; order Artiodactyla; family Lipotidae; genus Lipotes; species Lipotes vexillifer. Next base: position 65,188 of record NW_006777424.1, read on the forward strand.
AGCAGAGAACACAGCTAAGGAGTGCCCAGTCTTTTGACCAGTGGAAATTGTGAGATAATAAATGTGTGTTGTTTTAAGCCATCAAATTTGTGAATCTGTGCAGCATAGAAAACTAATGGGAGAGTGGTATGTTCAGGTCTTTGCTGGGCCAGTGTAGATCTGAATTCCTGTGCTGGGACCCTTTTCTCTCTTATGGCTCCTACTTTTAATAGGATAAGACTTGTCTGTGAGGAATGTAAAGGCTGCTTGACACAAGGTTATCTGGAATTGGTGTGCCAGCTACTTATGGTACTGATCTGGGAAAGCCAGCTTCCCTGTGCCTGGGAACCTTGGGAACCTTGAGAACCCTGAGACATGCAGTTTTCTCCTTATTCTGGTGGGTAATTGAGATTAGGTGCAGTCCTCCCTCTGGGAGCTGGAGAAAGCAAGTGCCAGATACATCATTGTTCAGGAAAACCTGTATGACTGCCTGAATGGTTTTCAGATAATCCTACTTCCTTCATCTCTTTCCCCCACTATCTATCCCAATCAGCTGGGACCCACCCTGTGTGCCCTTTACAAAATAAGACAGTTATTTCTCTTACTCAGTGCTGGTCAAGTGCTCCTGAAATCTCTGTAAGCATTGAGATGGTAGTAATTCTCCCCAAGCAAGGAAGCAAGGATGGAGGTGGACTAGCATAGGTAACAGCCTACATGGAGAGGATGTGTGTAGTCCCTCTAATAAAGGTCTGTCATTACTATGACTCTACATGATAGAAGATTGGTTATCACTTAATCTCACTCCTACCACAATAAATAGAATATTTTGCCTTCCCATATCATTGTTGGAACACTGGTACAGAGATGTCATTAACTTTTGTTTTCATTGTGCTACCACCTGCTTATGGTGACTATTTCAGTTGTCACCTCTCAGATAGAAGAATATTTACATTTAAGTAAAATAGAGTTTGTGCTCAGTAACAGAACAGGAACCAAGATAAATTTAATTACCTTGACCCTTGAAGAAGGAAGAGGTCAGGGACAATGAAAACTGCACATTTGAAAATTCACCTACAGTCTTTCCTCAGTATCCACAGAGGATTGGTTCTAGGACCTGCCTCAGATACCAGAATTTGGGGATGGTCGAGTCCTATGGTCAGCCCTCTGTATCCGTGGTTCAACATCTTTGGATTCAACAGTGGATCATGTTGTAGTGTGTGTAACTGAAAAAAACCTGTGTACAACTGGACTCATGAAAATCCATGTTGTTCAAGGGTCAACCATATGTTGATTTTGAACTGAATAGCTAGGTGGAAGGGAAAGTAGTTAATACACTTTATTACTTATTTTCAGATTTTAAAACATGTCTGTTGTGTTGTTATCCCATATGATATTTCTATTTTTTATATTTAATTTGTACATTTTTTATGAGTGGCAAGAATTGTTAAAAGTTAAAAAATGATATAGTTAATGCAACTGTGAATATTTGTAAAGAATCCTTAAAATATTCTTATTTCACTATTTTTTGAAATGCACATTTCATTCCCCACACAATTTTATTTTCTATACTATAATAAGCAGAAGCTTTATGAATTAAGATTTATATGTAGTTATCTAAAGTAAGAAACAGAAGCCATTGCTGATTTGTGTCTCCAGATGTTTTACGTCAGATGAAAAACATTATATAATGCCTTGCTAAAATATAGTACACATCCAATGTGATTATAATCATTTCTGGAAAATATTTTCTCCAGTGTTAAAAATATAAACAAATCAGAAAACTAAAACATCTGTGAGTCATCATTTCAATTCATAAAACTTCAAGTAAAAATAGTAAGTTATCTCTTGCATTTATATAAATTTAAAACAAATATGTTAATTACACATAATAAATATAATCTTCACATGCTCTTTTAACCTAAATTATCTTATATTTTTGTCTATAATTTAACAATTATTTATTTTAGATTTATAGGTTTTCATTTTTCCTAATCCTTTCCAAATACATCTTAGATCCCTTTTAATATTTTTATCATATCTAACATGTGGCTGCAAGATTATTTCCTTTTGTTGGTTTATTTTAGGACATAAACAATGTGTGTTATATTGTCTCCTCTAAGTTAAAGATCTATAGATTTTTAAGGTACAATTTATGCAATTAAATATAATTTATGCAATTATAATTTTAGGAAAATACAGAAAATGATGGTCAAATTGGTGAAAATTTTTGGTTATTTCCCTAAGTCATGTTAATATGAGTGGTTGATTACCTAATATGTGCAGAACTGGCAGTTTTTGAGGGTAGTCTTTCAGACTTGTTCTGAATCCAGGAGGGAATCTTGTCTTTCTCACTATTAAATTAGCTGGCCACATTTAGCTTGTTGCTCATGTGGAACTACCAGCTCTTAATTGCTTGCCACCAAATCTCCACTGTTTTTGAGAGCACCCTTAGGCTGGAACTTCCCTGCGTTCTGTCCCAAAAAAGTTGGGTCACTTGGGGAGAGCTTCAGACCTCTCTGTTTTATGGCCTGCCTCTCCCCATGGGAAAAATGTCTGACTCACTATTCCAGAGCTGGGTGCAGGGACAGAGGACCACGTCTCTCAGAGTGATGCCCCTGTTCTGTGAGGAAGGAGCCGGTCAGGAGTGGTAGTCTACGTTCAAGGCTTCCTTCTGAGAGTGTGGAACCTCCCACCCCACAAGCGAGTTGAAGTGAGGGTGATTGAGGTCCCAGTCTCTTGGCCTGCTATGTCTGGTGTAGAAGTTCCATCCTATGAGTGGGAACTGGATGGAAAAGGGAGTCCCTGAACCCTGGGCTGCTCTCGCCCGTAATTTAGTCTCCGAAATGTGGAGATGTGGAAGTGAGACCTGCAGATACCCTGCCTTCCCTGGGGAGGCACTGCTGCCCTTGACTGGAATCTGTAGGAAGAGATTCTTGGTAACCCACTCAGAATGTAGCTTCTGTCTAATTCATTGGGGCAGAGGGGTCATGGCTCAAATGCCACAGACTCACAGTTTTACAAGATTTAGTAAATTTTCTTCAATACAGGCTTCACATTTATTGTATGCCCTTAGGTCAATTTACAGAGACTTTAAATGGCTGGTTGGTTATTGTTTATTTATATATTTTTGTAATTTTTACCAGTTAACGTTTGTTTCAGTTGGGTGCAGGTCCACAGAATTCCCCAAGCCATGATTCCAGAAGTCATGCGTCCCAAGTATTTCTTTGAATGCATGTTTTAAGTAAGCTTCAGAACTGAGATAAAATAAAGACTGGAACCACGCTTCAGGCTGTGTAACGAGCATAAGCAAAGTTTCAAAGGAGATTGTAAATATAGGGCATATTTAAGGAACAGCAGATAGTCCAGTTTTGTAGAAACATTACGTATATAGGAAAGTATTGAAAGAAGAGAATGGGAAGACTTAGGATCACAGTTTCTGCTGAGGATTATAGAAGGATGCATATTTCATTTTGTAGACAGTGTAGTATTGTTGGTGACTTTTAACATATAGATTAACATTTTATCAGGCAAGATAATGACAGTTGCCATAGAAGGTAGAAGGAACTAATGCTTTATCATAATTGAATATTAACATCATTGTATATATGATTCTGAATTTTATGTATGTATATATGAACTTTATGTGTATATGATTCTGAATTTTATGAACACACAAAGGCTACAAGAGATCCCCTTCTTGAAAGCAAGTTAAGAACTTTGGTATTATTTAAAGCTTGGAAAGAAGAGGGTTATGAACTTAAAACTCAAAGAGATCTCATCTTCGTGATGAGAACTGAATTCCTTAGTGAACAGTAGTCTTTTTTTTCACATGCACAGGTCTTATTCAACACGTAGGGATGTAGCATGGGCATGGGTGGTGGGAGATCTCAGGCAGAAGTACCACTCTGGGTGTCAGCTTAATCCAAGAGTAGAAAAGCCCATTTCCCCATTCAACAGTCTATCAACTCAGTGTCTTCCACTTCTCATTAGGGAAGACTCTGTTAGATTCAAGTCCAAATGGGACTATAAGAGTAGAATTCTACCTTAGGCCATAGCCCCAAAGACTGTGAACTTATATAAATGAAGAACTGCAAAGGGCACATGGCCAGTCTTCAGAAAATCATAACGGAATTCCCATGAGTGATTTTTTTCCATAGAAAAAACATCATTAACAACTAGATACACCTAAATATATGTAACACATCATTAAGTTTTAACACTATGGTTGAAAGTGATGTAAATGTTGTCAAAAATAATTATTTAATCTGTTCACACCCTTTTGACATGACCCTCTTGTGTGAGGAGTGATGACATTCCCACTGGAAAAATTTAACGACTTCATACCAGAGCACAAGAAAAAAGAACAAGATGCCAGACTGTTTGCTGTGCTGTCACTGTTTTCTTTCC
>NW_006777424.1:69583-75716 GCF_000442215.2 Lipotes vexillifer
TTGTTTTCTTTCCCTAACGCTGTTGCTAACAGCCAAAATTGAAAATATGCTGAGTTTCCTCAGCACCTGATGTTCCTAGATACTTCACGTCAGAGGCACAGATCCTGAGATAGGTTAGCTAAGAATCTCTTCCAATGACTGCTACGTCATGTAGGAGGAACACACTTTCAAGGCATGAGAACGTTTAGATTTCATATATGCTAAAGAAATGCTGAGGGTTTATTTTATTGTAAATTGACGACCAAAAAAAGTAGCCATAGGGAGATCTTTTTGGAACATGAGTGATTCTAGATATATGAAGACAAGGACTAGATATATGATCTTTTCATTGATGTTTGCTTGGACTGTGAAGAATATTAATTCATATATTTTTGCTTACTTAAATTATAATTTTTGGAAAATTTTTGTGGGACATGGTTTCTTGGATTTTGATCAAAATATATAATAAAATCAAATGAGCTTAGTAAGGGTAGTGGGGTCTCATTATGTATTTGTTCGCTGGGGAGATGGATGACCTTTGTAGGGAGAGCAATAGAAATACTCATTCATAACATACTTTATCAGGTCTTTACCAACACAAGGTGGCACCAGGTATAAACATACCTTCAAACAAAGTGATGGAAATGAAAATAGGAAGGGGCAGCATTGGAGAGAATGTAACAGAAGATAAAATGAAAAGTATAGCACCAATTCCATGTTCCTGAATTACTTAAGACAGAAGAAGTAATTGTTCTCTTGGTCAGGGGAAATAAGAACTAACTTACCTAGTGACAGTTGAGGAATTGGAAATATTCTTCAGTACCCAAATTTGCCCATCCAGCTTATTTATGGTATTTCTGCTGATACTTTATATATATATATATATATATATATATATATAAAATACATACATTTGTTTATATGTATGTTCTTCCTGTGAAGGTTTTTAAGGTCAGGTTGAATTTTTAGCAGTAAAAATTGCTTCTTTTCCCTATTTTAATATGAAAAAAGTAAACGTACCTAATACCTAACTCTTCTATCGTTCACATAGTTCAAATTCACATACCATTTTATCCACTCTCACATTAATTCTAATCCAAACTAACTTTATCTTTTCAATAGAATAATTTATTAACAGTTTTAAAAAGGGAATGATTCAGAATTCACCTTAGATATCATAAGACACACGATTAAAAAGTCAACTATTTACTGTAATTATTATATACAGTAAGTTAATATTTACAATAAAAATGATTATCTTTTGGAGGTCACCTTTTCTCAAACGTCCTAAGCAAACCAATGCAAAAATAGCACACGGAAAGAGTTTCAGATAAAGTAATACTATGGGATAAAACATATGATTAAAATTAGACTGATGAATTAGGAACTTTGAGACCGTTTACTTTCGTAATTAACTTACTCTCATTGGTTACAATAAAAATTCATGTTGTTAGACACTTACTCTCCATGAATCCTTCTGTTAACTTCTCACAGATGCCTCATCACTCTCCAGCAACTGTTACCAACATTTATTGTGCTTGATAAGCCTGGAATCCAAGGTAGGCAAATTAAAGTCCACAGGCCAAATTTGGCCAACCAGCTGTTTTTACATGACCCTTAAGCTAAGAATTATATTTTACATTTTATAACAGTTGAATAGGAAAAAAAAAAAATACTGTCTGTGCCTGACAAATATGCTCCCTGAAAGCTTTTATCATGACTGCTTTCATTCTAACATCTCTGTTTTCTTGAGTTTTGCATCTATTGTTTGTCCTTTTTCATTTGGTTTGAAATCTCCCAGGTTCTTGGAATGACAGGTGATTTTTTTATTGGAAGTTAGACATTTTTATAGTATGTTATAAGACATCGGATATTATATATTTAAAGCTTTTGCTTTAGCTGGATTTTTCCACCACCATTCCTTCAGAGGAAGAGGGCAGTGTGATGCCTCATTACTTCCAGGTAAAGGAAGAATTCTAGGGTCCCCACTTGGCATGAGTACATTGACAGGAATTCTGGCTTCCCACATTTTCTCCACTTACACCAAGGTGGGGCTTGCCTTGTTCAAGAGTGAAAGTCTTCTTCACCCACCACTATGCTTCCCCTGACTCTACCCCAGATGGGAGGAGGGCTACAGAAGGACCTCATTATTGTCAGGTGTGGGTATAAGTCCAGGCTACCCTTGTGGTTTCCAATGTCCACCAGTCTCCCCATTTCCCCCCAGCCCCAGCCTCTGGCAACCACCATTCAACTCTGTCTATGAGTTTGTCTTTTTTTTTTTTCAGATTCCACATATAAGTGAGATCACACAGTATTTGTCTTTCTCTGTCTGACTTATTTCATTTAGTGTAATGCCCTTGAAGTCCATCCATATCATAAATGGCAGGGTTTCCTTTTTTCTCATGGCTAAATAATATTCCTTTGTGTGTGTGTGTGTGTGTGTATGTGCCACATCTTATTTTCCATTCATCCATGGATGGGCATACTTAGGTTGTTTCCATATCTTGGCTATTGTGAATAATGCTGCAATGAATATGGGAGTGCAGAAATCTCTTTGAGATCCTGAATTCATTTCCTTTGGATGTATACCCAGAATTGGGATTGCTGGATCATGTGCTTCTCTGTTCATTTTGTGAGAGACCTCCATACTGCTTTCTACAGTGGCTGTACCAATTTACATTCCCATCAACAGTGCAAACAGATTCCCTTTCCTCCGCATCCTCTCCAACACTTATTACTTGTCTTTTTGCTAACAGACATCCTAACACGTATGAGGTGATAGCTCATTGTGGTCTTAATTTGCATTTCCTGATGATTAGTGATATTGATCATCTTTTCATTTATCTGTTGGCCATTTGGAGGCCTTCTTTGGACAAATGTCTGTTCGGTTTCTTGCCACACCCTTTCTTAAAATTAAATTGTTTAAGATAGATCTGCTGGTAAGGAATCCTTCATCTACAAATATATTGATTTCCCCTTCATTTTTGGAGTACATTTTGTTGAGTATAAGATTCTGGATGAACAGTTTTGGTATTCTTCAGCCCTTAACCCCTTATCAGATAGGCCATACACTTTCTATTAATCAATATTTTCAGATAGTATTAAATCTCGTCCACTGCACAAATATTTTCCTTCTTGCATCTTTCCTCTTATTCACCTTACCACATTCCATCACTCCCTCCAATAAATATTCACAAAGCTTTTATTTCCACACATTCCAGTAGCTACTGGTCACATGTGTCTACTGAGTGCTTGAAGTGTGGGTAGTCCAAAATGTGAAGTATCATAAATGTAAGATGCACACTGCATTTCAAATACTTAATTTGAAAAATAGAATGTGAAAGATAGCATTAATATTTTTTAAATACTAAGATTCAAATGCTCCAAGTCAATGCTTTTCAGGTAGATGTAACAGGTTTTTTCTCCCTCTCTCCTTCCTTCATTCTTTCCAACTTAAAAAAAATTAACTTGTAAAGCAGTTGTAAGAAACAATATGGAGAGCTCCTATATACATTTTATCCAGATTTTCAAGATGGTAACATCTTAATAAACTACAGTACCATATCCTAATCCAAATATTGACTTCAATACAGTCAAGATTCTCTACCATCACAATGATTTTTCCCTTTGATAGCCACATCTTACTTCTCTTCCCACAGTCCTCCTACTTAATTCCCATCAACCACTAGTTTGTTTTGTATTCTTATAATTTGTCATTTCAAGAGGATTATATAAATGGAATGATACAGTATGTAATGATTGGGGATTGGCTTTTCTCACTCAGTATAATTCTCTGGCTATTCTTCTAGGTTGTTGGAGGTATCACTAACTCGTTCCTTTTATTATTAAGCAATAATCCATGCTGTGGATGTATCAGTTCATTTAACCATTTACTCATTCAAGTGCATCTGAGTTATTTCAAGGTTTGCTGTTACTGTAAACCTGCTATAAACATTTGTGAGCAGGTTTTTGTGTGAACGTAAGTCTTCATTTCTCTGGGATAAGTGTTCGGGAGTATAATTGCTGTGCTATACGGTAAATCCATGTTTAGTTTAAAAAAGAAACAAACTCCATCACTGTTTTTAGGAGGGATTATACCATTTTACATTCCAGGCAAGTTATGAGTTACCCACTTTCTCCACATCCTCAACAGCAATTCGAGTTGTCATGATTTTTTTATTTTTGCCATAGATGTATATAGTGATATCTCCTGGTGGTTCTAATTTGCATTTCCCAAATGGTTAATAATGTAGAACTTCTTTTCCTGTGCTAATTTGCCATCTGTTTATTCTCTTAAGTAAAATGTTTGTCTTTTGCTCATTTTCAAATTGAATTGATTTTCACTATTGAGTTTTGAGGATTCTTTATATATTTGAGATACAAGTCTGTTGCTAGATACGTGTTTTGCAAACATTTTCTTCCACTCCGGAGCTTGTCTTTTCATTCTCTTAATATCTTTTGATGAACAAAATTTTAAATTTTGATGCAGTCCAATTTATCAGTTTTTCCTTTTATGGATAGTGTTTTTGGTATCAAGTCTAAACTCTTTGCTTACCCCTGGACTTTCTCCTATATTGTTTTAAAGACTTTTATAATTTCATGTGTTGTATTTAAGTCCATAATCCATTCTGAGTTAATTTTTTTTTTTTTTCTTGCAGTACGCGGGCCTCTCACTCTTGTGGCCTCTCCCGTTGTGGAGCACAGGCTCCGGACGCGCAGGCTCAGCGGCCATGGCTCACAGGCCCAGCCGCTCCGCAGCATGTGGAATCTTCCCAGACCGGGGCACGAACCCGTGTCCCCTGCATCGGCAGGCAGACTCTCAACCACTGCGCCACCAGGGAAGCCCCTGAGTTAAATTTTGAATAAGGTGTGAGACTTTCACTTAGGTGAAGATTATTGATTGAATGATTGATTGATTGTCTCTGGTAATTTTATTTGCCTTGAAGTCTACTTTATCTTATATAATATAGCCACTTCTACTTTCCTTTAATTAATATTTTTGTGATATGTTTTTCCATTTCAAACTGCCTATATCATTATATTTGAAATGAATTCCTTGTAGACAGACTATAGTTGGGTCATGATTCTTAATCTCCTCTGCCAATTTCTGTCTTTTAATTGTTGTGTTAAACCATCTGTATTTAATGATCTGTTAGGACTTAAGTCTGCCACTTTACTTTTCCAGTTTCTATTTTTTCCCCTATGTATTTTTTCTGTTTTTATTTTGCATTTTCCTGTCTTCCCATAGGTTATATGAACATTTTGGGGTTCCAGTTTTACTTAGCTATAGTATTTTTGTGGTTGTTCTAGGTATTCCATTATTTATACATATAACTGAGGTGATCACTTCACCAGTGTGAGTAAAGTATAGAAATTTTATCTCACTTTACAGCCCTTCACTCCCCTCCTCCCTTTGAGAATATAATTGATCCAAATATTTCCTAGCCATATATTTAGAAATGCATCATATAGTGTTACATTTTTACTTCCACTGCCAAACATAATTTACAGCCTCAGGAGAGAGAACTCCTTTTGTATTTATTCATATTTTTGATTACCGTGTTCTTTCTTCCATTCTGACTTTCCAATGTACCTTTTATTAAAAAACAATCATTTTCTTTCCTTTTAAACAGCTTCTTTCTTAAGCGATACTTTGACAGGTATGTGTAGACATGATTTAGGGGTGACTTGGAGAGTGAACAGCAAAGGATGAATGAAGTCCATGGGTCATATGTAAGTAACTCCAAATTCTTGTGTGAGAAGGAGAGCCCAAAATAAAGTCATAGGTAGAATGAAGGAAGGTAAGTGTTTAAGGCAGTTTTGTTTGTTTTTAAAATGGTAGAATGTGTGTTTCTTAATTGAAATGATACAGTACAGAAGGAGAGGATAAAGTGCACAAAAGAAAATATTAACTGAAGGTGTTAAATATGTGACAAGCCATGAGAAATCTAATTTCAAGCAGTAAAAGTACATGCCTTTGGCAGGAGCGATCTTTTCCTTGCTTTAACAGGAAGGAAATAGAAGATAACATAGGCAAATATTTTTGATGTCACTTAAATATGGAATCTAAAAAAATAGTACAAATGAACTTATTTACAAAACAGAAACAGACAGACATAGAAAACAAACTTATGGTTACAGAGGGGAAGAGCGG
>NW_006777424.1:75726-97507 GCF_000442215.2 Lipotes vexillifer
GCGGGTAAATTGGGAGTATGAAAACAACAATGCACACTATCATATATAAGATAGATAGATAACAGGGACTTAATGTATAGCACAGGGAACTATATTCAATATCTTGTAAAAAACTATAATGGAAAAGAATCGAAAAAAATATAGATATATAGTACATATGTATAAATGAATCACTTTGCTGTACACCTGAAGCTAACAACTAATAAAATATTATAAATCAACTACACTTCAATTAAAAATAAATAAATAACAGGGATGTTTGGATATCTCATGATGGGGAGATACAGGTTTCCAACTGTCATATTTTTTTTCTCAAAAACCTATAAGACAGTTCACTTCCTGAAAGGAAGGGCAAAGGAGAAAGTATAAGATCTTAGAAAGACATGAAATGGGACAAATAGATAAATGAAGACGAAGTTATTAAGGAAACATAGTAAGAGACTCAGACATGTCGAGGGTGAGGGCCCATTTTCACTTCAAACTTTAGGGGAAAGTTATTAACTATGATTTATCAATCTTGTACTTAAAGCTTTTTGTATTTTTTTTAAACTTATTTTTACTATATGGTTTTCTTGTATATCCTGACTCTTTCTTGCTCAAGGAATTCTGGCTTTGTAAAGGGAGATCTGAAAATATTAAATGGATTCCTTAATTAAATATTCAAACATAATTACATTTTTATGATTGGAACAGATAGTAAGTAGCAAAATATCTGAATGTAGATTTTTTTTTAAATGCTTACTTGGCTTGAGATTATTGCAGCATCTGGCTTACGGTTCTTCAACAGTATCAATAGAAAAATAAATACGATATGCTACTTTGAACTATAAATCATATTTAAATGTCCTCTAAGGATACATAAATGCTTGTGTGCATAAAATCACACTCTCATAAATAATTTCTCCTTACTCAGGGATGTAGTAATATGTGCTAATATATTTTTAAAATTCTGGCTTCAATTTAGAAAGTTTGTTGTTTTAAGATCTTGCTTGAGCACCTACAACATGCATTTGTAAATCCCTGTATGCAGCTTTGTATTTTTCATGAGGCTTTCTATTCCAATAAGAACAGCTGGTGAAATTAAGGTTACTGTCCTAAATTTCAATTAGAAGCCATTGGTGTAAAGCTATTTTCAGGATCATTTACTTGGCTCTGGAATAAACTCCTTTTAGTTGTTAGAAATGTAATCTCACTTTGCTAATGTTCAGTTTTACAGATGGATATCATCAAGAAGCTCTGAAAAGTGAGTTTACGTTGGTGGATAAAATGTATATAGTAGATTTTTTAATAATCTGGTCTGGACATCAATAACTTTGTTGGCATTATTTGTTAAAATATATTTTTTATTTTTATAATTATTTGTTTATTCCCTTTTGTTTGCAATGGGGAGTTTTTCTTTCAGTTGTTTAAGAAAGGACCTCATGAGATTTATAATGGACTTCATAGTTTAAAACCCCAAAGGTCGGACTTCCCTGGTGGTGCAGTGGTTAAGAATCCACCTGCCAACGCAGGGGACACGGGTTTGAGCCCTAGTCCAGGAAGATCCCACATGCCGTGGAGCAACTAAGCCCGTGTGCCACAACTACTCACTCTAGAGCCCACGAGCCACAACTACTGAGCCCGTGTGCCCCAACTACTGAAGCCTGTATGCCTAGAGCCTGTGCTCCACAACAAATAGAAGCCCCGCAATGAGAAGCCCACGCGCCGCACTGAAGAGAAGCCCCCGCTCACCGCAACTAGAAAAGCCTGCACGCAGCAACGAAAACCCAACGCAGCCAAAAATTAATTAATTAAAAAAAAAAACGCGAAGGTAATCTGGTCTAACCCAATTATTTTACAAGTAAAATCATTGGAGAACATAATAATCAGAGAATATAAATAATATGTACCAAAGAGGTAACACTACAAAGTGACAGACCTCTAAATTGCCTTTGATATTCACCTTTTCCAACAGAGTACTACTCCTTTTATTTTCTGATATAACTATACTTATCGATTGTATATTCTTATAGTAGAAGGGACTGTAAGAAAAGAGAACAAATTTCCTATTCTAAAATTGAATGCCTTGCGTTGGAGCTCTGAGGGTTCGATAGATAACACCTTCTTCCTTTTCCCCACACCCCATTTGAAATTGAATGATACATTGAAAGAATAGTTACAAATGAAAAGAGCACTTTATGATAATAAAAAAATTGGAAAATGTGACTTAGGTCTATGGTTATCTTCAAATTAAAATTATACCCCTAGTCATTGGTCAATCCACTTTGATGACCATAGGCTATGAAATCAGAGTATGGAACTGCAGAATGGTTTGCAGAAGACAGATCCTAAAGAGAATCAGAAGGGCTTGAACATTAATTCTCTGTTCATCTTACCAAATTCATCCATCAGATAATTTATTTCTTCCCCACAGGAAGTGAGGGAAGAGGCATGGCAATGCCAGGGGTAATGCTCTAATGGAAGCTCGCTCTCCATGCAAAAGTTAGGAGCAGAAAAGAAATATCCCACACAAACACACCAGATAGTGTGAAAAAATTGTGTTATTAATTGAGCCCCTTTAAATCCCAACAGTATTGTACTAAGCATGACTGTGGCTGTGATGTAAATATTTTGGAAGTATAACTTCTATACCTCTAGATTCTGGAAAATTATTCGACCAGGCATTGAAAGTTAAGGAAATAATCATATCACACACACACAAAGTCTCATTCATCTTCCATCTTTGCCAAATATTGGATTTATTTTAGACATGATAGAAGCTAGTCTATGGTTAAAAATCCAACAATATCAACTAAACAATTTGTTAAGTAATAACAATTAGTACTTTTAAAAATAGAAATTATAACTAAATAACTACTATTGCTATTTTAAGTTGAAAAATATTCCAAACAGTTATATCATGGACTGATTCTAAAACATAAGAATAAAATTTGGAACAAAATTATACTTTATTACCTAAATAATATAAAGCCCCACTGGCTTTTTAAATCATTGACCAGTTTGTTAATCAATGATTAATTACTTAACGCTCAAAATAAACTTCTTTAGTGGTCTAAGAATAATGAAAATCTGTTACCAGAAGCCAATAGCCATCACTGAGAGAAACCATAATTCAATTCATGCATTTCACAGGTCCATAGATTTTTCTTTCTCTTGATGTAATTTTATGAATTTCATAGCTTTCCAAAGATGCTTTTAGAGTTACGTTCATGAATACTTTTTTTCTGTAAAAGTAATGTGTTAAGGATGGAATGTTTGTGTCCCTCCTCCCCCAAATTCATGTGTTAAAACCCTGTCCCCCAGTGTGATGATATTGTGATATGGAGCCTCTGGGAGGTAATTAGGACAGATGAGGTCATGAGGGTGGAGCCTTCATGAATGAGATTAGTGCCTTTATAATAGTGGCCTAAAAAGAGGCTTTTTTCTTCTTTCTGCTTCCACCAAGTGAGGACACAGCAGCATGTCCTCAGTCTACAACCTGGAAGAGAGCTCTCACCAGAACCCAATGACGCTGGCACCCTGATTTGGACCTCTAGCCTCCAAAACTGTGAGACATAAATTTCTGCTGTTTATATTCCACCCAGTCTGTGGTACTTTGTTGTAGCAGCTTAAATTAAGACATAATGACTAAAGCTTAAATAATAAAATATGGATTAACATAGGATTTTATCATTTAATTCCACATTTAGAATTTTTTAAAAATCTATGTTATTATGAACATCTCTTCCATTTCCCATGTTCAGTGAATCACAAAATTCTATTAATATCTAATGTAATTTTTCCTTTTACTTCTCATAGCCACTGTCTTGGTTTAGGCCCTCATCATCTGAATTGATCCAGTATGGCCTAATAAAATGTTCCACCTGTATTGTTTTCACTCCTTAATCTACCAGACTTTTGCTAATGTAATATTTCTAGACGTTTACTGTGATTAAGTCATGTCTACACTTGAAAATATTCAGAGACTTAAAGTTGAATAGTAGCCACTAGCAACAATCAAATTGGTTCAAATGATTCACTACAACTGATGTAAGTGCTTCTCTGGGAGATGTAATGTTATAAGTTGGAGACAGCTAGTTATCATGAATCCAATATAGGAACTTTAAGTTAAACACATCCCACCATCTCCTAAAAATACTGAAGATGACAGAAAAAATATACACACAAAAACAAAATTAGACCAGAAACTAGGAGAAAATTCTGCTACATTTAACATATATTAAACAGGGTTAATAGATATCAAAAAGGTATAAAATAAAGGAAATAAAAATTGTGTTTTTGGGCTTCCCTGGTGGCACAGTGGTTGAGAGTCTGCCTGCCGATGCAGGGGACACGGGTTTGTGCCCCAGTCCGGGAAGATCCCACATGCCGCAGAGCAGCTGTGCCCGTGAGCCATGGCTGCTGAGCCTGTGCTCTGCAACGGAAGAGGCCACAACAGTGAGAGGCCCGCGTACTGCAAAAAAAAAAAATTGTGTTTTGTCTAATGCTATAGTAAGATCACAACTCAAAAAGAAAAAAAAAAAACAGCAGAGAAAAATGAGAAAGACATGCCATATTTTCCCTACTCAGTCTCCCTACTTGAAGACTCAGGTCCTGTACCAGAAAATTAGATCTTAGTCCTTCCCAAGACATCCAAAGGAGATGAAGGAAGTGAGGAGGCAGTCATGTTTGCTGTGATGTCCATCATGGAAGATGAAGCCCCCATGAAAAATAGAGGTAGTAATGAAAAAAGAAAGGTAAAACCCATTCAGCAGAGCATGCTGTAAATGTGCTTGGTAACAATACAGTGAAAGTCTGAGACACTATTATCTTTTTTGTGTGTGAGGAAGTATACTGGGTAAAGGCTTCTAAAAAGTAGGCATTTGAATACAAGTTTTAGATATCAATCTGATATCTGGCTCAACTTGTACTGCTAAATTCAAAGCCATGTGGAGCATCAGGGCAGAGCAAACCATTCAGACAAATCATTAGAGAACTTTAAAGTGGACCCATATTGAACATTGGTAGATGTTGGTTAAGGAAACAAATCAAACATGAGACATCTACTTGCTGAACACATTTCAAAGTAAAGGCAAATGAAGGGAAGACAGAAACAAGAAGATAAACAGGAAAATAGCACATCTAAAACATTTTATTGACCAATGAGGAAGAAAATTCCACAAATCATCAGTTTCAGCAATAGCATGTGAGAACAATTGGTCCCTATGAAACGAGAGTATATAGCCTTAAGAACAATGTTCAAATAACAAAATAGAATAATAGGAAGAGAGAGTACAGTTGAAAAATAAAATAAAAGAGAAATGGGGAAGGTTGGCAGGTTTTTACTGTGTAACACTGATTCAGTGAAATGGACAACAGATCTGATTGTTCTCAGGAGAAGGCCAAAGAATAAAAAATACGAGATGTGAGATATTAATAGAGATGACAGGTAATAAAGGACCAATAACTCCCAAACTAGGTTTCTTGAAAAAGAGTAGAAGAGGTAGAGCAGGAGCCACAATTTCATTAAGGTGGAAACTTCTGAGGGGAAGAAAGACCAGTGTGTGTCCGTGGCTCTTAGAAGACATGGATGTGTGTGTCTGAACCTCACATGAAAGGACAAGAGGTGAGAGACTGGCTTGAGCAGCTCTGTAACCAGAAGCAGAGAAGGCCGCCCTGAGAAAGGGCACTTACACTTAGGGTAAGAAGAAGGGGTTTTCTGTGTACTTAACTGATTCTGTAGAAGAATTCTACCCTAAGTTTTCCTATCAGTGTTGAGATTACCCAACAAACATAGACACATAATCTTGGAAACTCATCAAAAGATATAGAAGGAAGGATGGGTGGCTTGGACAGAGAAGATTATGTCACTGATGCCAGGGAGCTCAGCTGAGAGAGGTCTCTGAGAAATCCATAAATTTGCTCCATCCTTTGGTGAATATTTGAATATCTCTGCACGTCTCCCTGTTCTTGCATTTTTTGTAAGCCTACAGTGGTAAGAAATAATGTTTTTTTCTTATTTATATTTTTCTGTATCACTAATTCCTATTTCTAGTTGTGCATATTTTTTTCCCCTGGAGTTTAGGAGGAAAGGGACACTTTGACATCTCAACCTCTGGCTTCAAGCTCTCATTCCCCCATCACATGGAACAAAATAGTGAACTCTACTCTGCAGCACTCAATTTCCAGCAGCAAAGGCCTAACCCAGGACCCAGGACCGTCCCATTTAGTGCACATATGTGGAAAGGGGAAAGACTGAATACTCAAATTGCAGGCCACGAGAGGAAGGAAAAAAAATACAAAGACCAAGGCATAAATGGATTTCAAATGTACTGCCTTTATTGTCCTAAAAAGATATTATTTTTAAAAAGTCTCCTGAGGCTTACAGTTGAAGGACAAGGCTATGCTTTCTAGACTGCACGTATGGCTACATTTTCAAGACTGCAGAGTCACTGACTCTCTCCCCTCCAAACTGCTATGTGGTAATGATGATGCATAGTTCCACACTTTTATTTTCCCCAGAAATTATATCTGACTTTATATCATTCAGTCTATTCTCAGCATTCTTCTTCTCACCTTTCTGTCTCTCCATCACTGGCTTCGCTCTTCTGCTACCATTATAAGTACTGGCTTCGCCCTTCTGCTACCTACTGGCTTCGCTCTTCTGCTACCATTATAAGTCTTTCGGCTTCTCCTCTGATGTTTGAAGGTTCTAAATTTTTTGAAGGTGGTTATGCATGTAATAGTGCTTGGTGTTGAGTCAGTTCACTAAATCCTAAAGGATCAAAGTGAAATACCAGGTTTCTAAGTCCAGTAAATTAACATCTATTGGAAAGGATGCCTATATGAACAGAGCTGAAGTAAGGCTGGTTTTTGTTTTTCTGGACTGGGCATTCTAGGTTAAAGGTTTCAACAAGAAGCAAAAATTACCTGACCAAATCTGCACTTCTCAGCCTGAATTCTTAGATATATTGCTAGTTTTTAAATCACAGAAACACATTATGTATTTTCACCTTCAAAGTAAATTTCTTTTTTTTCCTAAAGGAAATAAGAGTTTGCTAAGGTGATATCTGCATATGTCTGAGAAGTTGGTTTATTGAAACTAGATAATGTGTTTCAATAGGAGACATTTTATTACAAATACTCTGGTTAAAAAACTTTCTTAAACTGTGATTCTCATTTATTGCTGGCTTTGTGGCTGGCAATACCACTAAAGAAAAAATATTCTGACATTTGTTAAAGATTATAACTCAGACTTTATTCAGGGAGATTATTATTGTAGGGTTTTATAAGAGGGAAGTTGAACTCAATCTCTCTCCTCTCTCATCCATTGTAGTAACCCCTACAAAGGGCAGCATAGCCACCTTTGTCCTCAGTACCTTAGGGGAGACTTCACAAATCAGTGATTCCCATGCTAGCTTTGTCACTACAGTAGACAATCCAGGAAACTTTCAAACCTCAGTAAAAAAAAAAAGTGCCATACAATTTAAAGTACTAGAATTTAGGATGCTGTGATTCTAAAGAAATGAGTCGCTGTTCCTCTTTTCAGGTAGGAAATATTCTAGAATGGATTTTGGCCTTAGCATCAAAATCAATCACAATATTATTATTATTTTATTGTTCTTCCTCTATCTGGTAGTTCTTAAATGATTATAATGAGGATTATCTTTATTGTCCCTCTTTCAGTAGTTTTTTTCTTATGCTACAATTATTATTACTAATATTTACTAATAACATCTATATATGTTAGAACCATTCTAACTCCTTCTCAGATACCATCTTATAAGTCTTAATAATATATCAGTGAAATTATCTTTATTCCCAATTTTAGATTAGAAAATGAGTTGGTTGGAGAGACCAAGTAATATTTTTTTCAATATCAAAATGCCAGCCTATGATCAAGCCCAGTCTTCAGCCTACATTGTCTGAATTCAGAGCTTTTGTTATTTATGTTCAATTGTTATTTATACATAAGAATGTAAACCTTAGAATTCCAAAGTTGTATACTAGTACCAATTGTAAGACCCCTTATCTGGACACTTTGTCCTGATATAAACCTAAACTAGATGTTTTTCATACCAAGAGAGGAACAGAGAATCTATAGTAACTGAATCTCTCCTGTGTGGTAAACACACTCTAGTTACTTTAGTAAACATCATCTCAATTGTTTATCTTCTCAACAAACTTTGGAATTAATTATTATTATCTTTTATTTTATATGAGAAAACCATGGCACAAAATGTCAATTATCTTTTGAAAAGCCCCTGGTGATCATCTATGAAGGATGATGGATAGATAATCTCTTATGTAGTAGGAAGACACAGTGAATGGTTGAGAAGATCAAAGGGATTTAGTTAAGAAAATTTTTTTTTTTTTTTTTTTTAAGTACGCGAGCCTCTCACTGTTGTGGCCTCTCCCGTTGCAGAGCACAGGCTCAGCGGCCATGGCTCACGGGCCCAGCCCCTCCGCGGCATGTGGGATCTTCCTGGACTGGGGCAAGAACCCGTGTCCCCTGCATCGGCAGGCGGACTCTCAACCACTGCACCACCAGGAAAGCCCAGTTAAGAAAATTTTGAAAACTTCATTAAAGTCTTCTATTAGAAAACTTTATAATTAGAAAACGATTCTTCCTCCATTATAGAATGGAGAATTGCAATTCATTCTGGTTCTTTGATATTTCCTGCTTACCCGTTTTTATTGTTTTTAACGCATTCCATAAATATGTAAATATTCTTTAATAATGGAGTTTTTCTTGCATCTATACTGTGTTCATCAAGTTTTGTTGTTTGTTTTTTAGATTCTTACATTTATGACACCACCTGTTATGTGTCAGATGAAAGCAGGTTCCCAAAATCTGGCAGTGACTGGCAAAATGAGGCAAGAGTTTATGTTGTTACATTTATAATATTAATATATCAGTATTTATCAAATAATCTTATAAACTAATAATTCAGTTATAATCAATAAAATGTAGAGATAGAATATGTAGTTATTTTTCAAACCAATATTTACTTTTTAAACTAAACATTATTTTCTCTGGCCTGTGTCATAATTCTTATGCATATTTGGTAATATTTGATCTTATGTTCTCAGTTCTTCTAAAACTCTGTGATACCAGGAATGCACACACACTCGTACATGTGTAAGTATGTATCTTTGTCTATGACTTTGTCTTTCTAGACCTAAAAAATTATTCCTGGACCATAACAGAATGATAATACTTGTAACTGGAAAACTAACATCCACAATAATCAGTATGTCTCCTCCTTGGACATTCTTCTATTCTTCTTTTTCTTCATATTTTTAAACTTATAAGCCGAGCCTTCTCTTTCATTCCTTCCTTAATCTCTTGTTTCCTCAGGAAAGTATTATTTTAATGGTTAAGGATTAGAAAATGTACATATTTTAAAAGCAAAACAAGGCAATAATTACCATGTTGAACTTCAGAATTTACAAGGCGTGGTACTAAATGTTAAAAAAAAAAAATGGGGCAAGTGTGAGTCTCTATTTTTAAAATTCATCTGCTTATGCATATACTGTGACTCCAAAGTGTGTTTAGTAACTACCAACATCCAAGTAGCCCAGAGTTACATTAAAAAAGATAAAATGAGACATTTCCATTTCACTCCTCATACACTAAGGAAAAGTGTTTGGCAATATTACTTATAGGTTTATACTCATGACAGATGAAAGTAAACCAGTGTATCTTGTTAAAGATTTAGAAGGAATCACAATTTCTTTTCAGTTAATATATCACTGTCTGCATAGGTCCTAGTGTGAGTTAATTAATTAATAAAAATATTTCGCTTAATTCTTCAGAAATTTTGCAATTAATTCAAAGATTACCAATAGTAAAAAAAATCATTGATTTATGTATATCTCCCTTTCCTCCCTCCTTCTTCTCTTCCCCTAAATCTTCCCTTCCCCCCTCTTTCAATAATCATTCATAACAGGCACACACAGTGTCTTAATGATTGAGTCATATATAATGAAACAAATAATTCGTACTACTTTACTGATGAGTCTGAAATTGCCTTATCAAGAGATGTTCTGCACTGCATTGATTAGGACTTATTCCAGCTGCTAATGAGAGAGTTGAGGGATTTAAATAAAATTATTTCTCTCCCACATAAAATGGCAGAGATAGATTCCTCCACCATGTGTAACCTCCATTCTCAAAGTCACTTCAGGGTCTAAGGTGACTGCTCCACCTCCAGATTCCCTTGTCTACATTCCAGAAAGAGGAAGTAGGAGGAGAAAGTCACACACTTTCCTTCAATGGCAACTGCTGGACGTGGCATTCACTTTTGTTTACATTCCCTTGGCCAGTGTCACACTAAGCCTCAATAGTGTCTGCAGAATGAGGTAAACACTGTGAATTACCTACCAAAATTAATCATTGGCTCTACTAATTCTTTATAAAAATGTAGAACAGATTTTGACTCATCCTATCTCTATCACAAAACCAAACTGCTTAATGAATACTAGTAAATAAAATTGTTACTAGAGCTTTATTTAATGTTGATTTATAGATTGCATTGTTCTAATCCTAAGGCTGTTAACAGTCAGCCATTTGTTTTATACTATTAACTGCAAGATATTTTCTAGATGTGTGATTAATTATGCCACAATGCAAAAAAAACTTGCTTAAAAATTATCAGTTACTTTAATAAGCTAGAGTATTATATCTGGCAATCTTAACTTTTTTTTTCTGAATTTTATGTCAACAATGAGTCTTTTTAAGGTCAAGAATGTTATTAGATTTTACAGTTTGAAAGTGTATAAATAATTTGGAAGTTGTGTAAATATTTATTTTTATAGTGATTTCTCACCACCAACTTAATCTCCTGAGAGGATTATTACACAGTGATTTCCACACCTTAAGAAGAAAACACAAATCAAGACAATTGCCATCCAGATCAACTAATACAAAATAATGTAATGATTCATCACACTTTCTCACCACACCTTCTGGCTTATCTGTAGTAATTCTTAATTTTACCATGCATTAGGAGTCAAAATGACTAATGCAAACAGATGTAATAAATGGCAGCTTAAGGCACAAACATGGGAAATTAGAGTTGCAGTGTCTGTCTAACCATTTAATGTGAGAATTAACCTCAAAATAAAAATGGGCGTGTTACTGTATCAGTGGATTTTAAAAGTACATTATTTTCTTTTCCTGTGTAAATTTTCACTACTTTATTAAACTAGTAATTTACTTTTATCGCATCATTTTCCAACATAAAACACAGGAAAATAATGGAAAATAGGGAGAAACAACATCTTAGTCTTTTTAAAAATACATTAACTATACATGAGACAAGTCTCTTTATAATATTAGTTGTATAAAATATTATACATAAATATTAATGAAATACAATTAATTTCAATCCCCCAAGTTATACCTGGTTGTCATTATTGAGACACTTTACTTCTGGTCCCTGTAGAGTAGAGTATAATTTCTGTGGTAATTCTGCCTAAGAGTTTCACATTTCAAACCTCATCATTACAAATTTAAGGAACCTGCAGTTTAGTCTTGCTGCTGATCTGGACTCCACTTGGGGAATAAGCCATAGGTCCCACGTGCCTAGTGATCAGCAGCCTGCAGTGTATACTGACATCTATTCAACATAATGTATTGTATATGCTCCTCTGTTTCTTGGCGTGTAGTCCGTTTACAGTGTGCTCGACCATGCTGTAAAATCCTAGCCAAGAGAATGGCTGCGTGTTGTATGAAATATCCAGCCAATGATTTAAAGAAGCTATACCTCCTCTAAATTTTCTCCTTTCTCTGAGTAGACGAATCCGAAAACAAGGTCATAGTGATTGACAGAGCGTAAGATGGAAAGAGCCTCAGGACCTGACCCACAGGTTGGATAAGGTCCACCGGGTATCCTGTAACACGATTATCAGTGGAGTGGAAATGTACTTTACCACACTTAGTGCTTATACTATTTAGGTCTATTTGTGATTGCAGCCTGTTCTACTTTAGCTAAAACATGGCCAAACTTATTCTTTTTAAGGTTAAACTTTTACTTCAATTCTGTATTTGAATACTCCAAATGCATTAGCTTCACTCCAAATGGACCAAAGTGTGTTTTTCTGAGATTAGAGAAGACATGATTGAAACAAGTAAAAATAAAGTTTTCTATAGTGTAAAAATACACAGTGTAAAATATAGGATTAAGTAATAAGTATTTATCTTCCAAGTACTTGCATTAACAGATGAACATAAAATGCTTATGGTTCTAAACTTTTCCTGCACATTTAAGACATTAAAAAGCCTAATGAATTTTTAAAAAAAATATAAAAGTATTTCTCTTCCAACTATTCGCATTAACATATGGACATAAAATGTTTATGGTTTTAAATTTTCCTACAAATTTAAGACATTAAAATGCCTAGTGAATTTTTAACAAAATATAAAATGTATATAGTACCATAGCAAGTGTTAAGAATTTTTGTCTTGCTGATTATTCAATTATCACTGAATTAAAATATTTAAGAAATCTTAAATAATACAACTCTATTTTTCAATAGAGACCATCATTAAAAGAAAATTCTTCAGGATTTGTTTCTAATACAAGATCCACAGATATAAATTTTTCTGATACAGAATAAGGGGATCTTTGAATACAATTTACCCTTTCTCATTTATGGATTGATATAAAGATAGAAAATATCTTTATTTTTTGTGGTATGTGGGCCTCTCATTGTTGTGGCCTCTCCCGTTGTGGAGCACAGGCTCTGGACGCGCAGGCTCAACGGCCATGGCTCACGGGCCCAGCTGCCCTGTGGCATGTGGGATCCTCCCGGACCGGGGCACGAACCCGCGTCCCCTGCATCAGCAGGCGGACTCTCAACCACTGTGCCACCAGGGAAGCCCTCTTTATTTATTATATTGATCCTTTTATATGTAATACTCTATTTGGGTCTGTCTTCTCCTAAAAATATTCAAAAAGTATCAACAACTAAAATCAGAAAATAGGGAATAGGTTATCTTATTAATGATTTCTTCTTATAGGAATACATGATGAGATGGTAGTAGTCAAAAAGGCAAATAAAGCCAAACATAAATTGAGAGTGAATTGTAACAGTGCATTTGTTTTTCTCAGTTAAACGTTTCAATCAAACTAGAAGATATATTAAGTTAGTAACTGTACTACATTTTTATTAATTTTTACATAGACATCAATCATTGTGACTGTTTGCATTTTGGTATTTAACTCAGAATTTTAATCGATAACTAATGCCTTTTACACATTGCCAGTGAAAATTTTCCTTTTTTTATTAATACTGCTAATTTAATGTGTGAAACTGCTGACAGTTTAAGGCTCACCACTCCCTTTTCCTCTCTTGCCCCACATATGGACAAACAAATAAGAGAGTCCAGTATCCCTTCCTTTGATGCTGGAAGTTCAAATCACACAAGCCTTAGCCAGTGGAAACCCTCCGTATCCACAACTAAAGTCAAAGCCAGAGGACCTTCTAGATGGTGAAGTAAGACATGGAGATCACCTTCGTCCCCACAAATACATCAAAAATACATCTACATATGGAACAACAACTACAGAACACCTACTGAATGCTGGCAGAAGACCTCAGACTTCCTAAAGGCAAGAAACTCCCTATGTATATGGCTGAGTGGTTGACAGGGTCTTGGTGTTCTGGCTTGGTGTCAGGCCTGAGCCTCTGAGGTGGGAGAGCCAAGTTCAGGACATTGGTCCACCAGAGAACTCCTGGCACCACATAATATCGATCAGCAAGAGCTTCCCCAGAGATCTCAGTCTCAACACTAAGACCCAGCTCCACTCAATGACCAGCAAGCACCAGTGCTGGACACCCCATGCGAAACAACTAGCGAGACAGGAACAAAACCCCACCCATTATCAGAGAGGCTGCCTAAAATCATAATAAGGTCACAGACACCCCAAAACATACCACGAGAAGCGGTCCTGCCCACCAGAAAGACAAGATCCAGCCGCATCTACCAGAGCACAGGCACCAGTCCCCTCCACCAGGAAGCCTACAAAAACCACTGAACCAACCGTACCCACTGGCGGCAGACAACAAAAACAATGGGAACTACGAACCCATAGCCTGTGGAAAGAAGACCCCAAACACAGTAAGTTAAGCAAAATGAGAAGACAGAAATATGCAGCAGGTGAAGGAGCAAGGTAAAAGCCCACCAGACCAAACAAATGAAGAGAAAATAGGCAGTCTACCTGAAAAATAATTCAGAGTAATGATAGTAAAGATGATCCAAAATCTTGGAAATAGAATGGAGAAAATACAAGAAGTGTTTAACAAGGACTTAGAAGAACGAAAGAGCAAACAAACAATGATGAACAACACAATAAATGAAATTAAAAATTCTCTAGAAGGAATCAATAGCAGAATAACTGAGGCAGAAGAACGGATAAGTGACCTGGAAGATCAAACAGTGGAAATAACTACCACAGAGCAGAATAAAGAAAAAATAATGAAAAGAATTGAGGACAGTCTCAGAGACCTATGGGACAACGTTAAATGCACCTACATTTGAATTATAGGGGTCCCAGAAGAAGAAGAGAAAAAGGAAGGGACTGAGAAAATATTTGAAGAGATTATAGTTGAAAAATTCCCTAATACCAGAAAGGAAATAGTCAATCAAGTCCAGGAAGCACAGAGAGTCCCATAAGGAAAAATCCTAGGAGAAACATGCCAAGACACATACTAATCAAACTATCAAAAATTAAATACAATGAAAAAATATTAAAAGCAGCAAGGGAAAAACAACAAATAACATACAAGGGAATCCCCATAAGGTTAACAGCTGATCTTTCAGCAGAAACTCTGCAAGCCAGAAGGGAGTGGCAGGACATATTTAAATAAGTGATGAAAGGGAAAAACCTACAAGGAAGATTACTCTACCCACCAAGGATCTCATTCAGATTCAATGGAGAAATTAAAACCGTCACAGACAAGCAAAAGCTAAGAGAATTCAGCACCACCAAACCAGCTTTACAGCAAATGCTAAAGGAGCTTCTCTAGGCAGGAAACACAAGAGAAGGAAAAGACCTACAATAACAAACCCAAAACAATTAAGTATGTTCCTATTACCATTTTCTTATCAATAATTACCTTAAAGGTAAATAGAGTAATTGCTCCAACCTAAAGACATAGACTGGCTGAATGGATACAGAAACAAGACCCATATATATGCTGTCTACAAGAGACAAACTTCAGACCTAGGGACACATATAAACTGAAAGGGGATGGAAAAAGATATTCCATGCAAATGCAAATCAAAAGAAAGCTGGAGTAGCAATTCTCATATCAGACAAAATAGACTTTAAAATAAAGACTATTAGACAAAGAAGGATACTACATAATAATCAAGGGAGCAATCCAAGAAGAAGATATAACAATTGTAAATATGCACCCAAAATAGGAGCACCTCAATACATAAGGCAAATGCTGACAGCCATAAAAGGGGAAACTGACAATTACACAATAATAGTAGGGGACTTTAACACCTCACTATCACCAATGGACAGATTATGCAAAATAAAAATGAATAAGGAAACACAAGTTTTAAATTATACATAAAAAAAGATGGACTTAATTGATATTTATAGGACATTCCATCCAAAAACAACAGAATACACTTTGCTCTCATGTGCTCACTGAAACATTCTCCAGGATAGATCATATCTTGAGTCACAAATCAAGCCTTGGTAAATTTAAGAAAATTGAAATTGTATCAAGTATCTTTTCTGACCACAATGCTATGAGACTACTTATCAATTACAGGAAAAAAATTGTAAAAAAATACAAACACATGGAGGCTAAAAAATAAGCTACTAAATAACCAAGAGATCACTGAAGAAATCAAATGGAAATCAAAAAATACCTAGAAACAAATGACAATGAAAACACGATGACCCAAAATCTATGGGATGCAGCCAGTCAGTTCCAAGAGGGACATTTATAGCAGTACAATCCTACCTCAAGAAACAAGAAACATCTCAGATAACAACCTAACCTTACACCTAAAGCAATCAGAGAAAGAAGAACAAAAATCCCCAAAGTTAGCAGAAGGAAAGAAATCATAAACATCAGAAATAAATGAAAAAGGAAACAATAGCAAAGATCAGTAAAACTAAAAGCTGGTTCTTTGAGAAGATAAACAAAATTGATAAACCATTAGCCAGACTCATCAAGAAAAAAAGGGAAAAGATTCAAATCAACAGAATTAGAAATGAAAAAGGAGAAGTAACAACTGACACTGCAGAAATACAAAGGATCATGATTACTACATGCCAATAAAATGGACAAATTCTTAGAAAAGCACAACCTTCCAAGACTCCAGGAATAAATCGAAAATATAAACAGACCAATCACAAGCACTTAAATTGAAACTGTGATTAAAAATCTTCCAACAAACAAAAGCCCCAGGACCAGATGACTTCACCGATGAATTCTGTCAAACATTACAGAAGAGCTAACATGTATCCTTCTCAAACAGTAGGAACACTCCCAAACTCATTCTACAAGGCCACTGTCACCCTGATACCATAACCAAACAAAGATGTTACAAAAATAGAAAACTACAGGCCAATATCACTGATGAACATAGATGCAAAAATCCTCAACAAAATACTAGCAGACAGAATCCAGCAGTACATTAAAAGGATCATACACTGTGATCAAGTGGGGTGTATCCCAGTAATGCAAGGATTCTTCAATATATGCAAATCAATGTGATACATCATATTAACAAGTTGAAGGAGAAAAACCATATGATCATCTCAATAGATGTAGAAAAAGCTTTTGACAAAATTCAACAACCATTTATGATAACCTTCCAGAAAGTAGGCATAGAGGGAACTTACCTCAACGTATTAAAGGCCATATATGACAAACCCACAGCCAACACCGTTCTCAGTGGTGAAATACTGAAACCATTTCCACTAAGGTCAGGAACAAGACAAGGCTGCCCACTCTCACCACTCTTATTCAACATAGTTTTGGAAGTTTTAGCCACAGCAATAAGAAAAGAAAAAGAAAGAAAAGGAATCCAAATCAGAAAAGAAGAAGTAAAACTGTCACTGTTTGCAGATGACATGATACTATACATAGAGAATCCTAAAGATGCTACCAGAAAACTACTAGAGCTAATCAATGAATTTGGTAAAGTAGCAGGATACAAAATTAATGCACAGAAATCTCTTGCATTCCTATACACTAATGATGAAAAATCTGAAAGAGAAATTAAGGAAACACTCCCATTTACCATTGCAACAAAAAGAATAAAATACTTAGGAATAAGCCTACCTAAGGAAACAAAAGACCTGTACACAGAAAATTATAAGACACTGATGAAAGAAATTAAAGATGATACAAGCAGATGGGGAGATATACCATGTTCTTGGATTGGAAGAATCAACATTGTGGAAATGTCTGTACTACCCAAAGCAATCTACAGATTAATTGAGCTATTTGTAAGGAGGTGGATAGATCTAGAGTCTGTCATACAGAGTGAAGTAAGTCAGAAAGAGAAGGACAAATACCGTGTGCTAACGCATATATATGGAATCTAAGAAAAAAAAAATGTTATGAAGAACCTAGGGGTAAAACAGGAATAAAGACAGAGACCTACTGGAGAACAGACTTGAGGATATGGGGAGGGGGAAGGGTGAGGTGTGTTAGGGCGAGAGAGAGACATGGACATATATATACTAACAAACGTAAGGTAGATAGCCAGTGGGAAGCAGCCGCATGGCACAGGGAAACCGGCTCGGTTCTTTGTGGCTGTCTGGAGGGGTGGGATAGGGAGGGTGGGAGGGAGGGAGACAAAGAGGGAAGAGATATGGGAACATATGTATATGTATAACTGATTCACTCTGTTATAAAGCATAAACTAACACACCATTGTAAAGCAATTATACCCCAATAAAGATGTTAAAAAAAATAAAAATAAAAAAAAATAAAGTGACATTTAGCACTGTTATATTATTCAATAATAAATATCCAGTATATTTTTAAAAATATAATTACATAATTCATTGAGCATCAAATTACTGAAGCATATTATACAATGATCATTTAGTGTATGATCATTTAGAGTACACTGATTTGGAAATGTTTATTATTTCTACTAAATAGTAGTTGACAGTGATTTGAATTTATTTTTTGGACTGTTTTTTATGCTGTAGAGTGTACGCAGAGGGAAGTAAAGCTGGGCAGGCTTCATATTAATTTGAATAGGGAGCTATAATTTTGGAAGTGCAAATGTAAAATTTATATCCAGGTCAAGTGATTCAAACACTAAGTAGAGCAGTAGGGGAAAAAAAGGGCAACATGCAATCTCAACAATGAAATGTCAGTGATGTAAATAACACCAAAAAAAAAAAAAAAAAAGTATTCTCTTTTACTTTCTGCCAGCAGCAAAGCTTAATTTGCCACAAGTTTTAAAAAATGCAGAAAAGAGAATAAAAATTTGCTTGAAGAATAAGTAAATAGAAAACAATTCCACACCTTAATTTAGAAGCTATTATTTAATTTTTATCTGTTTTAGCAATGCGTATATGCTGGTTTAAAGAAGGCAATTTTGTATTCTGTAAGTGAGTAATCAGTGAGGGAAAATACAGAATAGAAATGTTTCTTTAGTGTTCGAATTCGAATGGAGGAGAGAGAACTACAACTTTTATCAGTGTTCATTTGAATTACCATCTTGTTCAAAAAATCAGTACTATACTGCTGACTTTGAATGTTTCACCTCTCTCCTATTAGAGACAGGAAAATAGAGAAAATATTTGCTCTACTCCCAGTACCTTTTCTGATTAAATTTCACACATAGAAATGAGATCGTAATCAGAAGAGTGAAACCTCTTGCCTTAATTGGGTTAGAATTCTAAATAGCTGTTTCATAGGAATTGATACCAAATTAACTGGATTTAAATATCTCCATCTCAAATATTTTTTACGTTTAATACAACTGATACTTGGTAAGTATTTACCCGTCTGTCCTTAAAAGAGTAATAGAAAAAAGTTATCAAATATGAAATGCTTAGCTCTGCTTAAAACCATATCACCTGTCCATAGCATTTGAAGAATTTCTGAAACGTATTGTGGCAGAGATGTGGTAGTACACTGCTCACATTTAGGAGAGAAGCTGCTATGTGGAACGGAATTAGCTGACAGCCCCAGCTCCCATGCCTTCACGGTTCACTGCAACACGCCAGCCAAGGTCCTGGGATCTCTGGGCTGTCCCAGTCAGCCAGTGACTGTAAGCAGCAGAGGTTCTAGAGCTGAGCCCTTGCTGTCCAGTGCAGAACTCCTCTAACAGGCAGCCTTTGCTCTGGACCTCTCCCTTTGCCTGAGCTACACTGCAGTCCGAGGCTTTCCATGACCTCCTCTTCTCCCTTCCCTATTTCTCTTCAGTGGAGCCAGACCTGACTCATGTTCAGAAGCTCTCTCTAACTCTCTTTCCTCCTCCTTTTATACTTTGCAGGAGCACTCAAATAAACCTTTTCTATTTCTGATTCAGTCTTGGTACCTGTTTTCTGGAGAACCCAAGCTAACACACACACACACACACACACACACACACACATACACACACTAGATTGAAGTCAAATTTGGAAAAAACCTGAAAAATTCACAATGGATTCAGACATTAGACAGAACCAACAAATTAACTCTTAAATGACGCTGTGAGTGAGGAACCCAAACCAGGGACAACCAAGGCTATGAAGAGACTTTGCTAACCGACAATTGCAAGAGACCAATTAGCTTTAAAAAAGGCTACTCCATGTATCAGTTCCTTATTTGTAAATTGTCTGGCTCATGCATTTAAACTTGGACCTAATACTCTGAGATTAGCTTGGTAAATAAACAGGATGATTGTCCTGGATGTTCTAGAGTGCATTTTTATGTCTGGATAGAGTCTTAAGTAAGATTTGGCTGCCATGATGGGCAAAGAGCCATCTCTTCCAAAAGTATACCTCCACATTTAAACTAATACAAAGCATACCCAGCTTCATTTCCTTCTGAATTTCCATTTAGAGCAGACATTTAAAACATAATTCTTTTCTAAGAGAATGGTGATTTTTCCCTTAAACTGACAGCCAAGAATTTTAAAATATTTCAGGAAACCTACAATACAAAAAGAGGAAACTTAAAATGGGTAACTAGAGGAAAACAAACTTAAAGATGGAGACAAGACAAATTATGTGTGCTCATACATATAAGTATACAAATGTGTATTATATAAATTAACATTTGATATAATAAGTTACTTAGTATCTTCAGAAAGATGATATAAGATATTGTATCTGTTAACTTGGGCAAGATTACTTTGGGGTAAAACAAAATCTCTCACTCTCTCTCTCTCTCTCTCTCTCTCTCTCTCTATATATATATATATATATATATATATATATATATACACACACACACACATACATAGAAAGTAAATTATATACTGTTACCTATAACAAGATCAAGACTTGAGTGGGCTCAAAAAATAAAACTATTTATCTTTCCCAATCTCTTCAGATCTCTCCAGAATCTCTAAATGACTCTCCAATTAAGAAGTGGTTTCCAGGAAAAAAATCACATTCAGCTTGCTCTCAGGAAAACATGGTGTAAAAGTATAGCCAAGGGTGTGACTCTAAAACTCTTGGTTAAAGTCAGAAAATTTTATAATGGTGTGTATGAACTGTTCAAACAGACAACAAACCTATAAAGATAGTAAGGATGTGCCACACAGTCTCCATTAATTCCTAAGATTTCTAAGAATCCCATAATGGAATGAACTCCAGTAAGATTTATAGGAAACTCACAGAGTGTTTAAGGGGAAGAGATAGTAAAAAATAAGAAGATATTTTGGAGCCCCAAACTACCTTGGGCAGGAAGCAGCCTGAGAAAAATCACTCACCTGCAAACTTGGGTTACATATTATGTTAAAGGAATTTTAATGCAAAAGGTGGAAGCCAAAGCCCAGAGTGGAACCAAGATTGATGGAGAATGTTCCCAGGCAGTAGGATTGAGCACTAATTGAGAAACTGCCAACATACGCTAGCCTGGATTTCAGAAGTGCTACTGACTGTTGACTGCTCTGTGCCTCTCCTTGCTTCCCCTTTAGAATGGGAGTGTCTATAGTAGTTACTTTATATTGATCCTACTATTGACTGTTGAGATGAACAGGAGTAAATACCTTGACAGGACTTCTGATTAAGAGGAATGGTATTCGGGCTTCCCTGGTGGCACAGTAGTTGGGAGTCCGCCTGCCGATGCAGGGGATGCGGGTTCGTGCTCCGGTCCGGGAGGATCCCACATGCCGCGGAACGGCTGGGCCCATGACCCATGGCCGCTGAGCCTGCATGTCTGGAGCCTGTGCATCTGGAGCCTGTGCTCCGCAACGGGAGAGGCCACAACAGTGAGGGGCTCGCGTACTGCAAAAAAAAAAAAAAAAAATGTATTCAACGAGTAGTTACCCCAAAAATTATACCTAAGAAGCCTCATCGGTTCCTGAATCTGAATTAGATGACAGGATCCCAAAGCTCAAACCTGATACTAATGATATAATAGATGAGACTTCTGAAGATCTTAGGTGGTACAGAGTTTAAAATGCACGTGGGAAAAAAGTAAATAATTTGTGGTCAGAAGCTAACTGTGATTGCTTTAAAATACTTCAGGAAACCACTTGATACTTCTTCCACCAATATGGAGGTCTAATTTACCTTCCCTTGAATATGAGCTGGCTTTAGCGATTCACTTTTTTTTTTTTTTTTTTTTTTTTTTTTTTTTT
>NW_006777424.1:97610-98548 GCF_000442215.2 Lipotes vexillifer
GGGATCTTCCCGAAACGGGGCACGAACCCGCGTCTCCTGCATCGGCAGGCGGACTCTCAAGCACTGCGCCACCAGGGAAGCCCTAGCGATTCACTTTTAACCAATGGAAGGTAACAGACTGACACTGTGTGACGTGGGAGGCTATGTTAGAAAAGATGAAACAGCTTCTACCTGTTTTTTTCTATTGGGATAGTTGTTTTGTTTTGTTTTTACTTTTCAAGTGGCCATGGATTACGTATCCAATTGTCCTAATTTTATACCACTATAAAAATTTCACTACATTTTAACAATTCAAAACAGTATAAATCATATTCTCTGAGGTTCAGTGAACTAAAACAAGGAATGTGTATCTTGGAAATATACAAAAATTGCCTACAATATGATTTGTGGTGAGGGTGACATTAGATCTGAATCTGGAAGCATTGAGACTAAAGTCCCTGACACCTAGTAGGCAAATAGTCGATAATAATTTGCTGAATCAATCAGTGCACACATGCTTGGTAGAGACCTAAGGGCATTTGGGATGGTATAAGTTTATATAAATAGGGAATGAGCTGGAAATGCCTATGCCATACAAAAAATCGGGAGAAATTTGTATTTTAGACTGTAGAAATTTAAAAGAGTTCTCTCATTTTTTTCTTTTTTTTTTTTTTTAACTGTGTTAACTAGCAAACTATAGTACAGGAATGGAATCAGAATATGCTACTAACTTACCTATCAATATTTATTTGACTGATAAATTTTAACTTAAACTAAAGGAGTGAATTTGTAAATCTTATGCACAATTTTGGGTCTAATACAACAAAGTATGAATAAGTAAATGTTATTTAGCCAAAAGGCCAAATAAATAATAGTGGAGTGTCCTGATTCTGATCTTTTTACATATTCTTCCCCTCCCATTTCCCCACTGAAGAACAGTACATGACAATTCGGAAGAG
>NW_006777424.1:98558-99030 GCF_000442215.2 Lipotes vexillifer
GCATATTTGCAATTTTCTCTGATTATCTCTCATAAATCTTCATATTGGCAGCTGGAGATACCAGAAACAAAATGTTTTAAATAAAGTACACTGTATCTCCACACGAAAAGAAAATATACTCTAACTGTTTAGGTCACAAGATTCTGGTTCTGACAAAGACACAATTTTAAACAAAACAAGGAGCTCTTTCTTTTAAGTTATATAAAAATCAAATAGAATGAGCAAACCTGTATAAATGTCCATTTTATGTGTTAATGTTCTTAAACGGGAACTGATTTCTCCAGTTTTGATTGTTTCCCGTTATGTACAGAAAGAAATGCTCCAGGGAACTGAAAAGATTTCTAACACAAAGTACACGGCATGAATCCATTCAGCTGACCACAGGACACTGCTACATCTCTGCTGGATTAAAACTTTGAACCCATTAAACAGGGCGGACGCACTGTAACTTCTGAAGTCAAAAGTTCAGCAG
>NW_006777424.1:99040-103650 GCF_000442215.2 Lipotes vexillifer
AGTGTTTCAGGATGCTTCCTACCTCTAATTTTCTCTAATTTTCCCAGACGCTGTTGTCATCTCTTAGGGCACAGTGGTCAATAACTGCCATGACTCTCTGTCCATGGCTGGTCAGTTAAGAACCTATTTTCTCCATTAATTGGCGAAGCAGCAGCGACTCAGGGGAAAAAAAGGAAAGAAGAAAAGCTGCTTTAAAATATATTGTGGGGCTTCCCTGGTGGCGCAGTGGCTGAGAGTCCGCCTGCCGATGCAGGGGACACGGGTTTGTGCCCCGGTTCGGGAAGATCCCACATGCCGCGGAGCGGCTGAGCCCGTGAGCCATGGCCGCTGAGCCTGCGCGTCCGGAGCCTGTGCTCCGCAACAGGAGAGGCCACAACAGTGAGAGGCCCGCGTACGGCAAAAATAAAATATATTGTGATACGTTTTCATTCTGAAGTCAGGAAAGGTTACGTTACGGAAGCTATGTATGATGCTGTCACCTTTGAAACCTTGGCTTTCCCTGCTGATGATAGACAGCTCTGAGGTGGGACAAAACAAATTAGTCACACTTTGTGGGACTGACACTTTCTTCTTTTGCCATATGGGGTAACCGAAGAACTAACCAGGGAGTGCTTTCTAATTTTTTGGCTGTGAATCTAGCAAGTAGTTTTCCAAATGCAATAATCTTTGAAGGCCATATAATGATCACATTTTCTGAATCACCATTATAGACATGCTGCTTTAGAAAACAATTGTTTTTATCTATCTCCCCATAAACTACCTCCAATTTTACTATCTCTATAATAACTTTTGTAGATGTTTGTGTGTGTGTGTGTGCACGCTATCTAATCTAATAAAAATACTGATTATTAATTACCGATAGTGCTGCTGCCTATCTCCTCTTCCCAGAGTGGAATTAGGCAGTTTAATATTGGCACATTTTTTGGCAATAGTTTTATAGATAGACACATGCTTTTTAGTAAATACTCATCTGCAAACTGAAAATAGTTTCTTTTTCTGATTTGTATAAATATTTTATAAAATAAAATTACTCACTAGAGAAAATTAGTTCAAAGGAAGTATATATATATTCTTAAATATACTAAAATATTTCATGTAATTCTCATACTGTTTATATAGACTGAATGAGGTAAAAACATACATGGGTGAAAAATACAATTTTAAGTAATTATATGCGTTTTTTTACATATGGAGAAAACACATTTTTAATACATACAACCTCCATGGACAATGCTTAAATAGTATCAACACCTAGTCTTATAACACAATTTTAGTTCTCAAAAATTACACCATTGAATTTTCAAATGGCCTGACTGTACATATTATGTGTATTTATGTATAAGTATTCATTACATATATATAATAATATATATACCTATGTATATACAATATATACACATGCTATTTCAGTTTAGAACTTCAACTAATGTCTATTGATAATAGAGCATTTAACAGAAGTCTTTAAACAGAACTTGGCTCTGCTGAATCAATTCCATTTATAATTCCATTTAGAGGAGTACTTCTATTATAATTTCCCATCAGGTTGTCTCTCAATGAATTGCAATATCAATGTACTGAAAAATAACATTCCAGTTTCACATATAAAAGCCATAGAAATCCAACAACACCTCAAATTATTTCCAAATCTAGTATAAATAATTCTTCAGATTTTACCATTTCTGAATCCTGATAACTTGATTATGCTTGCTTCTTCACCCACAAGAGAAAGCAACACTGCTATACAGTAGTATCTTTATCAACATATTAACAGTGTCTGTATATGCTATTTAGAGAAAACATTGATAATGAATTAGAAGTGCACAAAAATTACCAGTAGAGCTCTGTAAAATATTAAGATTTCACATTAAATATTTGCACCCCGTGTATGCATTTTCACACCCTCTTGGAAGTTCACTAAAATGATAGTAAGAGATAGAAAAAAAAAATGTACCAAGACAGACACCATGAAGGAAAAGATAATTAATTAGTGATATTGACAATTTTGGTGGAAATAAGCAAAGTGAGGCAAATTACGCCACCAAAACTATCGACAGAATTCCAGAGAGCTCAGAGCTAGGAGGTCCAAGGTTTGTAAATCATAGTGTGAGCAAAAAGGTCTGGACAAGAATATGGTTAAAGCCATTTGAAGAGTAGCTAGGATCCTCAGTATGCCAGCCTCCTCATGCTCAAAAGAAAGGAGTATTTTTTAACCCTCTGTAAAACAAGTATAATTAATTTCAGGTGTACAGCAAAGTTATTCATATATATATATATACACATATATATAGTCTTTTTCTGTTATAAGTTATTAAAACATACTGAATATAGTTCCCTGTGCTATACAGTAGGTCCTTGTTGTTTATCTATTTTATATATAGTAATGTGTATATGTTAATCCCAAACTCCTAATTTATCTCCCCTTCTACCTCTGCTATCCCTTTTGGTAACCATAAGTTTGTTTTCTATGTCTGTGAGTCTATTTCTGTTTTGTAAATATGTTCATTTGTACCATTTTTTTAGATTCTACATATAAGCGATATCACATGATACGTGTCTTTGTCTGACTTACATCACTCAGTATGACAGTCTCTAGGTCCATCCATGGTGCTGTGAATGGCATTATTTCATTCTTTTTTATGGCTAAGTAATATTCCATTGTGTATATATGTACCACATCTTCTTTATCCATTCATCTGTTGATGGACACTTAGGTTGCTTCCATGTCTCAGCTATCATAAATAGTGCTGCTATGAACATTGGGGTGCATGTATCTTTTTGAATTTGTATCTTTTTTCTCTGCCCAGTAGTGAGATATAAAAAATCGAGTTACCATATGATCCAGAAAAGCTGAGAAATTGAACAGAAGAGCCTCCCTCTCAGTTTATTAGCACAGTGGAAAGTGAGTGAATCTGCATATTCCATCATGGACATCTGACATACCCCTCACTATTCCTCTTCAGTCTGGAATTCTGACAACCAAGTGTATACAAGTGCTTGTGCATATCCCCTCATGCACAAACACACATCTAGGAATAGATTGGAGTACTTCCCTTCCCCCCCAACCCAGGAGAATCTGAATTACATCTGAAAGAAGTCCTATAACTATTGACACTTAGGGGTTCCCTTAGTAAGAAAAGCTGCTTTCTGCTTAGTCACTTTGCTGAGATCAATCACTCTATAATTCCTAATATTAAACATTAACTTTCCAATCTCCTTTTAATAAATTTCCCTAAATGTGTACTGGAAGCAGAGGGTCACCAAACATTACAGTAAAGACTAACACTTGAAAAAGAGATTAAAATAAAACAGAAACCAGGTGGAAAGATAGATGATTCAAGAAGCAGACAAAAATAATCTTAAGAATTTTTTTAGTATACAAGAGATATGAAAGAAGGTGCACACATGAAACAAAAATATATACGTTCACCGAAGAGGATATATAGATAGCAAATAAGCACACAAAATGTTGTTCAGGAAGATGTAAAGATAACAAGCATATGAAAAGATGCTTCATATGTCATCAGGGAAATGTAAATTAAAGCAACAAGGTACAGCTCCACATCTATTAGAATGGCCAAAATCAGAACATTGACAACACCAACTACAGGTGAGAGAGAATGTGAAGAAATTTGTGCTAGTTTTGCTGTTGTACCTCAAACTGCAAAAGTTACTGCTACAGTGCATGATAAGTACTTAGTTAAGATGGAAAAGGTTAAATTTGTACAAGATAATTTTGGGGGGACGAAAGACTACATTTACATAACTTTTATTACAGTATATTGTTATAATTATTCTATTTTATTATTAGTTATTGTTGTTAATCTGTTACTGTGTCTAATTTTTAAATTAAACTTTAAAAATATAGCCTATGTAGGGTTCGGTACTATCTTCAGTTTCAGGAATCCACTGGGAGTCTTGGAACGATAAGGGGTTGGGTGGGTGTGTATGGTCTGTTTCCAGTTAGTTCCAAAACTACCAATTAAATTGATGGGTCCTGGTAATGTGGAAAAGATACATACAATTTCTGAGATTCAGATTTTTTTCTCTCCAGGGAAAGAATCAGTATTGTTTTGAGGGTAGGAAAGCACTTAACAATTCTCTAATGGTCTATTCCAAAGGAAAAGTATAAAACATTTCTCTGTATAGAAGTAAACACCCTTTCAAGGGCCACACAACAGGCTATTCCAGCATTGCTTTTGCTTTCACAGCCCTTGCTGGTCAAGTAAGTTGAACATGCTGTTTGCACTGGTCTATTCTCCCACAGGGAGGGGCGGTTTCCAGTCGATGTGTTTGATTGCTTTTCTTTTTACAATTTAAACCCTGGAATTTTGTAGCTTTTAAACAGCAACCTAAGGTAGATTATGTCTTTCCCAGTACGACTGCCAATTTCAGTGATTTTGAGAGGATAAGAGATAGGAGATGGGGTGAGAACCAGGGGAAATCATCAAAGGAATGTAAAGAGAGCTGGGGCACAGAAAGAAGAGTGAAAAATAGAGATCACAGGGAAAATATTCTTGTTACACATCGGCTGTTTCCAGAGTGGGCGAGTATGTTTTCAACTTCAGATCCTGCGTTGAATCAAATACTCGTCCCAGCACTCTGTTTCCTGC
>NW_006777424.1:103660-108346 GCF_000442215.2 Lipotes vexillifer
TGATATTCTTGTTCCACACTCCTGACACTGCTGAGCAAGTTTTGCATTTTTATAAGGTCTGATTGTAAAATAAGTGACCTTAAATCCATTGCTACCAAGGGATTCCTGCTAATGGGTTTAGTCTGAATTATAGTAGTAGTAAGATAAATATGTCCACTCAACCATGTGTTTATACCTTTCTCCATTTCTTTTTTTTTAACATCTTTATTGGAGTATAATTGCTTTACAATGGTGTGTTAGTTTCTGCTTTATAACAAAATGAATCAGTTACACATATACATATGTTCCCATATCTCTTCCCTCTTGCGTCTCCCTCCCACCCTCCCTATCCCACCCCTCTAGGTGGTCACAAACCACCGAGCTGATCTCCCTGTGCTATGTGGCTGCTTCCCACTAGCTATCTATTTTACGTTTGGTAGTGTATGTATGGGGAGGGGGAAGGGTAAGCTGTGACAAAGTGAGAGAGTGACATGGACATATATACACTCTCCATTTCATTTTATATCTTAGTGATGAAATTGAATTAAATTGTCAAGATTCACAGTAAATGATCTGGTGTTCAGGATTCTCTAGTCCTAAAAACACCCCAAATTTCAGAAGCATACTATTTTTCTAGCCAAGTGAAAAAATATTTAAAAGCATGAGGCGCTTTAGAAATGCTCAGGGCTCAGATAAAATAATTTAATGCTTTTCATTCTTGATGTGTCCTCCTAAATCTGTCCTTATTTCTATGAAAGGTATCATATATGAAGGTGATATAATTGCTGAGATGCTAACTGTACAATACTTCAGAGACTGAAGAAAATGCTTTATTAAAATAGTAAAGGATGCCCCATGAAATAGGTGGGGTTTAAGGTTAGTAATGAATACAATTTGGATAGTTTTTTTTTTTTTTTTTTTGTGGTACGCGGGCCTCTCACTGTTGTGGCCTCTCCCGTTGCCGGACGCGCAGGCTCAGCAGCTCATGGGCCCAGCCGCTCTGCGGCATGTGGGATCTTCCCGGACCGGGGCACGAAGCCGTGTCCCCTGCATCGGCAGGCGGACTCTCAACCACTGCGCCACCAGGGAAGCCCAGATAGTTTTTTTGAATGATGGACACATATGCCAGTCTCTGCCACAAATGGCTAATGGTAACATCAACCTGTTTTTGTTTGTTTTCAGCAGTACATTGTTTCTCATAAATACTTATTTCAATTTGAACATGGAGAAACATCAAAGTCATGCTACATCACCACCAAGAAAACCTTTATGAAAAATGGACAGAATATTCTAGTGTGTTCCTTTCCTCACGTCTCAGCAGGTAAAATCTCATATTGCACACTGCAGACTGAATAGTCTTCCTAGCTTTCAAAAATTAAAATCTTGATATGAAAAATCACTTTCTCAAAATTTATCAGTACTTCCTACTCCTTGCAAGATACAGTTTACATTCCTTGCCATATCATGAGGCTTCCATGATCTGTTTCTTTGCATATCTTATTCTCATTTCCAGTCACCTGCTACAAAGCCTACTCTCTGGTCATATCCCAGAATATTTCACAGGTTCCCATTTCTCCATGCTCTTAAATATGGTTCAACTTCAGCTTTCTCACTTTGGTGACTTCCCTTAAACACTCCTAAAGACTTGGCTCAAATGTATCCTCCCATGCAAACAAAGCCCTGATGATTTTACTTAATATTTCTATTTGCTCTAACCATTGCATTATTCTCATTTGTGTACAGCCTGTCATTTCTTCAATAACTTATACTGCCATCTTTGTCATAAATATAAATTACCCATGTATGTAACTACTTCTCAAATCTCTTCATCATTCTATCGGTGCATTTTTCTGAGCTTATACTGTTTATCTGATCTGTATCTTTATGACAAGTACTTTCGTGAGGCAGAATAAATTTTCCAGCTCTGTTCTTCGTGATTTTCATGGCTCTTCTTAGCTGGTCCTTTGCATTTCTATATATGTTTTAGAAACAGTGTTTCAGTTTCCTTATGCTATTGATACATGTTCATATTTGGTGGGGGGGATTACATTGAATCTCTGGATCAATTTGAAGAAAACTGATGTTTTCACATTATTGCATCTTTCAAATCATTAATGTAGAAAATCTACCTCTTTATTCCTCTTAATAAAGCTGTATAGTCTTACTATAGGGGCTTTGACATCTATTTGACATATTTTATGAATTAGATTCTTTTATTTCTAGCAGTATGCTTGCTTTAAAGTCTTCTCATACTGTGATAGCTAAACTTTGTTTCGTGTGGGTATGGTATAACCTTTCAATCATTTACGAGTAAAATGTTCAGTATTCTTACATTTAAAATCTGTTTCTTATGACCAGATTTTTGAAACTTTTGTCTTTCATTGAGTACTCAATATATATGCTTGATTTGTACTGTTGATATTTTTACACTTAAATCATTTTAGTATTTTATTTCTATCATTCCTTTCTTCCCTATATACCTTTCATTTATTACTTTCTTTTGATTACATTATTTCATTATCCCATCTCCCCACTCCATAGTTTCTTTGTGATTATTTGGTGAATACCATGTGCTCACGTTACTTACTGAAATGCAAGATAAGTTAGTACTTTTACTACTTCTCTAACATTTCAAAATTGTTAGAACATTTTTACTTATGTGCCTTTCTTTTTCAACTATTGTACAGCTTTTTTTATCATGGTAAAAAACACATAACCTTAAATTTACTATCGTAACTATTTTTGTGTAGAGTTCAGTAGTTTTCACATTGGTGTGTTACAGATCTCTAGAAGTTTTTCATCCAGCAACACTGAAATGCTATGCATGATAAACAACTCCCTACCTCCTCCCCGTAGTCCTTGGCAGCCACCTTACTACTTTCTGTGTCTGTGCTTTTGACTGCTTAGGTATTTCATATGAGTGGAATCATACAGTATTTGTTCTTTTTGACTGTCTTATTTCACTTTGCATAATGTCCTTGAGGTTCACCCATGTTGAAGCATGTGATAAGATTTTCTTCTTTCTTAAGTTTGCATAATATTTCACTGTATGTATATACCATATTTTCTTTATCCATTCATCTGTCAATGTATATATAGGTACGTGTGTGTGTGTGTGTGTGTGTGTGTGTGTGTGTATATATATATATATCTCCAGAAGTGAGATCGCTGAATCATAAGGTAATTCTATTTTTAACTTTTTTTTTTTTTTAACCATTTTCCATAATGGCTGCACAATTTTAGATTTCCACCAAGAGTGCACATGGTTCTAAATTCTCTGCATCCCTATCAACACTTTATATTTTCTGTTTTTTTTTTTTCTTTTGCGGTACGCAGGCCTCTCACTGTTGTGGCCTCTCCCATTGCGGAGCACAGGCTCCGGACGCGCAGGCCCAGTGGCCACGGCTCACGGGCCCAGCCGCTCCGCAGCACGTGGGATCCTCCCGGACCGGGGCACGAACCCGCGTCCCCCGCATTGGCAGGCGGACCCTCAACAACTGCGCCACCAGGGAAGCCTTTTCTGTTCTTTTGATAGTGGCCATCCTGATGAGTGTGAGAAAATATCTCATTATGGTCTTGATTTGTATTTCCCTAATGACCAGTGATGTTAAGTATTTTGTGCGTGTGCTTATTGGCTATTTGTATATCTTTGGAAAAATGTCTATTCAAGTCCTTTGTCCACCTTTAATTGTATGTGTTCTTTTGTTTTTGAGTTGTAGAAGTTCCTTTTATATGATGGATATTAACTCTTTATCAGATACATGATTTTATTGTTCTACCCTGCCATACACTGTCTTTTCACTCCGTTGATTGCTTCCTTTAATGCACAGAAGTTTTTAAAGTTTTATGTAGTCTCCTTTGTCTATTTTTGCTTCTGTTGCCTGTGCTTTTGGTGTCCTATCCAATGAATCATTGCTATCCTTCCCCCTTTTGGTACTTTTGGCACCCTTGTCAAAAGGGTACTTTTGGCACCCTTGTCCGCTTATGAGTTTATTTCTGGGCTCTCTAATCTGTTTCACTGGTATATATTTCTATCTTTATGCCAGTACTTGTGCACTAATTTTGGAATATATTTTTTCTTTATATGTATTATATCTATCCACAATTTGGTTATTATGTTTCTTGTTGTTTTTGTGCTATATAATCAATTTTTGTTTAGATCTACCCACATATTTATGCTTCCTCTTGCTCTACATGTCTTCCTCTTACATCTAAGATTCTATCTGACATATTTTCCTTGTGCTTAAAAAACATTCTTTGATATGCCCTTTAACATAGATTTGCTGAAGAAAAATTTACTGTTTTTATTTGTTTAAAAATGTCTTTTATTTTATAAGCCTATTTTTTTGACATTTTGTATTCTAAATTGGTTATTTTCTTTCAGCATTCTGAAATTTTCATTAACTGGTCTTCTGGCTTCCATTGTTTTCAGCTGAGAGATCAGATACCAGTCATTTTTCCTGATTATATCATTTCTTTCTTCTGCAATTGTGTTTTATAGTCAACCAATCTTAATAATTTATTTTCTCTTTTTTTCCCCTGTGACTATAATATGATATACCAAAATGTGATTTTTTGACTTATTTATCTGCTTTAGATTTATAGTAATTCTTGACTCTGTAGCTTGAAATTTTCCAGCTACTACTTTTTTTTTTTTTTTTGCGGTATGCGGGCCTCTCACTGCTGTGGCCTCTCCCATCGCGGAGC
>NW_006777424.1:109832-116386 GCF_000442215.2 Lipotes vexillifer
CCCGGCCCGGGGCACGAACCCACGTCCCCTGCATCGGCAGGCGGACTCCCAACCACTGCGCCACCAGGGAAGCCCCCCAGCTACTATTTTTTTACAGATATTATTTCTTCCCCATTCTCTCTCAGCTTTCATTATGGTGGTACAATAACAGATATGTTAGACTTAACCATAATATCTATCCTTTTGAATATATGTATTTTCAGTTCCAAAATTTCTGTGATTTTCATTGTAATTTACAGTCACTACCAAAATACTCCCTGACACTTTATTCTTTGAACATATCAATGAAAG
The DNA here is from genome assembly GCF_000442215.2 of Lipotes vexillifer. Taxonomy (NCBI): domain Eukaryota; kingdom Metazoa; phylum Chordata; class Mammalia; order Artiodactyla; family Lipotidae; genus Lipotes; species Lipotes vexillifer. The sequence continues at coordinate 110,124 of NW_006777424.1, forward strand.
ATATAATTATTTGAAAATATATGTCTAATAACTGTATTATCTGCTCTTCCATATGTATCTTGTATTGTTTGCTTCTTGCTTTTTTTTCAACTATATCTTTTCATCACACAATTCAGCTTATTTTTAACAAGTTTCTGGTATTCAATATAATATATTGGGGACATACTATGAGACTCTGAATGATATTATCTCCCTCCAATGATGGTTTACTTTTGCTTTGTAGAGGAAGCTGTGCTAGAGTTGGTTCACTTTAAACCAATAAATTATCTAGTAAATTTAAGTTGGGTTTCATCTCTCGTTAAGGTGGATTATTTACAATTCACCTTGCTACTAGACTGCGTCCTTATAAGGTCCTGACTGAAATCATGTGTCCTCATCAATTCCTCCCTTTTCTGGCACCCTGTGGTCTTCATTTAAAAAAAAAAAAAATCTTCCCAGCCCTGTGAGAGTGTTGAAAGCTAATTCAACTTCTCTAAAACCAATTTAAAAATAAATAGCATCATGGAAGGAAAAAAACACAACAATTTCTGAGCACCCACTCTTGGAACACCTTCCCTCTTGTATCTGAGTCATGCAAATTCCCCCAGCCTTGGAATTCTTCCAATATCTTTTCAAAAAAAGAGCACACATACACAAAATTTGTTCAGTTTAGCCTACTGTTCTCTGTGAGAGGGGTTTCTGGAAGAGGAGAGTCCAACATTTCCAGAAGTGAAGTTTTATTAAAGGTTCTTAATATGGTATTCCACTGTTTTCCTATCTGCTTTCATTGAAGATTGGTGTTTTTATTTTTCTTTTAAATTAAATTATTGTTACTTATTTTATTGTTATCTAATCTTCAAAGAAGACTCTTTTTTAGGGACAGTCTCACATGTGGCATGGTTTTGAAGCTTCAGAATATTTTGTTCCTGCCCTGCTTTCCAAGCATATAATCAATCTCAACTAAGTTTTTATGTTTATTTATGACTTGTGGGTTTCCATCCAGTGTAAATCTTTAGTTAATAGTTAAAATGAGTTTTGCTGTGGGGTTTGATTTCTCTCAGAAGACTTTCACCCATCAAAGGCACAAAACAAAGACTTTTCTTCCTTGCCCTGAAATGGGGGCAGTTCTATAATTCTTCTAAACTGAGGATAGAGATCCTTGAGTTTCTCAGTTTTCTCAAGGGTCTAGTTTCTAGTACCCATGGGAAACTGTAACATATTGTAGTAGAGCAGTGTTGGGAGATGTACTGAGTTTATATAACCTGAGCTTGAGTTAGGCTTAATACTTTGGGCTTTGACGGGCTGTTTCCTGATTCATGGCAGCTGCCCAGACTCTCTGCCCAGACCTGCAGAATTAAATCTTAACTGAAAAATCTCTTGCATCAGGAAGCTAATTTGTAATTCTTTACAATGAACTACTATTGCTGTAATAACAAAAATACGATTTTTAAAAAACAATCTTTTAAATGGTTAATTATGGTACTAAGATGCAGTTATCTTGGGAGGAGGAACTATCATCTATGTAAACTGTTTTTTTATTAAATTCTCTTTGAATGTGGCATTAAGTCTCTTTCATGTTCTGCATATTTTTAACTTTTTAGTCTTGTCACTTCTAAACATTAGGCATTTTTGAATAGATTCTCTCACCTTTATTGCACATTTCCAATTTTTGAAACGTCTTGATTTTTCTTTTCATTCATCTTTATTTCCTACGAATCCTTTCCTGAATTGAATATGTACTTGCTCCCTACAGAATTGTGATGGCACTCAATACTTCCTCTGAACAGAACTCCAGATTTTAAAAAAAGCAACTATTTAAGCAATATTTTTGTGTATGCCCTGTTACTCTACTTCTTTTATCTATGTATTTTTCAACCCCACTAAGATCTCAAGTTTTACTTTGCTCTGAGGGGCTACTACTGGTGCTTCACAAGTTTCTTTTGCAGGGACCATGTGAAAAATAATATATTCTTTCTCCAGTGCACATTCACATAACCTCACCTCCTCCTAGTTTTTGAAATACTACAAACACAATGTATATCCCTTTCTGCCATCACCTTTCCTGCTCCATATAGGAATGAGTCTTTCATCTGAATTAATATGCTAGTCACTCAGTCCAAGATGAGAAACATGAGCAAGTGGAAGTGTCCCTGGAAGAGCAAATGCAACGCTCATCACTAGTTCAAAAGCTGCACACGTTACTGCTCTGTCTAGTTTAAGGTGAGCTTGATCTTATTCCAAAAATATTCCTTTATGCACAATAAAACCAACTCCCTCCTTGCTTCACTTTGCTTAACAAGCTTATAAATACATTTGTGAATTATGGTCTTGACTGATCTAATTGACTAAGACCGTGACTACTAAAATTAAAGAGCATTCCTTCCAGATGGAAGATCCTATATGTCACATTTGCTTGTGGATTGAGGACATTACCATTGGAGCACAATTCATTTGAACTGATCTCTTTCCACATGGGAGTTGCAACTGAGAACTACAGTTCTACTGCCATCTGTATTGCCCTGCATGAACTTGCTTCATACTTATCAGTGTAAAAATACTTCCTTTTCTGCAAAATGCAACAGAATGCTAGATGTGTAACTGATGTGAACAAATTTAAATCAAAACTCTGAATTCTTGAATTACATGTTGCTAACCAGCTAGCCACATAACACCAAGGAAAATGGAGGCATATGAATAATGCTGTCCAATTAAAACAGTATAAATGCAATTTTAAATAAAATACAGTTCAAAATTTAGAATGCAGTATATTTAAAGTTTCCAAAATTTAGAACTTAGAGAACTCAAATTTTGAAACAAGAAATTGATTTTCTATTAACAATTATTTATTCCTTTACTTTAAGCCTATGATATTAATTACATACCCTGAAAATAACACCTAAGTTTTCAGTGTTTATTTTTAATCTCCCTATTTTTCTTTCCCTGGTACCAGGAGTGTGTTAAGTTATACTCATGCAGAAAGGCATAATCTATGTGGAAATAAATGAACAATCATTTAAAAAATATATTCACTAGGGCTGACTTATGGCAATTTAAGATGTTTACCATCCTTCCTTAATTCTTGTTCTCTTTTTATTTTTATATTGTGATATCATAGACCACACAGATTCCAAATAGGCATATGAAAGTCCTGGAAGCCCAGATATTCGTAATTTATCCTTGGTAATCAGCTTCATGCCCTCACTCACTTCAGTTGAGTATAGATGGTCTAGTACATGTTGTACCTTATAACTTGTATGTACAGGTTGAAAAAAATAGGCTTTCACTTGCTGAGAATGTTGGTTTAGTTTATACTATATGGCATAGCCTGTTTTGTGGAAGGTGTGTCATTTAATTTTCCTGTGAGGAGTAACTTGTGAAGCCTTGAGTTTATGGGCACCATATATGTAAATTATACAAGTGATGTATGGATTGATTGCATCCTGGATAGCTGCCTGGCTGGCTGCCCTGAACCCCTTGCTGCTACCCTAATACTACCTTCCCTGCTGGTCTTCAGGCAAGACCACTCAATATTAATAGCTCGATAATTCTGTAAATCCTCATTTGATTATTTTGAAATAAAATTCATATTTTATGGCAAGACAAGAAAAATTTTCTCTGCCCTTTGACCTCCTCTCTCCCCTCTACTCTGCGATGTATATCCTCATCATGCATCCACAAGATCTCCCCCACGGGCAGAGACAAGTGCTCAACCATAAAGAGCAAGTTTTAATAAATGCCAGGGTGTTCCAAATCCAGTACCTTGGGAACCAAGTCTCTGCTAGGTGCAGCTGTGCTAGCTTAAAAAAAATTATTACATGTATTGAAAAGATTTCTTAAAAATAACAAAACAAAAAAACCAAAAACTTTGGCTCCCTCTTCTAATGACTCCATCTATGGTGCTCATCATTTAATAGATAACACACTGGATAAATTATCATTTAATAGATAACACACTTATACGCTTATTTTTCAACTTACTAGCCATGGCTATTCTTATTCAATTTTCAATTACAGTGCCTGGCACTATAAACACTAAAAATGCACAGTCAAATAAATAAATTAGTCCTACAACTATATAAAACCTCTGAGTCCTAATCTGTAATGTCAGACATTTTCATTCATTATGAAACCTAGCAGGGCCCTACAAGGCCCTCCTAAGCACAAAAGGCTTTCCATGACCCCATTTCTTGTTAGTAGACCTTCCCTGATTTCCAAAGGGCAGATTCAAACAGTTAAAAAAGTGAGAGAATGCAGAAACAAAGGAAAAGCAGTCAAGAAACAATGGTGCAGCAATAAAGCAGAGTCCTAGATCCTCCTCAAGGGATACACAGAACAATATATTCTTGATATGTTCTTGAGGTCTTCTATTGGAAGTAAGGTCCCTATCCAGATGAAGGACTGTAACTTCAGACTGAGCACAAAATTCGTGGAACACCACCCTGCTACTTCACCACCAACCAATCAAAAGAAAGTCACACATCCGGTAGCACTCACCCCAAATTTTGCCTTTAAAGACTCTTCTCTGAAAACCATCAGGGAGTTTGGTCTTTTGAACACGAGCCACCTTTTCTCCTTGCCTGGCCCTACAATACACATTTCTCTGCTCCAGACTCTGACATTTCAGTTTGTCTGGCCTCACTGTACATCAGGCTCAAAACTTGGGTTCAACAACAATTATTTGTTTAAATCACATGAAATAATACTGGTGAAAGTGCTTTGGAAATATTGCCTCAAATGGAAAGATATATTGCTGAAATGGATAAAGCCAGGTTATTCAGTACAGGGCTTAATCCTAAGTCTGTTGCTGTATCATTATGGTTATCATTATCTGTGTGTGTGTGTGTGCATGTGTGTGTACATGCGTGCTGTGTGTGTACTTGCATGAGCGATAAAGAGGTGCTATCTTAGGTTGGGTTCTCCACAAGCAGGTCTTAAACAAGAATTTGCATCCAGGGGACTTCTTAGGGAAGTGCTTGAGTCAAGACTGATAAGGAAGTGCAAGGAACAGAGCAGGGCATGGGACATAGCTGAGCAAACTTGTGACTTGGCAAACTCCCAATGCAGTTACGTCCTCTGCTCACTGCATTTGCCAACACAGCAGTTCCATAGCTCAAGGGCAGTCCTCAGAAGACAGCCACAGATAGACAGTAGCAAAGTACTTAAAAAGAGAGGATGGGTACATAAAAAGAATGACGAAAAAGACTTAAAAACAAATATCCTTAAAGAAAGATAAGAAATCCATTGAAGTATTCATTCAAAGGTGTTTTCAACCAACCTCTTTAGATTCTTTCTTCATAGACATAAAAAACGGAGAGAGAAGGAGAGAGGAAAATTAAAGGAGTATCACATCCAGAGCATATGATGTCATCATCATTTGCCTGGAGTCTTCTTGATCTACATTACTAACAATCACAGATATGGAAGTATTTTATCTGTGTAGTTTGTTGTCTTTGCTTTTTCATGTAACAGTAGGCAATTAAGGTACACGTTGTACAGAAATTTTCTGCTTATAAGAAATTTAGAGAAAGCTTAAAATGCAAACATAAGAGTCCATATTATCCATAATAAAGTCAGTAACTATAGTAACTACAATGTGGATTATATTCTTAAATTGCCTTTGTAATCTAGATGCCAAATTCAGTAAGATGTCTTTATTTGTTGTGTTCTGTTTTCCAAAAAGTATTCATTGTCTGACATAGAACATCAGTAAGCTAATTAATTGAACAAAATTATAGGTTATTTACAAAGTAGAAATATGTTAAACTTATTTTTAAATAGTACTTAAGTTACACATTCAAATAATATATTAAATATGTTTCTTTCCAACCTCCAGACATCTTTTCATTGGAAGGACTTCTTAAGCATAAAATAATAAGCTCAACTGTTAACCTGAAAAAACTGAAATAAACATTTCACTGTGTATCCAAAATTTGTGTACTCTGTGTTTTTGGATTTAGTAGAAACGATATTGTGATTCAGCAAGTAAAATCATTTAAGTTACAGAATTAGGGAAAACTCTTAGAGAATGTTGTACTTAAATATATTTTGGTTAATATAAACTGAAACTCACTCAAGCTTGTTCAGACAAAGGGAGAGTCGACGTATGTAAAAGCTAATCTCGGGCTTCCCTGGTGGTGCAGTGGTTGAGAGTCCGCCTGCTGATGCAGGGGACACGGGTTCGTGCCCTGGTCCAGGAAGATCCCGCATGCCATGGAGCGGCTGGGCCCGTGAGCCATGGCCGCTGAGCCTGTGCGTCCAGAGCCTGTGCTCCGCAATGGGAGAGG
>NW_006777424.1:116917-136599 GCF_000442215.2 Lipotes vexillifer
AAAAAAAAAAAAAAAAAAAAAAAAAAAATCTAATCTCATGAACTTCAAAGGACAAATCTAAGAGACTAAAGCTGGAAAATCAGAAACAGAGACTTTCTTTTAGGGTCTACATGGTCTCTCAATTCTCTTTTCATCAAACTTGTATATTGTGCCATTTGGTCTCTTGTCCTGACTTTACATAATCAGGGTTTACCTCAAATAGGTAATATCATCAGTCATTTCTAGATCTCAGTAAAAATATTTTTCTAATTAATTATTTATTATTTTTGGCTGCGTCGGTCTTCATTGCTGCGCGCGGGCTTTCTCTAGTTGCAGAGAGCGGGGGCTACTCTTCGTTGCAGTGTGTGGGCTTCTCAGTGCAGTGGCTTCTCTTTGTTGTGGAGCACGGGCTCTAGGCACCCGGGCTTCAGTAGTTGTGGCTCGTGGGCTCAGTAGTTTTGGCTTGCAGGCTCTAGAGTGCAGGCTCAGTAGTTGTGGCGCACGGGCTTAGTTGCTCCACGGCATGTGGGATCTTCCCGGACTAGGGCTCAAACCCGTGTCCCCTGCATTGGCAGGTGGATTCTTAACCACTGCACCACCAGGGAAGTCCCTCAGTAAAAATATTGAAGAATGAGAAACACTGTTTCGATCACCCTGAAGAACTTGATTCCAATTCAGATGCCCATCATTGATTGTATCAGGTGGGATAGAGACATAGATTTGGCCACACAGCCCTAGCTCTACTTGAATTTTTTTTTTTTCCCAATCCATACACAAAATGTGAAAAACTACCTTTCATCAGCAAGCAGTCACACAAAGCTGTAGACTCATTTCTGAGCCAGAGGACTGAGAGACACATCTAGCTACTGCATTCAAAGAAAAGTTTAGAGAGCCAATTCTTTCTTATGTGAAGGTCCAATTGCAGTTCTCCATAATGTGTTTCTATATTTTGATTTTTAAATAATTTTGGAAATACAGAGAATGATGAAAACACAGTTTTAAAATAAGTTATAATGCTCCTTTTTTTCAAATAATGTATAATAAAATTCGAATGCGTTTATCCACCTATACATATCTCCTCAATTCCACCCAATAAGAGGTAACCATGTTAACAGTTAGGCTGGTATCTTTCCAGACTTCTGTTTATGATTATGCACATGTGCACGCGCGTGCGCACACGCACACACACACACTACTTAATATCAGATTATACTCTACATATTTTATGAAATATATAGAACTGCACCATCATTTTTCATTGCTGATGAGCAAGACACCACATGGATATAAAACATGTTATTTAGCCTACAATCTAGTTAGAGATATTTTATTTATTTTGTTATTTTTTATGGAAAAATATATGAAATTATATATTTCTGTATATATGTTCACTACCTAAAATGACTGTTTTCTTGTGGTAGCTTCTTGAAAATGGAGAGCAAGATTATGGATAACTTATATTTTTAATAATGGTAAGTAAACTCAATCTAACTGTACAAATTTATGCTCCAACCAACAGTGAACAGTGGAGAATAGCAACCACTGCCCCACATTTTCACCAAAAGTAGAAACTATAAATTTTATATTTTACACACATTGTAGGCAAATATGGTTTTTCACTGAGTTGATTTCCTTTTACTAGTGAAGTTGATTATATTTTCTTAAGGAGTATTTTTTAATCATATAAATTTTATTACAAATGCCAGTGCCATTGTTTCCATTGGATTATTTATCTTATTTATTAATGTTCTTGTCTTAAAAAGTCGTGAGAAAACTTTGAGTTTGTCATTTGTATTTTTAATGTTATTCATGGTTATTTCTTCATTTATAGATAATTTAAGAATGATTTTCAGATACAATTAGTGTAATTTTGACAACTGCACAGTCACTTATTTTGGTCGAAAGTTAGTCTTACATTTTTGTTTTCTAGAATAATTTTTACAATTTAGTAATTACCAGTGCTTTTGAAGTTACATATAAAGTCACTGAGTTTTGCTGTTATTTTAGTATTTGGTAACTTTTATATTTTTTCCTACTGAGTCACCTTCAGCATATTCAATTTTTTAAAGCATCGATTTCACCTAGAATTTCAAATTTTGAGGCCTAGAATTATACTCATTATAAATCACACCACTATGCAAAATTGTCAAGTAAAACTACAGGGCTTATGGCAAAAATGAGATTGAAGCAGAATATAGAAAGAAGTTGATTGTTAACTTTTGAAAATCTTACGCATATTAGTAATGTTATTCCTGCCTTATTTTGTTATTGGTTTAGCTGTTTTAACAAACACCATCTTAACAGTGGCTTAGGGAAGCTGGAATGTAGAAGGGAAAGTTCTCAAGGAACAAGGAGTTAGGAGAGCTCTTTTCTACAAAGTCATTCAGGGACCCATCCTCCTTCTTGTTGTCTTGTCACCCCTTCTGATGCCACATAGACCTGGCATATGCCATCACTAAGTTTCAGTCTTAGAGAGGAAGTAGAAAGAAGAATAATGCCCTTTTTTCTTTTAAGAACACAGCCTAATATTTGCAAATATTACTTCCATTCACATGCCATTGCAAGGATTTAATCCAAGGATATGGTCACATAACGGCTGCAGGCAAGACTGAGAAATGTAGGCTCTAGCTGGTCAGTCATTACAGAAATTAGAAGATACTATTATTAAAATGAAGAAGTGGGGATATCAGGGGAGAAACAGCAGTGCATGCAGTGAGCACATTTCTCTTTCTGATGCATGTGTTTGTTTTCACTTCTTAGCCATTATTTCTTGCTATTGTTTTTGTTTATTTTGTTTTATGAAATTATATTTGCTTTCTGATTCATTAGCTTCAGGCTTTGGGTTAATTACTTCTACTTATAATTCTCGTGATTAACTTTTCGTACTTTCTCTAGTTTACCATATCAAAATCATAGTAATTTTCACCATTTCTTAAAAGGACACAAAGTCTTCTTAGCTATAATTTTTCCTTGAAGTATCCCTTTAGCCTCCTCTCAAGAGCATCTCATATGACACGACTCATTTTCAGTTATTCTGGGATAATTTATAGTTTTAACTTTCAGAGATCGTTGTATCTGATTGAAATTCCTCACATGTACATGAAAAAAATTCCTAAACATATCATCTACTATGGGACCATATGCAACATGGACCCAATTTGTCATATTACCTTCTTTACTTAATTTTCCTATTTTGTCTTCATTTATTTCCCTATAAATTCTTAAAAATCAGCATAAAAAATCCCCATGTGTGACCAAGGAAGTTTACAACGTAATGAACCATTTTAACTCTATTTTTTTTTTTTTTTTTTTTTTGCGATACACGGGCCTCTCACTGTTGTGGCCTCTCCCATTGTGGAGCACAGGCTCCAGACACGCAGGCTCAGCAGCCATGGCTCACGGGCCCAGCCGCTCCGCAGCATGTGGGATCCTCCCGGACCGGGGCACGAACCCGTGTCCCCTGCATCGGCAGGTGGACTCTCAACCACTGCGCCACCAGGGAAGCCCCATTTTAACTCTTGATGCAGCTTTTTTAGCTTCATGATATTTATTGGGTTTCTTGGTTTCTCTGAACCCTCACTTCCTCTTTTGCTGAGAAGTAATCAGTATTGCCTAATTGGAGAAATTATTTGTGGCAAACAAAGAACAGAATGAAGCACCTAAATGAATGTTATCGTCTGGGGGGGGATTAGAAGATTTAATTATTTGGAAAAAGACTTAAATGTATGAAGAAATGTAATCATATTTTCCCAGGAAAACTCAGGATTTGTTCCCTAAAATTTATGCCAGATTTTCTCATGAGTTCTTCTATTTTAAAAAATATTTCTACATTTTGTCTTTATTTAAAATTTCTCACTTATTCATGTTCTGTTATTCATTATCTTTTCTGTAAAGTCTTATACATAGATCACGATGACATTTTGTGTTTACAGTATTACGTCTTCTCTCAGTCTCAGTGGAAAAAAATTAATAATGAATGTTTATATCCATCATATTCCTAAGACTTGAATTGTTGAAAACTACCTTTATATGTCCAATCCTCATTCCTTGGTTTATGACATTAAGATGTACAGCTAAGTCAAATCACAATGTGTTCCTTTGGTCTTTGTCTTTCTGCACTACTTTGTTTCAGGTACTGTGGAAGAGTCAGTTTGTAGACCAAGAGAGTAATTAAGTAGTTCACTGTTATCAGGACATAAAAATATTTAGTTAGGACCTAAACTACCACCAATTTCTAACAGTGATGAACATCCCCTCCTGGGATTTTTTTTACATGAGTACTTGTGGTTTAGAAGAGGAAGTAACACTGACATTAAATGAGTCTTAGCTTTCAAACTACAAATGTAGTTTTAGGACCAATTAACAGCTTCTCAAATATTATAGACCAGATTTTACATTTACAAAAATATGTTTTATTTTGTTTTCATTTGGTTTTGGAGACTAAGTTCTGATTTTTGCAAAATTTGTTTGCCAGATTGAACAGCTACTACACTCCATGGGAATAAAATTCCAGCCTGGGAAGAAACAAGGAAACTGAGCTGAGATTGGATAGTGTTTAACTCTATGTGAAATGCTGGCATTGAAGAGTGCCTAGATTTTGCTAGTACTGCATTTTATTTCTCTTACTTTGACTATATTCTCCATAGAATAAGACATACTCGGTTCTGCTATAATGCAACATGTGTATCCCTAAAAATCACCAAGCTATGCAAAATTGCACAATGAAGCAGCAGAGTTTATGGGGGAGGTGGCTCTGGGGCACAACAGGCAAAACTTCATCAGTGAGACATAAAAAAAGATAACTCATTTAAAAAGTGTAGCACAGTTTTAGACATGTTAATGTGCTAAGAAACATAAATATCATACTACAATATATATGGCATCTTATCCTGAATAAAAACTGAAGTTTGCTTGTAGAAATGGGCCTCTGAAAGCTTGTATCTTGTGAGCTATGGTGAAATGGTAGAAGAAGAATTATCTGCAATTGGGCAGAAAGTTCTAATAGCACATGCGGATGGGTCTGACTCAGAATATGCATATGGTGAAGTGATGTACCTGGGAGATGTTTACAGCATTTGCTTGTGTATTTTGTGCATGTCAGCCAGGTGCAGTTTGTTGCATTAATTTAATGTTTCCATGGATGAAATCATGCATAAGCAGACATACTGCATTATTCTCAAATCATTCCTTAGTATATCAATTGCCTTGGAATTAATTTACATTTTGAAAAGAATTATTGTGACAGAATTGCCTGTATGGTTTTTTTTGGCAGTAGGCATAGAATGCATAAAGGCATATCTGTGTTACTATTCTTTTGATTGTTATTAGAACATGAAAAAATTCAGTAACAGGAAGATTTGGGGATAAGAAGGTATGGTAGAAATGTTCACTGCTCAGGGGCCCACATAGGCCTGACATTGGGAACAGTGAAAATAATTATGCATGGCTTAAATAATCATAAATTTATTCATGATAGAGGCATGAATTTATAAAGACTCAAACAAAGGCACAACTAATATTTTGATAGGAGGTTTCTGCTGTTAGAATTTTGAGTTAGTTTGTCGTGAGTCTAAATCAGTTGGCAAGGATTGACAAGGATAGGTTAGCAACTGAGAAAAGGTCTTTTCTGTCTCTCATTTCTTCTGGATAACACGAAATGGTGCACTGATCCACTGGAAGGAAAATAGTGGTTCTTCCTTAAAATGTGTATTATAGTTTTTAAATCATCAATTTAGCTAGTAATTACCATCACACAAAGCAGGGGGAGGGGTATACTTCCTAGTTTTTAAGATAGGCTAGTGTTTCTTACCAAAATAATTGATGGTGTTGATGAGAGCTTATAATTGCTTCTGTGCTATTAGAAAAGTGTAAAAACTGATCATTTTGGAGCTGGAATAGTTCAGTCTTAGATCGCTGAAAGATTTTGGTGGGGAAAAAAATCCATGATGAGGCCAACAAAGGAAAAAAAAACTAACCTCCCAAACAAAATTACTATTATAAGTTACCAATTTAGAGATGAATTGACAAATGACTGCAACTTGGAACTTTAGAATGAATTGGATTATCGACTACTTTCAGCCATTTGGGGGAACTTTTCCAGCTTGAATGAAATTAGGATCATTTTATTACTGTTGTCATTTTCAAGTTTCTGGCTTCTCTCTCTAAAATTTTCATGCCTGAATTTAACCCAACAGATGCAAAAAGTAGGTGTCAGCATATTTATTGGAAACATTCAGGTTAAATTTCATTGTAATTGAGGGCAGATTGATGCAGTTCACTGAGTTTGCTTTATATTTTTGATTTCATTTTGAGTACCCAGAAGTTATCGTTACCAGTGCACTACACTCTTCAACTTCATTGAGAACCAAAGAATTTTTATTTGTCTTAGCCTTCTGTGCGATCTGGCCCATCTCATTCTGATGGAATGTAAAGATGCATCCTGAAAAATTTTTAGGGCAAAGCCCAGTGGATTACTGGTGTAAAATAAAATATAACTGAACTACTAATTAATGAGGGTTTTTTCTTTTATACTTTTTTCCTTATAATGTGAAAAGATACATGAATTGATGTGGCTTTTTCCCTCAGCTTTTTTGATATATGACAAATAACATTGTGCAAATTTAAGGAGTACCATGTGGTAATTTAATATATGTGTATATTGTGAAATGATCACCACAATAAATTTAATTAACATACCCATTGCCTCACATATTTGCTAATTTTTGTGTGCCTGATGAGAACATTTAAGATCTACTCTCTTAGCAAATTTCAAGTGTAAAACATAGTATTGTTATTGATAAGTATAATCACCATGCCATTATTATTATCTTATTATTATAGTCACCATGTTAAATATTAGATCCCTACAACTTACTCATCTTATAACTGGAAGTTTGTACCCTTTGACCTATATCTCCCCATTTCTTCCACACCCCCTCCATCCCCTGGCAACCACCCATATTCTCTCTGTTTCTATGAGTATGGCTTTTTTAGATTCCACATATAAGTCAGACCATACAGTGTTTGTCTTTCCCTGTTTGACTTATTTCACTTAGCAAAATGCCCTCAAGGTTCATTAATGTTGTGCAAATGGATGAATTTCATTCCTTTTTTTTTTTTGCCTGAATAATACTCAAATGTATATATGTACCACATTTTCTTTATCCATTTATCCATTGATAAATACTTATGTTAGTTCCATGTCTTTAGTATTGTGAATGATGCTGCAATGAACATAGGGTGCAAATATCTCTTCAAGATAGTGATTTTATTTCCCTCAGATATATACTCAGAAGTGGGATTGCTGGATCATAATGTAGTTGTATTTTCAATTTTTTTGAAGAACCTCCATATTGTTTTCTAAAATGGCTGTACCAATTTACATTCCCACCAACAGTGTACATCAATTATTATAGCTTATCTTTTTTGATAATAGCCATACTAACAGGTATGAGGTGATATCTCATTGCAGTTTTTTTTTTTTTTTTTTTTTTTTTTTGCGGTACACGGGCCTCTCACTGTTGTGGCCTCTCCCGTTGCAGAGCACAGGCTCCGGATGCGCAGGCTCAGCGGCCATGGCTCACGGGCCCAGCCGCTCTGTGGCATGTGGGATCCTCCCGGGCCGGGGCACGAACCCGTGTCCCCTGCATCGGCAGGCGGACTCTCAACCACTGCACCACCAGGGAAGCCCCTCATTGCAGTTTTGATTTGCAATTTCCTGATGATTAGCAATGTGCTCAACGTTTTCATGTATTTATTGGCCATTGTATGTCTTTGGGGAAATATCTATTCAGGTCCTTTGCTCATTTTTTAATTGGATTATTTGGTTTTTGTTATTAAGTTGCATGAGTTCCTTACATGTTTTAGATATTAACCCCCTATCAGATATCACAAATAAATAGAAAGATATGTCGTGTTCATGGGTTGGAAGAATTCATATTGTTAAAATACCCATACTACCCAAAGCGATCTAAAGATTCCGTGCGGCTTCCCTGGTGGTGCAGTTGTTGGGAGTCCGCCTGCCGATGCAGGGGACACGGGTTCGTGCCCTGGTCCGGGAAAATCCCACATGCCGCGGAGCGGCTGGGCCCGTGAGCCATGGCCGCTGAGCCTGCGCGTCCGGAGCCTGCGCTCCACAATGGGAGGGGCCACAGCAGTGAGAGGCCCGCGTACAGCCAAAAAAAAAAAAAAGATTCAATGCAACCCCTATCGAAATTCCAATGCTATTTTTTTACAGAAATAGAAAACACAATCCTAAAATTTATATGTAGCTGCAAAGAACCCAGACAGCCAAAGCAATCTTAAGAAAGAAGAACAAAGCTGTAGGCATCACTCTAGACTTCAAACTGTACTACAAAGCTTCCGTAATGAAAACAGTATGTTACTGACATAAAAAGAGACACAGAGACAAATGGAATGGAATGGAGATCCCAGAAATAAACCTGGTATATACAGTCAACTAATATTTGACAAGGGGACTAAGAATACACAATGGGGAAAGGATGGTTTCTTCAGCAAATGGTGTGGGGAAAATTGGATGTTCACATGCAAAATAATGGTTTTGGACTTCTATCTTACATCATTCACAAAAATTAATTCGAAAGACTTAAATGTAAGACCTGAAACCAAAATACTCCTAGAAGAAAACAAATAGGAAAAGCTCTTTGATGTTGGTCTTGGCAACTAATTTTTTGAATATGACACAAAAAGCACAGGCAATAAAAGCAAAAATAAAGAAGTGGGACTACATCAATATTAAAACCTTGCACACAGCAAAAGAGAAAATCAGCAAAATGAACAGGAAACCTATGGAATGGAAAAAAATATTTTAATTCATGTGTTTTTAGCAAAGAAGGATCTATGCTGTTATCTCTCAGAAACGTGAATCTATCTTTGCCTATTGTTTCATATTGAAATATGATAATTTAATCCATAGCTGCTGTAAAAGACAGTGGGGTTTTTTTTACAAGTAGGTTATTTTCTTTGTAACAAAAATTTCTTCAGAAAATCATGAGATATAAGCAGAAAGTTTTTTTTTAATTATGTAAATTTTTTTTCTTGTTTTGAGTATATCAGCTGATATAATAAATGCCTGAAAAATAAAACTATTTGTTTTCTTTCTTGGTAAAATGTAATAGAATCAGAGTGCTTTTCTCTAGTACAGTACCAGATTTAATAGTGTTTATTTTGTAAAGATCTTAAGTTGAAGATAAAATCAACAACAAAACATATTTAGTTTCATAGAAAACATTTTAATGAAATGAAGTAGATGGCCATACATTCTCTAATAATCCTAACAATATTTGCACTGTCTGAAAAATGTTTGTGGAGCAATTTCTCACAAATGCAAATTTGGGTAAATGCCTACATTAACCAGTCAGTACCTTGTATTTGAGAGGATGTATGGCTTCCATGACTGTTGGCTGTTTCCTTCCTTGTAAATTTCTACCAGGTCTGACCATATTGATGTATTTTATGCATGCTGAAATATTGATCCCTTTATGTACAGTTTTAATGGAATTGCAATGTTCTTTTATCTATTTCTAATTAGTCAGGATTTTTTTTTTTTAATTCACATCAAAGAAGTGACTATGTGACTACTTGCTATTTTCTCTGAAAGAATAAACTGTACTGAGATTCAATGGGGTGGAGGGGCAAGAAACACCCCTCCTACTTCAGTGTAAACAATTTTCTTTTAGGTTTAAATATTTACTTACTAGCCAGGTTTTATAAAATTGTGAAGTTGTATCAAGTCAAATGCCTGGGAAAACTATACAATTGGGAATTTCTTAGATTGTATTTATACTGGGAATAAACATAGACTATATATTGAATTCTCTGAAAGTCATGATGCAGCTCAGATGAAGACTCTATGGTACTACTGTTTTAGTTTTTGTTTTTTTCCCTGAGTCAGCCTCAATTGAAATTTCAACAAGGTGTTCTACTAGCCTCTGTATAGAACTTGGCAGGGGTTACAGTAGCAGTCGTCATTTCTCTTTGGCAGAAACCATAAAGCCAAACACTGTAATAACTTCTCTGATGGAAGTTTAGTGGTGAAGCTCTTTGTCTTGTTACCATTGCTATTCACATTCCAGCTGGGCCTTCACCTGGGGGGAATGATTATGATGCTCTGTGGGTTCTGTTTCCACCTGTGATCCCTGATCAACTGGAGAGTGGCAATTTTTCCTCAAAATGAATCTGATACTGGGAAAATTATGTTGTCAGAGAAATTCCTCATTCTCTAAGGACCTCTTTTGAGTTACAGCAGTGGCCTTCTAAAGTAACAAGAGGCAAAATCATCCCTTACTGGATGCTCTTTTTTTTCTCTAACCTTTAACATACACAACAGAAAGGATCATTTATAGCAGCCATCTACAACTTCAAGCTAAGATGCTTGAGAGGAAGAGAAAATAACAATAATAATTTGGGTTTTCTCCCTTTTCCTATGCTGGATTTTAGCTTTATATGTGTTCTTATTGTAATTGAACTAATGGTAAAGTTCAGCAATGAATTGGGATGTTTTATTCTGAAATTTTGAAATTGTGACCTGGGAAGTCCTTATGATTATACTTTGAACTCAGAAGCATGGTTTCTCAAATTATTAGCTTAGGATACCCTTACTTGAATAAATCATTATCATAAGTATGAAACAGAATAAAAGACTATATAGTATTATGAGTCTTAGAAGACAGTGCTTCTTACTTCATGATTTATTGATATTTCTGACATGGCAACAAAACCAGGTCTAATAAATGAAACTCTGTAAATTGGACCATACCAACCCGGATGATTAAAAACAAAATAAGTGGGTTAAAACAAAACATTTTTTTAAAGAATTTACATTAAATATATATACAGGTATGTATATGTGTATATATATTTTAAACAAAATGTTTTTTTCTGGTCACTTCAAAATCAGTTTTAAGGTTTCACATTTGGAATTCATATTTTATTAGGGCATAGCCAATGAGAAAATTTTAAATCTGGAAATATTTTGCCTTTTCAAATTATAAAAATTGGCTTGACCTAATTGGAAGTTATGTATGTATATACCCCCAAAAATAGAACCTGACCCTGTATTATGAAATAAGTAATACAATCATGGCTTAAATATATTGATATTAACATAAATCTAAGCTTTGAGTGTATGGCTAATAAGGTTATTCAAGAGTTGAAGAAAGGTTCTAAAATGTGATAAATTTGATCAATATGATAATTGACCACTGGACTGGCTATTCTATATATGAAGTTAAATGGTAAAATGAATATTTATAATATGTGACAGGAGTACTGGAGAATTTATTATGATTTACATAATTTTAGAAGGAAAACAAAGGTGAAATTTCATGTTGAGTTGAATTAATTGAAAATCTATTAAATAATTCTAACCAAAGATTAAACTGTTATCAGGACCGAAATATCAGCAAGTTTCCAGTTTTAACAACTTCTTTATTTCAGTAAATTGAATGAGAGACCGGTCAATTTTATAATCTAAATCTGAACTTTTACTAGTTTGTTTTATAAATATCACATAAAACTATTAAATTGTCATAATTATTAAAATTAAATGTTATTAAACAAAATAATGCCTGAACATAATATCTTAGGTCTAAAAGGAAACTACAACTATGTCTTAGAACAAATATAAGCCTGTAACTGTAAAAGGTTTTATTCTTTGTGAAATAGCATGTAATACAGCAGAAATGAATTAAATTAATAAGTAAAACCTTATTGTTCAAGGCTGATCCCATCTTTTCACCCTACTTCAAGCTAATCCTCACTAAGGAAGAATGATGATGAGAAGGAAAAATGAGGAGAATATTTATAATAATATTGGTCATTATAATAATGATAAAAGCCTGTCTCACATTTCTATGTTGCTTCTCTCATGACCTCCAAACACCCTCAGCTTGTATTCTCACAGAAAATGACAATATTACAAAAGCTTATTGTTTTTCTTTGGAGTCACTGAGAGCTGTACTCTCACCCTCTGAGCCTTCCCAAATCCCAAAGACTTATTTATACTCTAACATACATTTAAATAACTACTTGCTAACATTCCATCTCTTATAATTTAAGAACCTATACCTGAAATTTGTTGGATATAGAAAAAAACCTCATCTCTCTTCTTCAATATTTTGAGATTTAAACAATGGAAAAATCCTGAATTTGCCCCTGAATCTCTAGACATATGCTACAAAAACATTCTTCGATTTAATACGGATCCTCTGAGTATTTTCCTTAGTAAAAACAAGTATATGTGATAGCTAAATAGTTGCAGTTGCCTTTTTCTGGCTCTTTCTTTTCAGGTGACTTTCCCTAATTTTCTGATGGCTCTACTTTCCCTATGTCCCTCCCCTTGCCTTCCTTCCCCTGAGAGAGAGTATTCTGTGTTTTCTTTTTAGAGTGTTGGCTGGTTTATCACTACTGGTCTTTTTAAAAGCCTTTTGGGATTATTTTGTTTTATGTGTGTCTCTTGTATATTGTATATAGTTGAATCTTGCTTTGTAAGCAAAGTAGAAATTTATTTTCTTTTAAGAGAGGAATCAAGTTATGACCTTTGCCAAGGGTCCCAACTCTATCATAATAGGTTTGTATCTTTATTACGGTTTTATTTACTTAATATCAACTGTTTCTTTTTCTATGAAATTGTTTTCTTTTTACTGTAATTTGCTGTTTCAGAAAATGTACTTTTTGTATAGTATTTGTCTTTGAATTTATGACATTTTGTAATGTTCTTATTTTCTTGTGTTTCATCTAACATTTTATGCTTATTTTGTGTTTTTAATGATATCTGCACGTAGCCTTTATAACTATCAATGAACTTATTCTCCTTTCCTTTTTTCCTCTTCACTCTCTTCCTATTTTTATTCTTATCATGTCTATATATTTCTGAAAACAAAACATTTACATAGTATTCCTTCATCCACATTCTTTCCTTTATTTTAGCCTTAGATTTGCAGTTATGTCTATATATTTAATGCTTATCATTAGATTTTTGCTGATTTCCCACCTTATTTCTTTGTTGTGTGCAAGATATTATTTTATAATTTTGTTCAAGAATGAATATAATTTTTCTGAGTTTATGCATGTTTAAATAATATTTGTTGTGACTTTGATAATTAAAGCACAACATTTATTGGTTCAGAATTTAAGATTTTTGAAACTGCAGCTACATTGCTGCTTTTGTTTACATGCTTTTGAGAACTAACTCTCTCATCTTTTTAATTACCTGTTTCTTTTTGCTAGAAGATGTAAGGTTGCTTTTTGTTTGTTTGTTTTTTCCTCTAATCTACTAGTCTGACTTAAATGTGTTTTAAGTTGATTGATGTGAGACAACTTTCCCAAGTACTAAATGGTTCCATTCAGTTTGTTAATACAGGTCTGCTCCTCCACTCTTTCTTCTTCTTCATTCCTGTCCTCTTTTCCCTCTCACTTTTTAATCAATGAGATTTATGGTTTGCTATTTTTCTTTCATGTTTTTCTTTTTCAGGAATTCCAATTATGCCTATACTGGCTCTTCTTTTTTTTTTTCCCCCCGGTACACGGGCCTCTCACTGTTGTGGCCTCTCCCGTTGCGGAGCACAGGCTCCAGACGCGCAGGCTCAGCGGCCATGGCTCACGGGCCCAGCCGCTCTGCGGCATGTGGGATCTTCCCGGACCAGGGCGTGAACCCGTGTCCCCTGCATCATCAGGCGGACTCTCAACCACTGTGCCACCAGGGAAGCCCATTAATCAAATCTTTAATTCAACAAAATAATCTTTGGCTAGTAACCATGTCTCATGTTCTTTTCTGGGTGCTAAAAATAAAACCCTAATAAAGAATTTCTTTCTGGACTATGTAGCTTTCAATATAGTGGAAATAATAGACAAGCATAAAATAATCAGCTTTGATATGAGAAAAGTTAGGTTACATACAGAATGGTATATAAACTAGATGGAAGAAATAGGTATATTTCATATTATGTCTAAAACTTGGTGAAAGAAGATATGACAAGTTGAATAAATCATAGGTACAAGTACCAGTATCATGCCCTGCATAATGAAGTCTCAACAGATGGAGACATTTTCCAAAGTGTCTCTGTTTTAACATTAATATTCAGTGAGATTCTAGATCTCAACATGTTCATTATTTTTCTAGCAAATTATGTTCAAGAGATCTTTTTGTTTGTTTTTATAAATAAATGAGACTTTCTGATATGTAGATTATGCAAGAAAACTGGAGAAAAATAGATTCTTAATATAAATGGAAAATGCATTTTGGTATTTATGATTTATAAATTTAATTTAATACTCATTTTGAAAAAAAATTTATTCTGATTTATTTTGAAAATAGATTCAGTATGTGAGCTAAAATAGTGCTTATTAGCATAGCATTAATATTTACCAACATAGATATAAATATATCTTTTTCCCTTAAGGATTATGTTTTCTCATTCTGAGATATGTAATTTCTGATTTTTTTTGGTGTTTAAAGTTTGAGATTGAGATTTTCTTGCTGCTGTTTGCTTGTCCTTGTTCATTTTGTTTTATTGATGTTTATTAAGAGGCATTTTAGATCAGCTGCTTGAGCATCTCTCATTTTCTTAACAAGAAAATTTATTTTAAAATAAATTATATTCTCATAACTGAAATCAGGTTTTAAAGTCATTTTGTCAAATTTACATTCATATCAACCCTATTTCTCCTCAGTCATGATCATATAACACCTACAGATCCTTTCTGCAAAAACTCGCTAGAATTTTTCCTAAAAGAAAAGTGGTTTTCTAATAGCTGAAAATAACAGGCTATGAATTCTGATTTGGTTTTACCTTTTTGTTTTTTAAGTGAAATCATGCCACTCCTTTCTCAGAACTCTTGATCTACCCATCTAGAAAATGGGCAACTAACTGACTTACACCTTCTTCAGGAGCTTAGTACCATTAATTTTCTTATCTATATGCTTAATGGAGACTTTTTATAGATTGTTCAACCATCAGCTGTTCTTTAAAAGTATGCTTTCACCTTCTACACCAGTGGATTTCAATCCCTCTGAACCAATGTTCCCTTATAATTATAAACATCGTGTAATTTTACTTAGTGAAATGAAATCCATATGTTGCAATGAAAAGATGAAAAAATTGGGGGGGGAAAAGATTCTTATTCAATTATACCACATGGCCAACACTCATCTAGAGGTTCCTGAAACTTTTAATTCCTGTCATTATAATACAATTTGATATAAAACATATAATATAGTAATAGCAATGTTTCAGTTATCAGATATTGGTTGTGCATTGTTTGCCTCTCCCACTGCATTTTCACATCATCTTGAAATCAAGATTTCTGCCATAAATAATTTGACTTCAGTTTTAAGAACATGAAAGATAGTTTCATTGTTGCTTCCAGTTTTTGTGCCTTATTTCCCACCTGCTTGTTTTGTCTAGTGGAAATCTACTCATGTTTTAATCCTCTGCTCAATGGTAACCTTCCTTATGATGTTTAAATTCCAAGCAGAATTTACCTCTGCATTGTTTCTTATTCTGCTAGCTTCTTACACCGTGCAGTTCTAAATGGCCAATAGATAGCATCCCTTAATTTCTCTCTGTCATTCACAACTATTGGAGGGGGAAAGATATCATGGGAAACCGATACACATAGAGAGAAGACATCCTTTATTACTGATTAAGCAGACTGGAGACATACTCACACAATGCCTTTGTGAAAGAGAGTTGCTACCGTAAACTTGACACAAAGGGTTAGCTAATATAGTCTCCTTTAGATTCAGGCATCTGAATCTAAAAGAGCGCTTCCTGAAGGGGCTGGCCCAAGCATACTCTTTTCCTTCTCTTAAACCCAACAATCTCGTTAAGTCAAAGTAGAAGGATAGATAGAGAGCCAGAAAAAAAAAAAGAAAAAAGAAGTATCCTTATGTTTATTTAAGAAATATAAAGAAGGTAAATAATAGAGTTCAGTCCTAACGTTCCACATCACTGATATGATCTACTAGGATCATTTTAGAGTTTAGAATTATAACTTAGAACTAGAGAGACCTATGATCAACGTTCTCCAAGATCTACAGCTTGAAATATGGCAGTCTTTCAGTCACTAAGAGAGCCTGGTGCAACCCAAAATAGCTGAAGAGGTCATGCAAGAAAATTCCTCTCTCTCCAGCCATCTCTTGAGAAATAGAGCTAACCTTGGCAGACTTTCATTTTTGGAAGCCTGCATCTGAGCCTCCATGTGTCTTTGCTGAAAGATATAGCTAGATCCTATCCTGGCTTATATAAGAAGACAAAAGTGTTTCTGCACTTCCTACTCTTTGTTTAATTGTGTCTTTTACAACTGGTCAAGAACTATGGTCTGGGTACTATGGAGTTTGTCTGGTTTATTCACCACATCACTTAAAGCTAGATAATACACACACACACCACACAACAGGCTCACACTACAGGGAGCTGTGACCATCCTGGAACATCCCAAATACTGTGGATATGAAACTGTAGATGTTAGTGGTATGTCCTGTCCTTCAGTGCTTTGAAAACTCACTGGCAGAGGGGGCAGTGAGACTGTGAGAGAGATGAGAGTATCCTGAGTAGCATATTTAGAGACCTGGAGTTATTTCACCAAAACTACTCTTTTGTGGTGAGGTCCATATTCAAAAGAGGGTAACTATATGTGGTCCTGGTAAATAATTTGATGCCTTAGAGAGAAGAGAATCAGAGGACTCTATACACATGGCACTGATTAAATGGATAGTCTGCATTCAGGTATTTCCAATCAGAAAATATAAAACCCCAATTAGTGTGTGCATGTGGATGGATAATATATTCAAATTTCTCCATGGTATAAATATTTGCAAATCATTTAGGTTGTTAAATTTTCAGATACATGTGAGTATGGTATAAAGGGTTTTGTTAATTTTGAAGAATTTGAAGGTAGAAAAGAGTTAAGCGTTTTATCAATGATATTAGAGCTTGGATGTGCTTGTGTGGGTAATATGTATTTCAAAACGAGGAAAAACATTTATTTTATTTCTTTGCAGCGATAGTCTTTGGACACTGTGCATTGTATCAGCTCTGCACTGGAGATGGGTGCACCATAGTGAACAAAAGAGTACACAAAGTGCTATGAACTAAATGTTTGTGTTCCTCCAAATTCATATGTTGAAACCTAATCCCCAATGTCATGTTATTAAAACATGGAGCTTGCAAGGAGGTGATTAGGTCATGAAGATGGGGCCCTCATGAATGGGATTAGTGCCCTTATAAAAGGGACTCCAGAGAGCTCTATCATCCCTTCTGCCCCACCGTAAGAAGCTTTCTATGAACCAGGAAGCAGGCCCTAACCAGATACTGAATCGGCCAGCACCTTGATCTTGTACTTCCCAGACTCTAGAATTTTGAGAAATAAATTTCTATTATTTGTAAGTCATTTGGTCTCCGGTATTCTGTCACTGCAGCTCAAACAAACTGATACACATAGTGAGTAAAATCCCTGCCCTTATGGACTTGATAGCCAGGTAGAGAAAGACAATATTTTAAAAATCTTCCTCTTTCTCTTTTTCAGTGGTGTCAAGTGCATGAAGTAAATGTAAAGTGAAATGACAGAAACTGAAAGAGACTAATTTAGCTGGTAATTCAGAGAAGACCACTCTGAAAAATTACTTTTTAGGTTGAGACATGAGACATGAATGGAGGTCAGTCTATGATAGAGCTGCTTCGCTTCAGAAGAACTATCTTCTAGAGAAATGAGCTACTGTTCAAGGATGCAGTTACGAAAGGGATGTAAGGCCAGTACCAGCTATCATAGTAGACTTCTTGAAATAATTAATGGTCATAAAACTCCAATTACACTTAACTGAGCTATAAATTGCTCCAAAGATCTGTGGAAAGACAGGGCAAAGAATTAAGAGTAGGACAATCAGACAGTATGTGGTTCAGAACAGGAATGTATAAAATCAGATGCTTTAGAATAACCTTAAGTGTAGAATATGAACATAAAAAGCATTACCCAAATAAGTACTTGAGAGACATGTACTTAAAGAGAGTTAAAAAATTTGTGGTGTAGGCAAACTGATAGATGTTTTTTAAAGCTTCTGGATATAACACACGTTGAATATTGCTGTAGATTCCATAGAGGTTAGGTCAAAACTTTTCAATCACTAGTTTTATACTTTAGGCAAATTTTTCCTTCAGAAAAGTGCCCCAAAAAATAGTAATATGAGATTTTGGGAGTTGCTACATTTAAAGTGCTATTGTAGAAATGATAAAATTGAGATTTCAGTCACCAAAATGATTGCAAGAGTAGTAGAAATCTAATAAGTCTCCTGAGGAAAGAGAATGTTCCTAAAAGAGTTGGTCTTAGTACTGAATTTTTATGAAGTAAATGTATTGATTGTGTATATAAGCTTTGGCAGGGTTTTCAAAGTAAATTTAGAGAGATAGGAAAAGCAAATATCTATTAAGTAGACACAAGAGGAAATTGAGTTGAAATGATTCAATTGTTTTGGCAGCATAATTTTTGAGAAACTCTCAGCAACTAAAATATAACATATTTGCTTGTATAAACTTAACAGTCTACAGACTATATTACTGATGATTGATTATCAAATTAATCGAGAAACTTCTTGAGAAAATAATACCTTTTCCTTGATCTATTAGAGACCATCAGCTCAGAGAACAAATCTTACAGAGAAAGTAAAAAGAGAACAGGCCTTCAGTGTCACAGGTTTCATTTTTTTTTTAGATAAAAGAGATATGAGACACAAAGAAAGGGATAAATTTTCTGAAGTTGGTTCCATTCTTGTTATTGTTGGTTACTGAAATCTGAGAATTCCATGCAATTGAAATTAGCAGGTGGAAAAAAATATTTTTTTAAACATGACTTTATAGCATATCATGGTTAGAAACAGAGGGAATTAGGAACAGTAATAAAATCTTGGGTATTGTTTTTGGGAGTGAATTTTCCTCTTCTCATAAGTTTTAGAATGAGGAAGAAAAACCTTGCGACACAGGAACTGGCATAGAAGTCAGAACCTCAGTAGTTCCTGCTGGTTAAAAGGGTTTAGTTCTTCCAAATTCTTGCCTCCAGGCCTTAAGGAATTGAGGAAAAGAACCAATCTGAGCTTTGTGGTCTCTTTCTAGGATGGGATTGATGAGAAATAGCTAGAATCTGCTCAATGTCGGAATGAAAAGTACCAGTTAAGCCTGTTAAAAAACGTTTGTGTTCAGGAAACAATTTCATATATACAATCAGAAAAGTATACAAATATGTGTGTACAAATATATTTACATAGTGTATATTTACACACACACAGAGTCACAGAGTCTATCTTCGTTATTCACGAATTCTGTAATAGCAAATTCACCTACTCACTAAAAGTGATTTGTGTCCCCAAACCAACTGCTGTCTCTAATTGAATCTGCTGTTCCAGATGTGGATGTTTTACTAGAGCAAATGACAGTCTCTGGAAACCTGTTTGAGACTAACCATCTGTCAAATACAATTTTAAAAAAATTCTTAACAACAAATATCACCAGAAACTCTTTTCTTTCAACTGGCAGGATAGCAATAGACCTTCACTACTTTAACTCAGAACTATGATACCTTATAGGCTTTCCATCATAAACAATTTTTCAAAGACTTTGACAGTTTCACAGGAGATCATGTTGGTCCATTATATTGATGAAATTAAGCAACTCAAATTTGATGAGCAGCAGGAA
>NW_006777424.1:136760-137938 GCF_000442215.2 Lipotes vexillifer
TAAGACAATGCTTCCAGAGTGTGAGATAAACTCCAATAATACTCCAGGGTCTGGCACCTCATTTATTTTCTTTGGGTTTCTTTGAAAGAGCTGAGATATACCCTAAAAATAATAGGCAAAATGGCTCTAACTTTCATGCCTTACTACTGTGAACTAGGGAAAATGTTCAGTGAGCCTCTTTGTGAAGAGCTCACAATTATTTTAATGGCTCAGGAGTTTCAAAGAGCATAGTGCAAGGGGATAATTGTCTCTCTTGAGATGGTTTTCTCCATGTTATACACTCTTCTTTGTTCTACATAGGCAGGTAGTTATTTTTTGGCTTGAGAGAGATTTCAAACTACCATGTCAAGTCTTTCTTGAGAAGCTATTATAATCCTATAGTTTATAAAAATGTTTCTTAAAATGCTTCTGTTACACAGGTTTGGCACTGAGATTTTGCTTACTACTTACTTTGTGACAAACACCTATTACAACTTAAACTTCTCTACATATTCTGGGCCAACAGTTTCTTTCTTGTTTCCTCCAATGCACTAGAAGCTAGACCTGCAAAGAAATGGCTTGGCTTACTTGTAAAACAATCTGGAAATGCCGACCGGGCTCGGGTGATGCAAAGGCACATATTAAAGATAGATTTGAGGTTGTACAAAGCTGACTCTAAAGACGAGGTGCCATCTTAGAGAATGAATGGCATTCAGAGTTTATAAAAATTAAGTAAAAACAAGCATCCTATCAATTTGGATCACTAGGCCTTGACATCGTTGGCATTTGTTTGCAAGTGAATCCTAACAGCATTGTCACTTTCACAGTGTAATGTAAAATATGCTTCCCAGTGGTAAAGTAATTATAAAAATTCCCATGCACAATTGTCCATGAGAGCAAATTGGAATTCATATCTGATTGAGGTCCATCAATAACTGATGGCCTAAGAAAGGTGCTGAGCCATATGATGCCTGGTGGCACTAAGGACACTACAAATTACTCCTGGAGAATAATAAGGATATGCTCAGGATAGAAATATTTACAAGTGGCAAAAGAGCAATTTCTATCACTATAGAGGCAACACACTAAATAATCATACCCACAGTTACACTTTCCCAATGTTCAATAATACTAGTGTCTGTAGGGACTCTTTACTAAGTGTGTACCTTTAATCATATCATCCAATATTTGGGAAAGAG
>NW_006777424.1:137948-160508 GCF_000442215.2 Lipotes vexillifer
GGAAAGAGTCTTTTTAAAAGTTATTTTTTAGAAGAGGTAAAACATTGTTAAAACGTTTACAAAGTTCAAAATAAATATAACATAAAAAAGTAAAAAGTAAAAGCTCTTTCCCCTGTTTCTGTGTATTCCATATCTACTCCCTGACACTGGAGGGAATAATTTTTTTAAGTTTTAGGAATTTCCTTCCAATGTTTCCTTACACAATAGAACATTTTTGTTTTCTCCCTTCTTTCACTATCAGTAGTATATTATGCACATGGTTCAACACCATATTTTTCCACTTAGCAATATATCCTGGAAAAATTTCTATATGAGTATCGAGATCTTTATCTGTTTTGGTATAACTACTAAGTATTCCAATAAGTGGAATATTCTATGCTATAGCATAGAATATTTAAAAAGATCCCTAAAGATAAGCATTTTGATTTTTTTCATTTTTAAATGCAAAGAATGTGGCAATAAATAATGATGTACAAACAATTTTGAGTGTATATGGGTATAATCATAGGATAATATTCAGAAGGAAAACTGCAGAGTGAAAGGAAAATTTTAATTTTAATTACAATAGATGGCAAATTTTCCTTGTTAAGGTTTATATCATTTTACATTCCCAAAAGCTGTATTTGAGAGTGCCTGTTTTTCCACAACTCTATAAACAATATGCTGTCAACTTCTGGATTTCTGTTAATAGGTTGAGAAATTTCTCCTTAGAGTTATAATTTTTATATATTTTATTGAGAGGTCGAGTACATTTTCATATATTTTACTACTATTTATGTATTTTATTTTAAAACTTGTCTATTCATCTTCTTTATGTGATTTTTTTTTATTAAAGGGATGTTTGCTCTGTTCTTGTTGATGTCTAACAGCCATCTGTATTAGGAGATCAATGTCTGTGATGTAGAATAGTTACTGAGCTCAATGTCTGCCTCTTAATAATCACTCAGTCCATGTTTGCTATCATTTATATGCCCCCAAGGTAAAAGCTACCACTGACTTGGGAAGAAACTGGTATGAGATATCCTAAGTAACTCGAAATCTCTAGCTGCCCCAGATCACTGCTCTCCTTCTACTTCTTTAGCACATAACTGGCCTGTGTCTATAAAGAAAATCATCTACAGTGGGAAAATGAAGCTGAGTTGAGTAGTATTTTTCTCAGCATCAAGCACCATGAAACAGGGAGGCAATATCGTCAGAATTCTATTGCAAGGAAAGTATAAGCCAATCATTTTATACTTGGGTAACAGGTTTTTGGGGGAGAGCAACAGAAAGGATTCTTGAAATAGACGAAGATTCCAGAATCATAAGACCTGCGGTCCTTTTGTTTCTTGTGGGGGGTGGGGGGAGGGGGGAAGGGTGCCAAAATATAAATCATAAAGCACAAATCCTAAAACATAAAACTCAAATCACAAGTGTCAGGACAGGAGAATCTATTTGATAGTGGGAAATTGGAACAAATACAAGATAAATCAAAATAAGTAACGCAAAGTTGTTGACTCTGAGATCATAAAAAATCAAGCTCTGAGCACTGAATCTGTATGATGTAGGCAGCCTATAAGAGGCCCTCTGCTGGTCTCCGCCTCATGGTGTTCATTCCCTCGTGCAATTTCCTTCCCTTGAGTGTGGGCTGGATTTAGTAACTTCCTTCTAAGGAATAGAATATGACAGAAAGCAGTTCTAAGCACTGTCTTTTTGACAGTGGCTTTCATCTTGGCTTCTCTCCCTTGCTTGCTCCAGAATAAGCCAGCTGCCATGACATAAAGCTGCACTAAGGAGATTCCCACATGGAAGGGAGCTAAGCCCGTGAGAAGCTGAGGGCCTCAGTCCAACAACCTGAGGAACTGAATCCTGCTAACACTTCTCTCAGTCAAGCTCTGAGATGAGACTTGACTAAGCTTGACCAGTCAAGCTTGGTCAGATGAGACTGACCAAGAGCTTGACTGCAACCTCAGGAGAGAGAATAAACTAGAGGCAAGATCGCACAGCTAAGCAACACTTGGAGTTCCGGCCCACAGAAGCTAAAGACATACAAATGTTTGCTGTTTTAAGTCACTAAGTTTTGGAATATTTTTTTATACAGCAATAAGAGTAATAAACAATTTAACTACAGAGATAATTCTGAATACCTCCCATTATAGAACAGAATATAATTTTTATAAACATATATAAAGCTAAAATGGGTGGTGTAGGTGGAGATAACAAGAAATAACAATGAGTGAAGTTCACGTAGAAAGAAATATATGTTCTAATATTTTTTGTGGATGTTATACTCGATAGCAGTAAAAATCCTGTCGAGATTTCATAAGTCATGAAACACAAATACAGGCACATAATCTAAGTCATTAGAGTGCACAAAACAGAACAAAATCAAATAATGTATGATAAAGCACAAAGAATTCATAATAAAACATGGATATCATTAAGAATGATAATAAAGAGAAGAAGAAGCAGGAGAAATAGCTAACATGTGTTGAGCAATTGTTATATTTCCGTCCCTCTTCTCAGTCCTTTACATCCATCAGTCATTTAATCCTTACAACAGTCCTAGAAGATGCATGCTGTTACGGTCTTCATCTTATAGATGAAAAACCAATTAAAAATTCACTGTATTATAAAACCCAAGTGACATAGTTAAATCTGTGCTCAGAAAAAAATAATACCCTCAAATATTTATTGGTCAAAGGTAAAATTAATACATGTCTTCAAATTAATGTCAAAAATAACAGAAAGAAAAGCATAAGAATGGAAGGAAATAAAATATTCACCACTCTGCTAAAAACAAACAAACAAACAAAGTCAGTA
This sequence comes from Lipotes vexillifer, assembly GCF_000442215.2. Taxonomy (NCBI): domain Eukaryota; kingdom Metazoa; phylum Chordata; class Mammalia; order Artiodactyla; family Lipotidae; genus Lipotes; species Lipotes vexillifer. The sequence continues at coordinate 140,751 of NW_006777424.1, forward strand.
TCATGTTTAACTAGAATCCTTCCCAACTTAGGACCTTTGCAATCACTCTTTTCTCTGCCTGGAATCCTCTCCCCAGGAACCTGGGTTTTCATGGTATCTGAGTCACATGCTGTCATATGCTCTTTGCCTCTTAATAGCTCACATGTCACCTCCTTATAGAATCTTCTTTGAACACCAAACCTAAAAAGCTTTTCATGCAGTTTTTCTCTCTGGAGTTTTCTAGTAACTCAGGTACCTTCAAATAGGGTAATCATATCCATCGTATATTAGCCATTATTTCTCATAAGTTGATGGTTGTCCTAATTTTGTGGTCGATGCATGCTGTCAATTAGTCCTTTTATTTATATCACTTCATTAGTTTTCTCTTATGATGCTATACTTCCTCTCCATCTAATTTCTCAGAAGTCACCACATACAATATTCTTGCAAAGAATCATAATGAATTATTTAGGTCTAGCAATTATAACTCTAAGTAGGATAATAATTCTATCCCCCAAAATAATTTTATTACATTTTAAAATTTAATTGTAAACAAACACAAAATGTACACTAAATGTTGAACTCAGTTAAAGAAGTGTCAGCTTATTCATTATCACTACTACTGATTGTAGTAAGAATTGAATTGATGTGTAAAAAACAGACACTTAGCCTGTCATTTCCTTGTTGATGATAAAAATCCTCTTCTCAGAAAGTCTGAGCCATAAATACATCAAGTTCAGCACATACTTATTTAAGGAAAAGTTTAGCAGGTAATTATTTAAGCAGTAGGAGAATAGGCAGTTCACAAATACAAACATATTTCAGACAAATGTAGTAAAAAATGAGACTAGATTTTTTTCTGCAAAAATTTTTGTTTGTTAAATATAATTCTTGTGAAAAAAAATCTTTCAGTGGTAAAAGAATTATCCACATGGGAAGTATCATGACTGTTTGGGTTACACGTGGGAGTATTTTGAGTAAAATTCAGGGACTGGTGAGAAAATTGCTATATTCCATATTTTGAGTTTCTCTTTTTTTTCTCCTATCCCTCAGATATACCCAGAGTTGGTAAAATGGCAAGGCTCACTTTGTTAAGTAGAGAAGTACAGACAGATAAGATCTACAGAAGTAACAAAAAAGGAACTGGTAATAACAACTAATAGCAACACTTCTAGAAATTCTGTGCCCCTAGTGCCCCTAGAGGAAAGCTGACCCTTAGACTAGAAAATAAACCATACACGTATTGAAGTTACAAAAGAAAAGGCACCAAATAATTCTGGTAAATAAATTTGTACATTTTTTAATATGGTATTTCTTTCAATCCTTGTTTATATAACTGAAACCCCAAACCTTCAGAGCTACATAAAATACCTATTATTTTTTCTGTTTAACTTTTCAGTTAGAGAAAATCATTTACAGTTAAAACTTTCTGTAACCCAAAGGATTTTCTTAATAAATGAACAAATGAAAGTTTTTAATTTTTAGCAAATAAAAGACTTTCTCATTCTTTATACTTACTGTTAAAATGATTCTGCCATCAAAAATGTGAAACAATTTAATTCCCTGTAGCTATTCCCATGTACCACTGTTATTTTTATTTGATTTATGTTTGTAGAGAAATGAAACTGACCATCCATCCCTTTATTTATTCTTCCCTTCATATATTTCAAGAATAAAATTAAAAGAAAAAAATCTCTGGAAAAATGTAATTACCAAAGGGGAGTTTTTCTGTGAAATTTCTTTCATACAACTGAAAGAAAAATAATCAAAGGAAGTCTGCAAGTACGCTATCATCACTGAAAATTAGAGTGCCCATATTGAACTGCAACTTTGTGCTACAAAACAATTTGAATCCAAATTGATAAAAGAGTAAATGAATTGACACATATCTCTCTGTCATGATAAATTCTGTGAAAGTGCATAAATGATGAAAATTATGAAAGAAAATCATTAATAATCTCCAGTGTGAGGAATAGGTATTTAGTGACCAAGGAAACGTTATCAAATTCCCTGCAGGAAGCTCTTTTCCTGCAACCCATGGTAATAAACACCTCAGATGCCAAAAAATGAAACACAGAAGTTTGAAAATCTATGCTTCACAGGGAAGTCTATTTGGTAAAAAAGTAAAATAAAGTTAAAAAAAAATACAAATTTTAAAGAGGATAAAATCAGGATAAATTACTGAAGTCTAAAGTCCAAAACTTTTATTTTGTAGATGGGGTAACTGAGATCCAGTGAGATTAAATGACTTGGCCAACATTGTGGGTAGCAAATTCAATAAAAGCAAATTCCTGCATCCCAGTTCATGCTGTTTCCACTAATTCAGACTGACTTCTCTATTTCAGGGATAATAAAATTAGGTAGAGTCCTGAAAAGATTTCTTTAGGGAATATCCATGAATATGCTGTGTAGTTTCTCAAACACAGTGTTAAGAGTATTTCTGAGTAAGTCATACATAAAAGAGAGTTTACATGTAAAGAAGCAAAAATTGACCTTAGAATAATTATAAAATGGAATATATGTTTTGCTCTACTATGGGAAATGTTCTATGTATTTTGAAATAAATAAAATGAGAAGTTAGTTATGATTCCAATAATGCTTAAGAGAAAAATTTCACAACACATTGATCTTTCATATTAAGAAGGAAAGCTGTAGAAAGAAAACATAGGAATAATGAAGGATAAAGCACATAAAATATTATAAATATAAAGGATTTCACGTGCAAGAGTTAAGTGATATATTAAAAATAATTATGTTGAAATCAACCCCTCTAAAATTCCAAGTAGAAACCATACATTTGAAGCTAAGTGTGCACTTGTAAAATGTATAATATAAGCATTATATAATCCAAAAAACAGGGTATCCAATCATGCTATGAAGATATTTGGTTAAACCCCAGTCTAAGTGCCACTACAAAGGTATTTTGTAGATGAGTTTAACATTTACATCAATAGACTCTGAGTAAAGCACATTATCCTTCATAATATGGGTGGGCCTCATCTAATCAGTTGAAGGCCTTGCAAGAAAAAAGACTGAGATTCCCCAAGAAAGACACAGTTCAGCCAGCATTCTGCTTTCAGACTGGAACTGAAGCATCAATCCTTCTCTGGGTCTCCTGCCTGTCAGCCTACCCTGCAGATTTTGGACTTGCCAGCCTTTATAATCATGAGCCAGTTCCTTAAATAAATCTCTCTCTATATATAAATGCACATTCTATTGATCCTGTTTCTCTGGAGAACCCTTACTAATACAACATCCATCTATCTATATCTACCTATCTATCTAATTTAAAAAAACTGTAGTGGGCCACTATAGTATTACTTGTTCCAAACCCCTTTTCTAGAAATTTCACCTACAGGAAGGATTGAAAACAGAGAAACACCACTCCCCAACATACTGCACTGAAATTCTTATGGCATAATAGAACAAATAAGTGACTGTTAAATGAGGAGCCTTTTAGAAATTAAAAAAGACTCCGATAACCATGAATTTTGGTGAATCAATGCCATATAGCATTTTTAAACCTAAAATTAGAATGCTTGCTAAAAAAACGCTGGAACCCTATGCTTTGGAATGTAGGTACCCCTGGGCATTCTCAGACGTGATGATAGTCTAATCCTTCTCTAAACTCCTTCCAATGATTCCAATGAGGGCTACATTCCACCCTGACCGTCCTATGTTTATTTTTCCACTAACTTTAAACAGCATTGGATTGGAAAACATATTGAAGTTTGTGGCGATATTTCAAAGAAGAATATTAGTCATACCATACAAAAACATCTTTTTAAAAATTTTAAATTCATGCTCTTTGGAGCAATATTTCATGGATAGACAAAATGATGAAAATAAAATCCAGATTTCCTGCTAAATATAAGTAACTTAAAGCACATACCCCAGCTTTAGCTAATGGTTTTAGCAATCTGGGGGATTGCTAAAGGAAGCAATGATTAAGGAAGAGTTATGAAACGTAATTTTAGTAAGTTAAGCCCGTAATATGAAATAAGAAGTCAACTGATGATTACTTAAGAGAATCATGATTCCAACAAAACACCAAGTGTGGTGAACAAGAGATTGTTAATGTTACTCTTTATGGAAAATGAATGATCCCTGTACAGGGATCTGCAGAAATCAGTCAACTAAGGCAAAATAAGATAAAACTGGATATTCTTCCCCAATATCTTACTCATTTTATAAAAGGGGGGAATCAATAAATTGTCTGTTGTTTGTTGCTTCTTATTTTCTAGTATAAAGGCCATTGCAAAAATGCTATTTATCTCCCAATATAGTAAATATGAAAGTTGTAAGCAATCTATCTTTAAATGCCTATTGCATACGTGGTACTTGGGGTGAAAAATATAATCATTAAGACAAGAGTTTGCAGAACCATTAAAACAAAAACCAAAACAAGTATGTATAAACTCACACAACACTGGCCATATCTCATCCCTCTGGTTGTAATACTTGGACATTCCCTTAGATTGTCTTGCATTTTGTGTTGTATGATCTGAATGGGATAGGTAGAGGTATGTCAAAAAATGATTTGTGGCTACCAGAGTGTGTGTACATGTTAGTTGCTGTGTTGGTTACCTGGTGACAGGTTTGCAAGCAAACAATGGCATTATCTGCCCAGCACAACGCTTTCAGGCTTTCCTCTTCCTCCTTCTTTCTATTCCTCTTAGTATACTTTCAATATTTTCCTGACATCTGCCATTGTTGGCCAGTTGTCCTAAGATGAAAGAGTTCTCAACAAAAATTTTGAAGCAAGAATAGAGAGAGAATTTGGTGTCTTGGCTTGTCAGATACAAAGCTTTGAGGAGGTCTTATCTTTATTCACTGATGTATGAACTAGAAAAATGGAGAGTTCCAGAGCCCAGTCAGAAGAAAAATATATAAAAATAGTTCAGTGAAAGTGAAGAGGGAGGCAGAAGCAGGCACACAGAGAGAGAGACACAGACAGCAATCAAGTTCCGATGTACATTTATTTTTGATGCTTGACCATTTTTATGAGTTTCATGACGGTTCCTAGCATCTTTTATTTTTATTCCCTTATTTTTCTTATGTTTTATATCAAATTTAATTTCTGTCCTTGCAAATGGATGGCACTGTAGGCAATATTTCCCAAATTCAGTTAGTGAGTCATAAATGGGAAACTTTCAACAACATTTTCACCCACATGAGGAAATGTTAAGGAACTTTTGATATGTTCACCTATCACTTATGATGTTGGGAAAAGTTTTGTCCATCTAATTATTTTTTCAGTGCTTGGTGCAGAGTTTTATCTGATGTTGAAATTCTAACTTTCATTTATCTGTATTTATGTATTGAGCTAGATTAACACACCATGTGCTATGCTCATTAGTCACTTTTTATGACTCTTGTTTCTTTTGCATTGGTCCTGAATGTTTTTCAAGAAGGTCGGGTACGTTATTTGTTTCCTCTGCCATCTTTAAGTTAACCAGGGTAAGGTTTTACCTTGCTTCCTTCCCTATATCCCCCTCCAACACAGGCACAGACACATCCTCCACTTTCTTGATCTGTCTTTGGGCAAATCAGTGTCTTGAATGTTTAGAAAATTTGGGTACATTCTGCAGTGAGGCTAGTAGAGTCCTGAACTAATGCAATATTGTATTTTGATCACTATCTGTATTCTTGTTTTCATACTTTATTAGTTTTGAACAGAGAGGGGAAAAATGATGTTTAACCACCACCGGTGATATCCAATATTGTCTGAGGAATATCCAACTGAGTTTGAATATATTTTTATATTGATTGTATTTGTAGTAAGAGTATGAAATCATTCACGTATATGATGAACACAGAATTAGAATATGGGTGATGGGGTAGGAGGATGAGATCAGCTGCCTCAATTTTAAATAACGTATTTTTTCATTAATCTGTAGAATGTACAAAAATATATTCTAGGGGCTTCCCTGGTGGCACAGTGGTTGAGAATCTGCCTGCTAATGCAGGGGACACGGGTTCGAGCCCTGGTCTGGGAGGATCCCACATGCCGTGGAACAACTAGGCCCGTGAGCCACAACTACTGAGCCTGCGCGTCTGGAGCCTGTGCTCCGCAACAAGAGGGGCCGCGATAGTGAGAGGCCTGCGCACCGCGATGAGGAGTGGCCCCCGCTCGCCGCAACTAGAGAAAGCCCACGCACAGAAACGAAGACCCAACGCAGCAAAAATAAATTAATTAATTAATAAACTCCTACCCCAACATCTAAAAAAAAATATATATATATATATTCTATATTGTTCTTTTCACTTTTGAAGTGTCTGAATTAATGTTATAAAATATTTGAAATTAATTTTACAAAACAGTATATGCAGCATATCTCATGCTTACTACTATTCACAAAATTAAAAATAACAGAAATGTAATTTCCTATGCACAGAAACATGTTCCCCACATTTTAATATCTTGTATATATTATTTCAGTTTTACTCTTAAGTATACCTTCTATTTTTAGACAAATGGATATTAATTAGAAAGTAAAAACTAAATCAAAGATTATAATAATGTGTTGATGATTATGAATGAAACAGGCACTAGCATACACAAATAGGTTTTTGTGTGTGTAATAGTTATAATACTTATTGTGTGTATGTATCATTAAAATAAGATATTAACTCTGTTATTTGATTTCTATATAATGTCTGTTATTTCTATACAATGTTATATAAAATATACTAAATATATTTAAATATATAAATATATATTAAAATAAATATTATAGACTATTAAAATAGACTATAACAGTTATTTTGTGTATGTAAGTTATCAAAATTTTTGAGGGAAATTTGAAGATATTTTTAATAGTTAAATCTAATAAATTCCTTTATGAAAATTTAAAATAAATATACTCAGAGATCTTGGAAGATATTTCAGTAGATATTTATTTAAGTATTCAAAGAGCAAATTATAACGAACATTTTTAAATGATTTATAATAGTACATTTTAAATGCACATATTTTAGAAAAAATTTAGTGAGGCAGAGATAAAGAGATAAAATAACACAGAAGGCTAGAATATTACTATACTAAAACAGATAAAGTTATATTAAATAAATATTGTGGTTAAATGTGTGAATACTTCATCCTAGTGCTTGGCTTGGCTTCACCAAGACAAATATCTTTTATATTTAACAGCGTGTGTCCTTGAGTAAATTACTAAATTCTCTGACGCAGCTTCTTTTAACATAACATAAGTATAATGGTACCTATCAAGTAGAGTTCTTATGAAAATTGATTGCAAAAATACAATTAAAGGACACAGCAGAAAAGTTCAATACATAATTATAATAGACATTTTTCTACATCATTATGCATCATTTTTATAATTAGAAAAAAAATCTAAGTTGAGGTCATTCTGTCATTCATCTACTATCAAGCTTCTTTAATGTCAATTTTTCAATTTAGGATTTGGAAATTATAATTGTCTTGCCTTCCTGGCAACTTGCTGTTGTTATTTACTGAATGCTTGTCATGTGATTGGCCAAACAGCTCCACTCTGTGCTTTCATATTCAATTGTAATTTTATATTGAAAAGCTCTATATAAGTATAAATCCTTGCTACTGCTCTTGCTAAGTGAGAAAGGCCATAGATAGACAGATGAGGTATTTTAATGGCCTATTTACATACTCTTTCTTTCCACAAGGAGAAAAACAATGGGCTCAGACATGGAAGCTACCGGGCTTATGCAAATTAGATGATTTTAGAAACACGAGGGTCCATGAAGTATAAAAATACCTATTTCAAAAACATTTTTTGTTTGTTTCTAGAAAAATTAAGAACGTGTTTTGAATTTTTTGCCTTCAAATTTTGTTAAATGAATATCTCCTGTGTCTTGTAATTCCCTGTCAGCTAATGGGCTCCAAAATGTATTGAAATGAAAAGTCCTGTGTGGAGTTAGTGGAGAGAGAAACAATAAGGCAACTTTAGTGAAATCGTCACAGACCTGCCTAAAGATACGGTCTGTGCAGATAATGTTTTCAACTCTCTTTCTCACCATTCCTTGTATCCCCTAATGTTTATGTCCCAGCTGCCTCCTTGCCCATTGTGGGAAAGCACTGGTTGGAAGAGAAGTAGCGCTAAAGAAAAACACTGATACATAAACCATGTGTTCATCTTCAGTTCATTAAAATCTACATTAACTACTGAGAAAAAATAATTTGTTGTTTTCAAAGGCGGCTTTCAGATAATGGGACTCTAATTTACCACATGGCAATGATGCAGGAACTCTGTGTTCAGTTTGTTTGGTACCACCCAGGATGATGAGATAAAAATAGTACTTAATGAAAAAATTGGTCTGTACATGCCACAGATTTAAAAAAACAACAACAACAAAAAAAGGTAAGTTTAAGGCTAGATGATCCATACACTTAATTTACAAGTTTGAAAGACATATACTAAGAAAACAAAGACATGAAAAAAAAGGAAGGAAAAAAGAGAGGGTGCAAGGGAGGAAAGAAAGTAGTAATGTAACAGAGACAAGTACTTAAACTGATTTGTGAATTATTTTATTCAGTGACCGTATGCCATTGAATAAAAATGAGATGGGGGATGTTAACATGGCTTTGCCTTAGTTCAACTCATTTCCCTGCATCTCTCACAGTGTGATAGTCTTACTTTCCTGAATGTGATTCCAGTATTTAAAGAAACAGTGAAACACAAGTTACTCCATAGTGGGCTCAGCAAACACAAGTTACTCTATAATGGGCTCAGCCAAGAAACTGTGATCTGTTCTGTTGCCGGCAGAAAAACCAGGTGAGACAGACTTGTTGGTAGATGGCCCTGAATGTATTTTATGGCTTATTTAAAGGAGTGCCAATGAGTAATTCTCCTTATAAGAAATGCTTGCCTTACCAGAAGACATTAGGACCTAATTACCATGTGCAAAACATGCAGTCTCTCATCTGGTAGCACACAGCTTCTGAAAACTCATATGTTTACGAAGTTTGGGCTACAGTTATTTGTTAGCTTCAACATCTGCAACTGATACATTGAACTGGTACAAATAGAGCAAAAAATTTTAAGAATATTTTTTAAACAAAATACCAAATACAAATTAGTGCTATATTAAAAAATGCTTCTTAAAGGGATATCAAACAAGTGTTATTAGGCACTCAATGAATCAGAATGTTCCATCGAAAAAGAGTTTTTGATATCTTCAATGAAAAATGTTCAAAATAGGATATAAAAATTATTTTAAGTTTAATTTAGACATGATATAGGATTCCGATTGATTGGTTATTCTACTTTTCAGTAGAAAAACAGAATGCAAAAATTAATTCTTTATCCTGCCAGTGTCCTTTCCAGAGAGTAGGTTGGCATTTATCATATAGCTAGAAAGACAGATAGATAGTACATGTCTATGTCTATATATACCATATATATAATGTATATATCTCATATATCTCATATATGTAATGTATATCTACATTTTTATATCTCTATATCTATTTACTGACCTCTCTCTCTCTCTCTCTCTCTCTCTCTTATCTTCTTGGGAGAGGTATTATCACAGTGTCTGAAAACTTAGTGGAAGTTTGACTATACTCTGAAACAATCGTTATCTCAGGAGACCATAGAATATAAACATTGATTTATAGATTTAAAGGATAATAATGAAAAGTTTTGCTATATGAAGTTCAAAATTTTCTATTCAGACAAGTTGAGTTAGAATTATTTATCCCTCCATGGAGCAATCCTTTTTCTCAAAGAGAAAAAAATATGCAAATAAATGAAGAGTATTTAATTTCTTCTGAGTAGCAAAATCTGCCATTAATGAATGGATGAAGCCTGAAATGAAACTATCTTATACTGAATTTAGCATTTTATTATTCCAAACATGTGAGTTTTTTAAATTCCAATTACATAGTTACCAAGTGGACTTACATCTGCATTCAGAAGTTATTTTGTTTTCATTTTTCTTTATGAGAAAATTTAGTTGTATTATTTCCTTCTTAATCTTGCTTTTGAGTCACATTAAAAAAAAAAAAGGTATGGTCCTTAGTTTGTGAGAGTATGGTTTCAGGGTCATAGGAAAATTCCTTAACTTTAATCTAAGTGTAGACTAAATCATCCAATGTCTCTTTCACTCTCCCATGGTTCAAACAGACAAAAAAGAACAGTCCAAGAAAAGAAAGGCATAAGTTAATTTGACATTAACCTCATATATATATTAAAGCATATGTCTGTATTAGAAAGACTACAAATGTGCCATGACACACCTTCAGTGACCATGTTTTTTTTTTGTTTGTTTTTTTTGTGTGTTGTTTTGCGGTACACGGGCCTCTCACTGTTGTGGCCTCTCCAGTTCTGGAGCACAGGCTCTGGACGCGCAGGCTCAGCGGCCATGGCTCACGGGCACAGCCGCTCCGCGGCATGTGGGATCTTCCCGGACCGGGGCACGAACCCGTGTCCCCTGCATCAGCAGGCGGACTCTCAACCACTGCGCCACCAGGGAAGCCCCATGTTTTTAAAAATGTAATTTCCTTACATACATTATATTTTCGACCACAAGAATGAATTTAGTAACTATTTCTCTCTTTTCCCTTTATTGGTGCTACTATAATTTCTTCCTAAGCCATAAATTCTTTTTTCAATATATAGAATCTGATAATTCTTATTCATTCCAAATATTCAGTTACCGTTCGTAACCAATAACCTGTAAGCTTCATCCTAGATCTCTTTGCTGTGATTTAGAGTGGTATATCTAAGTTCATATTGGAAATATTCCTTTCATTTAACCACAGTCACCTCAAACTAGCTATGCACGAAACTTAACTAATTTCTCCAACCTCTGTACTGTTGGAGAGAGTGAGGGAGAAAGGGAGAAAAAGGAAGAAGGCGGGAAGATCCATGATTAATACAAAAAGCATAATAGTAGCAGACAAGCTCATTAGGTCATATGTAAACTATCAATTTATGTTTAAATAGCATATAAAAGCAACTAAATGAGTCAATATGTAAACACTTTAAATAATTATTAATTCTGAATAGTCCCTTTGAGTCAATATTGCATTTTAATAAAATAAGACAAATGGTTCTGCATAACTCTACATAGATAATCCTTAACAAGATAAGATATTCTACAAAGTTATTAATGCAAGAAATATGCTTCCTGTTTGCATTTTGAGTAAGTCACTCTGTCTCACATGCTTTTCTGAATACTTTGTCAACAATGAAAGTTTTACATAACTCAAAAGACAAAATGCACATGTAAATGTGATTAAATCACTCAGATTACATTGACAAAGAACTCCTTGAACTAAGAATGACATGAAAGATGGCATGTCTATCAGAGTAATATTTAATATCTTTCTTAATAAAGAGTTCTAGGACTGTATCATTTAACTTAATACATTTCTATTTCTTTTCATTTTAGTTTCCTAAAACTTTCCCACATACTAACCAGGTGTCAAATTTTTAAATAATTGAAATATTTATTTTACTAAATAAGCTAGAGAAGGTGGCTTTTCACATCAGAAAATCGCATTTGTAGACACATACACAAAGTGTAAGATTATCTTAACTTTAAATTAAATCATAATCATTTTTAAAAATTTTATTGTGTAGATTTGTATATCTGCTTGTGCAAGTAGCTAGATATGTATATATCTATGTAGATGTAGCTGCAGATGTAGATGTGCTAAAGGTTTGGGGAGAAGCTGATAAGAGCAGGATGTGTGGATGAAGGGGATTTGGATTTCGTTCTTGGCTCTACTGCTAAATCAGTGGGGATAAATAAAAAATGACATGCATATTATTTAGTTTGACAATTAAACATTTAACAATTGATAGTTTTCATCACCATAATCATTACTGTTGTTAGGAATCATTTCATATTGTGATTAAAATCTCGGTTTTAGAAAAAAATTACAGTAAATTTCATAGTTTTTATGGTTACTTAATTTAGCAGTTACTTTGATGTATTATCATCTCATTTTATACTCACTAGCTATATCAAAAAAGTTTAAATGATTTACCCAGTACACAAAGTTAAGATGACAGCTGACCCTGGATGATAATCATGCCTTTGTATCTTAATTCAGTTTCCTTTAACAACACAATACGTCTTCCTAGTTTGTCAGGAAAAAAAAAAAAAAATGGGTGAGAGAGACATGAAAAGGGTTCCAGGCTTGGTTCTAAAATTAACTACTTTTTAAATTATGATATTTTATGGAAAACAGTTTCAATTTCACCATGATTCAATAGGGATAAATAATACTCTTCTTTAGAATAAGTCTAGGTTATAAAATGATGTGAAAGTGGTAATTTAAACTCTAATAGCTTGTTAGTGCTTAACTTAAATTCATATTTATACATATTGTTTGAAGGTACACTTCTCCAGGTGTCATTACACTTAGAAGCTGAGTTATATGTTAAAAAAACATATCAGTCGTAGCAGTTAGCTTACGAGAGGTGGGATGAGTTGTAATATCAGTTGAAAAATAATACCCCCTTCCTACTTCGTGCTGTCTATTCAAAGGTTGGCAATAATTGCTCAAACATATGAGAAAACTTGTCAATTTGCCTCTTCTTATATTAATTAGAACAATATGCACATGCTTATAATTTCTTTATTTCGTGGACTATATGTGAATATAATGTACTTGAATAACTTAATTTGGACACTGAACAGTCAGTTCCTGTCAAGTGTGATCTATCTTCCTCTCCCTGAAATTAATTATATCAAGTTTCAATAGTAGTTCTGTGGACTAGTCTCATCTTTGGTGAGAATTAATTATAAATTCACAGAAAAATTAGAGCAGTTAATTTGTTAATTTACTTATTCTGCCTTATACTATACATATCTTTCAGTGTTTTTTTCAGAATTAACTTAATAGCAGGCCATCATGTTTAGGCAGGTTAATGAATAGAGCCAATTCTATCTATGATACATTGCCCCAACACTTAGACCAATGCTTGGCACCCAGGAGTCCTGCACATCAGCTTTGAACCCCTCTATCCTCCTACCATAACTGGTGGCCCTAGTCTTTCTCCAAAGGGCCCTTTGTCTAAGGCATGCTAATACTCTCATATTTGTACTGTAATGGTAGGCTTTATCTAGCTAGAAAAGTACCCAGCTTAATAAAGTTAACAATTGCACTATGAAATAGATATGAAGAAATAAATTGCCTGCAGGGGAACCTATTTCAGGAAAGTAAGCTGTCTTCTGAAGTTTCTTAAATCACATAAGCTACCAATATTATTTTTCATGTGGGCCCACTGATTTATTGGCTAATAACTGCCAATCATTTTTTGCCTAGTATTCATTTGCAAAATTTCTTCATGTCTTAAAATTGATACATATGCTAGAAACTCTGTAAAGTTTAAGGACTGTGTATAAATATGTGAGAACAGAAAAATAAATTTTTATTATAACTACAGAATATTTTTATTCCTATAAGGAATGAAATGTTTTATACCTGGCCTTTTAAGAAAATACAAGTTATTTTATATTATTTACTAGTTTTAAATTTTAAATATAATTCTACAGATGGTTGAGAGCTTATCAGAAATAAAACACTGTTCAAACTTGTTACATATTATTGAAAAGGCACATTGCTTTCTATATACACATGAACAATTATAACACAGAAACATACATTCCACTTTCTGATTCACAATAAAAGACTAATGCAATATACATTATAGAATACCTTTATAACAAAGGATTAACAAAAATAGTTTGACTTTTGATGTAATCTATAGTTGTAGAATTGAGCATCCTTTTTTTAACTTTATTTTTTTGAAACCTAATTTCTTTACTCTGTTCAGATATATGTAACCAACTACCTTGATAGAACTGATCCCAAATAAAACTGACAAATCATAAACACAATTTGGACATATAATGTTGCTCTTACATTTGAATTTTTGAATTTTATTTTATTTTTTTATACAGCAGGTTCTTATTAGTTATCCATTTTATACATATTAGTGTATACATGTCAATCCCAATCTCCCAATTCATCCCACCACCACCATCCCCGCCCACCCCACCCCCCGCCAGCTTCCCCCCTTGGTATCCATATGTTTATTCTCTCCATCTGTGTCTCAGTTTCTGCCCTGCAAACCAGTTCATCTGTACCATTTTTCTAGGCTCCACATATATGCGTTAATATACGATATTTTTCTCTTTCTGACTTACTTCACTCTGTATGACAGTCTCTAGATCCATCCACGTCTCTACAAATGACCCAATTTCACCCCTTTTTTATGGCTGAGTAATATTCCATTGTATATATGTACCATATCTTCTTTATCCACTTGTCTGTCGATGAGCATTTAGGTTGCTTCCATGACCTGGCTATTGTAAATAGTGCTGCAATGAACATTGGGGTGCATCTGTTGTTTTGAATTATGGTTTTCTCTGGGTATATGCCCAGTAGTGGGATTGCTGGATCATATGGTAATTCTATTTTTAGTTTTTTAAGGAACCTCTATACTGTTCTCCAAAGTTGCTGTATCAATTTACATTCCCACTAACAGTGCAAGAGGGTTCCCTTTTCTCCACCCCATCTCCAGCATTTGTTGTTTGTAGATTTTCTGATGATGCCCATTCTAACTGGTGTGAGGTGATACCTCACTGCAGTTTTGATTTGCATTTCTCTAATAATTAGTGATGTTGAACAGCTTTTCATGTGCTTCTTGGCCATCTATATGTCTTCTTTGGAGAAACGTCTATTTAGGTCTTCTGCCCATTTTGATTGGGTTGTTTGTTTTTTAATATTGAGCTGCATGAGCTGTTTATGTATTTTGGAGATTAATCCTTTGTCCGTTGATTCGTTTTTTGCTCTTACATTTGAAATTCAGTTTGTCATAAGTATTCAAAGCACATTAATGACCTCAGGCTGTGGATTACTCATTCACAAATGATACAAAGTTACTGGCATTCCCCGTTTCTGGTCCAGAATTAGAATCAACAACTAGCTACTTAAAATAACAAAACATAACAGCACAAATAACACTGTCAATGTTTTACCATTTGTAATTACTTAATTCACATTTTCCAAGGATGTAGGTAATGAAAACTTTATAGGTCTTTCGTAATGAGTTAATCAGTGTGACACCTGATAACTTCAGGTGTGTGTTTGTGCGTGAATTCCTCAGAATTAGCTACATGAACAATTAAATCTTTTGCAAAATGACTGTTTTATGTCCTCCATTCCAATCTGTATGGATTTTATTTCTTTTTCTTTTTTTATTTCAGTAGCTTGAACATCTACTACTATGTTGAAGAAGAGTAGCAAAAGCACACACTCTTGCCTTGTTCCCAAACTTAGGAAGAAATCACTCAATTTGCCTCATTAAGTATGATGTTAGATAGAGCTGTGTTGGAAAGGTTTTCATCAAGTTAAAGAAGTTCCCATCTATTCCTAATTTTCAGAGTTTTGTTTTGTTTTGTTTTGTTTTTTTAATCATGAATGGGTGTAGCAATTTGTGTAACTTTATAAGAATATGGATTTTCTTCTTTATTCCAATGTTACTTTGATTTTCAAATGTTGAAAAAGCCTTGCATAACTTGAATAAAGCCCACTTGGTCAAGTTGTATAATTTTTTGGTACATTGCTACATTTGATCTACTAATATTTTGTTGATGATTTTCTTTTCAATGTTTATGAGAGATACTGGTCTGCAGTTTTCTTTGTCTTTCTCTTTTTTTTTCTTTTAATCATCTCTGTTTGGCTTCGGTATCAGAGTTACATTAGCTTCACAAATGAGTAGGTTGATTTTTCCTTCTCTTCTATTTCTCCAATAAATTGTGGAAAATTCGTTTTAATTCTTCTTTACATATTTGGTAGAATTCTCCAGTGAAGAAATCTGAGCCTGGAGATTTTTTTCAGGACGTTTTTATCGCAAATTCAATATCTTTAAAGGTTACAGATCTATTCACATTTTCTATTGCATATTTAGTTAAGTTTTGTTAATTTGTAGTTTTCAAGGAATTGACCTATTTTCCTGAGTTGCCAAAATTATGAGTTAAGTTTTTCCTAGTATCCCTTTGTTACCCTTTCAATGGCTTTAGTGTCTGTAGAGATATCTGTATTTCATGCTTGTTACTTTTGACTTGTATTTTCTCTTTTATTGTTGTTAGTATTACTAGAGTTTTATAAATTTTATTGTATTCTTTGCAAAGAAGCACTTTGTTTCCCTCTGCTGTTTTCCCTCTTTAACTTCATTTATTTTTGTTCAAACTGTATTATTTCATTCTTTCTTCCTCATTTGAGTTTATTGTTCTTTATTTTCCTTCTAGTTTCTTGAGGTAGGCACAGATTATTGGTTTGAGACCTTTTCTCTTTTTTACTGTATGCCTTTAGTGCTATAAATTTCCCTCTCAGCATGGCTTTAGCTACATCCCATTTATTTTGCTTTGCTGTATTTTCATTTTCATTTAGTTCTAGTTATTTGTAAAAATTTCCCTTGAGATTACTTCTTTGATCCATGTATTATTTAGAAGTCTATTGTTTAAAATTTCTATTTGCTTAGGAACTTTCTTGTGTTCTTTCTGTTATTGTTTTCAAGTTTGATTCTACTGTGGTCTACTTAAAATTTCAATGCTTTTAAATTTACTTATTGTGTTATGGCACAGAATATTGTCTATCTTCGTATTTTATGAGCACTTAAAAATTTGTACTCTGCTGTAGTTTGGTGAATTGTTCTATACATATATCAATTTGATCCTGTTTGGTTATGTTGTTTGGTTCTTTTTGTGGAGAAGGTGGGGGCAGAAATTCAACTCCCTGCTGAGTCCCAATGAGTACTCCCCTGAGTACCAGGGGAGGTGGTTGGAATTAAAATGCCATTTAGTTCCATCTCCCATTTTCTCGTTCAACCTTTTTTGATGATGAGTAGGAGTAGAGGCTCAGCTCTCCATTGTCTCCTGCAATCAGGTGACAACAGAGGTGAGGACAAGTGGTGTTCTGACCAGCCCTGAATCTTATAGTCCTGAATTTAGTCTTGTTGATGCCAAGTGGATGATAAGGTTCAGCTCACTTTTGGCCTCTGACAGTGTGCAGAGGCATGGGGAAGTGGAGTTGTTATTAGACCCTCCTTGCAACACTTCATGAAGTCTCATTGCTGTGGTGCGAGAGTGGAGGCTCAGCTTATCACCTTACTCAATGATACTACTCTAGTCTGGGATTTGTGTACCATCTATCAATACTTACACAGGAAGATCAGCCCTCATTCAACCAGCCAGCACCACCCAGTGGGAGAAGTCTACTATTGCCTGCTTCTACCAAGAAAATGAGTAGGGTGGTCTGCTGCATGCTTGGCTTGACCAAATCATAAATAAGATGTGACTATTATTTTGGTGCATAGATGTAGAATAGGGCTAGTATCACTGAAAGGTTTTCTGATGTTAGGCCACCATTTTCACATACTTCAGCTCAGAAGAAAAAACTTTTCTTAAGGTTGTGTGTTTGTCTTTGTGTGTGTTGGTTTCAGGCTGTCTAGGATACGTGGAAGAAAGAAAAATACCCAGGAGCTTTACTGTGTCACTCCTCAAGTCCCTAGGTCCCTGGGAACTCTACTTTCAGAGTCTTCCTATGCTTGTTTATTATGTTATATCCAGGACATATTATTTGTAAGAGGGAGAACCGGGGAAGAATGGAGCTAATTTCTCTTGTTGGAACCAAATGTGTTACAGATTGAATTTTAATAATTCATTATATTGAATGAAATCTTCAAACTAAATGCAAATGACAAAATATTTATTTTGAATAAGGGGTTTTTGTTTTACTTTATAAAAGTACTGTCAGGTTCCACATATTTTGCAAAACTAAAATAAATCTCTCAAAATTCAAAGCTTGCAGTTTTGACACCTTTTCTAGGCTTGCCCAAATAGAAATATTACATGTGGGACTTTGAGAATATTAATTATGCCATTTTCTTCATTAATATTCTTGAGATCAACTCCTGCTGTGTTCTATGATTACTTTTCTGGAATTTAATGTCATCTATGTGAACTGATAAGACATCTTTAAATTTCTGTGTTTCCTTAAAGGTTTTGATACTTTATGGCACAGACATTAATACTACAATGAAAAAGTACAGAGCTTTATTTAAATGTTTCAAAGCTTTTCAAAGAGTCATAAAAATGACAATTAAGTTCATACTGTGTTCATATTAATTTTTCTAATATTCCCTAAGATTTTAAAGCTAGCTCAATTTTGTTTCAAATTTACATACATTTTTACATAAAAATTCAACCAATTCATATATTTGCTATTTACATGTGTACTACTTTACTTTTAACCAGGAGCTGCCTAGTATGTCTATGCTTTGAAAACTTACCCAATTAAAATAATTGAAAAAAATGATATGATCAATATATATTAATATATATGATATATATGTATTATATGTATGCTTACTTATCTTTTTGATGAAGTCAGATTATTTGTTAAAGAAAAAACAAAATAAAAAACATGTAAAGAGTGTGGGTGTCAAAACTAGTTATTGGCCTTTCCTTTAATATAATGAGCAATATTGCACATAAGGCTTTAATTTTTTTTATGTTTAAAACAGTATCTCAAACACAGTGTCACACGATCCTTGTCAACTTTTCCTCTCTTTTTGAAGTACGTGTGTATGTGAATGTGTACGTGATCTCTATTTTATAAGGATATAAATGGATACAATGAAAACCTGAATAAATTGATTAATGACTTGTCTCATTATTTCGAGTGACAGTATTTAAGAACTGTTGCAAGAAGCTTTTAAACTGTGATTTCTAGAGTAATTAAAACAGCCTATATAAGCCCACTGAATTATTCCTTCTTAACATCGAGTACTTTAGATAAAAAGAAAAGAAGGAAAAAAAAGAGAGAGATGAGAGATATTCATTATTGGGTGTAACGAATAAAGAAAAAAATAGTTTCCTATATTGGTCTATAATTGGACCCAAGGTAGAACATTTTCAAGATCTGGATCTTCTTCCTATCAAATAATGTAGCTAACAATGAATGTAATAGTGGTGACTTTTTTGGGCCCATGTCTGATCTTCTGCAGGGTCTGCCTGTTTTCAGTGACTTAATCACATGAAAAGAATCTGTGTAAACTATCAGAACATAACTCAACTCTGTGTGTGTGTGGTTCAGTACTCCAACAATACTCTAATAGATCAAAAATTCTCCATAATTTTTCCCCATGAAAGCAGGGCCTCAGTTCCACAGAACTCTCTCTTTAATAATATTTACATTTGCAGTACTGTAAGGACTTTCTTACCCTCCTTTCCTACATATAGCACTCACAATTCTCATTATTATTGACATATCTGCCTTATCTTATTTGGGGTAACAAGTTTTTCCAATGTTAGGAATCAAATTATTCTCATGGACAAATCTTTGTTGTCCTGTACCAATCTCATTTGTTTCTTAAAATCCCTGAATTTAAAATTAAAACTTCACAATATATATATATTTTGACTTTTATGTTTTTACCTTTTCAAAGAGGAAATAATTTTTAAGCAATATTTAGTGAAGAATGCCCCATATGCATTAAACCTGATCACTTTTGCTGTTCCCTTAAATATTATCTTAAACGTTAATAAATGTAATATAAGTAATTATATTCAGCTACATACCATTTAAACAATGGGGCTAGGATTCGAATCTACTGGTCTTTAAACTTCTATTTCACATAAATCACATTATATCTGCCAAATAAATTCCCAAATCATAAAAAGGGCAGATATTATTTCACAACTTTCAAAATTAGAGAATAAACGCACCTTTAAAAAAATTGTATAAAGCATCTCTTT
>NW_006777424.1:160586-172126 GCF_000442215.2 Lipotes vexillifer
TCGCTTTCCCTCTCAGTCTCTTTCTCCACACACAAACATTTCATATTTTCTGTAATTGTGATTGCCTATTTAAACTTAATCTGATCTCTCCTTTGTCATTAATTACATTTAATGTATTCATATATACTAGTTGTTCTAAGTACCTAAGTATTAACCTAGATTACACACATTGTTTTTTAATAATATCTACTCTAAATTAATGAGTTCTCTATTACAATTATGTAAACTAAGGTTGCTGCTGGAATTTTTATATTTATGCATATTTTTATGTAACTAGTTTTTCTTTTCCTCTCACACAAATAAATAAAACTTAATTTTCTCAATAACATATGGCTGTAGCTAATGTGTGAGAGAAGGACTTCAATGTAATCATAAATATTATCCTTGACTGATAGATGTCCCATAATAATAGCAGACAAGGCAAAAAAGAAAGAAATTCTTTATATAACTTTACTGTGTAAACCCATGATTTAGAGACTAATACAGTGGAGCTTACTGTGCAACTTATTGTGAAATTTCATGATTTATTATGCAGTTCTTAGGGGCTTACTGAGTGTCCCTATTGTCACACTTCATGATTTACTGAGTAATATAGAAGAGCTTATCACATAACTTGATAGTGGAATTCTTATTTCCGTGAAATATTTGTTCCAACCTGTTTTTACAATGGGAAGAATTTATCTAATGTTTCCTAATTATAGACAAGCTTCATCAGACACTTCATTTTCAAAGCAGATAATATCTCTAAGAGAGCTTTGGATACATCTTTTGCAAGAGGAAAATTTCTCCCCTCAAAATGATCATTTATCCTAATTTCGGGAAGCTTTCAAGTCTGTAAGTCAGCCCTAAGAAAATGAAAGGTTACTGCTACTTTATTTAATAATGTACTATGATAACACATCAATTGATGATACAGTTATTTCTCAAAAGACTAAAGTTCAATTTTTCTAAACACAATGAAGTCTCTATCTTTGAAAAAATTAAGCTTCTAATTACTTTTATAAGACTTGGCTTATCTCTTTTTCCCTCTTTCACTTGTCATCAATCAAAACCTTAAGGGATAATTCTAGAATAAGCAGAACTGTAAATTTACAAATTTTTACTACAACTGTGAAGTGTTTGGGTAATATGTGTATTTGTGTGTGTCGGGCTCTCTGTTTTCTTGTTTTTTTGCCTTGAATACATGAGGAAATGCTATAACATGAAATGATTTTCTGATTTGTAAACTGTTTCTTTTTGTTGAAGTTGTTTTTATATTTTACTTTATGTAAACTTAACAGCTGTTAATTATCTTTAATAAGAAACGTGATTCAACCCTTGAATGAATACATAATTTTTTTGTTTGTTTGTTTGTTTGTTTTGCGGTATGCGGGCCTCTCACTGTTGTGGCCTCTCCCGTTGCGGAGCAGAGGCACCGGACGCGCAGGCTCAGCGGCCACAGCTCACGGGCCCAGCCGCTCCGCGGCATGTGGGATCTTCCCGGACCGGGGCACGAATCCGTGTCCCCTGCATCGGCAGGCGGACTCGCAACCACTGCGCCACCAGGGAAGCCCTGAATACATAATTTTAATGTCTACTTTCACATATCTGAAAACTAAACTAAGGCAGATGTAGTTTATTTTATTTAATCCATGCATAGGCATTGATGTAAAAGTCATTATAAATATAGATAGTATTAAATTATGGAAATGAATATATACTCAAATACAATGTCATTCATAATTTGTGGAATGCCTCCCAGGTACCATGCAAGATACAGAGGCATAATTTAAAACATTTATATGTCTACAAGGAGCAAATCTTTCAACACTGGGAGTAAAGTAAAAGAGAGAGATCTTTAGGGAAATTTTATAGCGAGGAATAAAAGCAGTAATTAAAAAGCAAACCCAAAATAATCAGATCCAAAGAACAGCATTAATAACAGCTAATGAAGCACCCAAAAATGCAGTATGTAGATTAACTACATAAGATATAGACCCTATTAATTAATAATGGTATAGAAACTATAAAGTAGAACATGTATATGAAAGTTAGTACATAAAATAAAAATGCATATATTAAAGGAAGAGGGGAAAAATTTAGTTTGATTTTTAAGAATTTGAAGTTATGACACAGGAACCCTACCCAGTAAAGCTGAAAATGGACTAAATAAAAAAATGTCTAAAATTTCTTGAAATGCATTGTGGGATAGGGTAGCACTCAAGAAACAAGATGGTGGGAACAGGGATGAAATACTGACCAACAACACATTTGTGATCTCTCATGAATCCCTAATGAGAATATATTTGTGGTTTTAACCCAATCACGACCACATATTACATGTAGGAGTTTTTTCTAACAGAATGATTTCCAAATGCACTTACAATGCATATATGATTTTATTAGTTTAAGACGTTAATTTATTATTTGACATATAAGGGAAATTCCATTCCCCCGAAACACACAGATGCACACACACACACACACACACAAACACACATATTAGCCAACACTTACACACATTCACACACAGTTCCTCAGCTAGAAACATTTAAAACGTGAACTTTGATGTCTGAAATTCTCTACCTTAGTCAAGTGTTCAAGCAAGGTTGTATGGACACTTATTTATTCTACTTCATTTCTCTACAGTTCTAGACACGCTGAAAGGAGCTGATATGCAGAGTACTCCCTATGTACTTTTTGTTGCATGTGATTTCAGTCTCATTTCATTCTCCTATCCTTCATTGATTGTTTATAATTACCTAAGTGACAGACTAATACAGAATCGAAGAACTTTTTAGGAGCGTTTTGAGCCAAGAGTACACATGCTACAAAGGCCAAACATGTTAAACCATTCTAAAATATAATTGCTTTAGAACCAGAGCCAGTCCATGTCCCATTGAGTGGCTCATTTTACAGCATCACTTACAATATGAATTCTGTCAAAGAATAACCCAACTCAATTTCAGCATGTGATTCATCCTTTGTATACTGTGCACCAATGATATCATTCATCCTGTGCCAGTTATAGGAAAATAGGTTTCAATATAGGTTACCTTTTACTGTGTTTCTTTAATAAAGCTTTCAGAAATTATTTGTTTTACAATTTCAAATTATTGTGAATATAAAAGTAGGCTTTTAGTAGTGTGTTTATAATGAAAATAACTGCCTCAAGGGAATCATATACTCAATAGCATTCAAGTGGGTTATTGAAAAAATAATGCCATTATTGTAATAGCAAACATAGTCAACTGCACAAATACCTTGTAATCGCATTTGCAGTATGCAGTGCTCTATATCATGGATTTCTCTTACAGCAGAGAAGCCACGTAGGAGCTAAAACTTTAAAAGCTTTTCATGCCTGTATTCATAGATGATGCATTATTAGATGTGTATTAGAGAAGTATGTTTTCATGTAAAGAAATAAGTATTCTATTCAGCAGAAATGTCCTTCTGCTTCTCAGAAGATAGATGATGTTTGGCTTCCTGTGGTAGGCTTTTCAGCCAATTTGTTGAGTCTTTCTAAGGACAGTCAATATGAAACCAGAGGCTGGAGCATTTTAGTATCTCTTTGAGTCTAATCATTGCCGAAGTACTCAGAAATCTTCAAACTCACCAGCTCTCCTGTGGGCCCTTGTACAGTGTTGATAGTTAATTAATTATTCCCCAGTAATCAACTTTGTAGTGTAATGGCAACTGTTTATTTTACTAACTTTTATCAAATGTTGAATGAAATACTAACCTACACTATGTGCTCAAATGAGTTTTAAATTTTTATCCAATTGTAGCAGAAATATGTAGACACAAATTATAAAAAATTCCATCTGAATACAGATAGGAGAAAAAGGAAGTTTAACCAAAAGAACAGCCACAAGTATGTTTAAAGATTCTTTTAACAATTCTATATACTTTGTATATTGCCTGAAAATCAGTAACAGAGTACATAACTCAGTCTCTCAATAGCAAAAACCCAATTTCACTATTGAGAGCCATGGCTGTATGACATAATAAAACAACATATTTTGTGAAGAAACAGAAATGTGTCTTCAATTTTATAAAGGAATATATTCACTAATAAAACTATGCTTGCTCTTTTAGATCTTACTAATCTAAATCAACTGCAAAGAAGTGTGCAGTCACACGGCTTCTTCTGATCGTATCATACACATTGTCCATAATTAAATGGGTAGATGGATGACAGTAGCCTCTGACACAGAAGTTGAGTCAGGGGAAACAGATATATCAAGCACTTACTATGTGTCATGTTCTGATCTAGAGTTTTTTCATGTGCATGTCTTCCACTCCAATAAAAATGGTAACTTCTAATGGAATGATCTTTCTCTGTTTTGTTCATCACTCTTCTTATAGGCTCTTTCCTAGAATATATGAATAAGAAGTTGAATATATGAATTGAATATATGAAGTTGAATATATGAATAAGAAGTAGGGCTTTCGTGGTGGCGCAGTGGTTGGGAGTCCGCCTGCTGATGCAGGGGACACGGGTTCGTGCCCCGGTCTGGGAAGATCCCACATGCCGCGGAGCGGCTGGGCCCGTGAGCCATGGCCGTTGAGCCTGCGCGTCCAGAGCCTGTGCTCTGCAATGGGAGAGGCCACAACAGTGAGAGGCCTGCGTACCGCAAAAAAAAAAAAAAAAAAAAAAAAAAAAAAAGAAGTAAATAAGTACGTAGATGATAGATCGATAGATAACTGAACTAAGTATTTTGGTGATTCAG
The DNA here is from genome assembly GCF_000442215.2 of Lipotes vexillifer. Classification (NCBI taxonomy): domain Eukaryota; kingdom Metazoa; phylum Chordata; class Mammalia; order Artiodactyla; family Lipotidae; genus Lipotes; species Lipotes vexillifer. The sequence goes on from NW_006777424.1 coordinate 165,299, forward strand.
TGATCTATTGTTTGGTCTTCTATAAGCTAAGTTTTACCTCCTACATGGCTTCTCTGCTGTGAGAGAAATCCATGATATAGAGCACTGCATACTGACTGCAAATGAGAATACAAGGTATTTGTGCAGTTGACTATGTTTGCTATTACAATAATGGTTGTTTGGTCTTCACAACAACCCTGAAAGACAAATATTCTATTCAAATATTACAAATAAACAAAACTAAATGTTTTCTACCTCACAATAAATATCAATCCAAGTTATAAATTATCAACTCCAAACTTAGTATGTTCTCTTATGAAAACATACTTGTTTTGTTGTTACTATGTTTACACATATGGTACATGATCACATTCTACTTTAATAATATATTTACAGATATGACTATCATTCATTTTACAACCATACTAATACTAGTCCCTCTCATATTTATAAGACATGAAATAACTCTACGTTATAAGTACTATTTCAATTGTCATTTTATACAGGGGAGAAATAGAGGGAGACCGAACCATGGAAAAGAAAATGTTCTGTAAATTGTCAAGGTCACAAGGATAGGAAATAGTGAAGCTGGGATTTGAACTTATGAAATCTTTTCCAGAGCTTATGCTTTTAGTCACTGTGGTCATTATACTCTACTGCCTCTCTGTGAAACAGATTTTCAAGGTTAGGTAGCCAACAGTGCAATGTTATCATACCAATTAATAAAGTAAAGAGAGGGCCATGATTAGAATGCTCAAAAAAAGAAGGGTCTATAAAATAAATAAATATTTTTGAAAGAACATTTAATAACATCTGTACTAGTCTTACTTTCTTTCCCCTCAGCATCACTTCAAACAGAATATCTATGCTCTATTCAGAAATGTGAAGGGAAAAACCATAGTGTAATAGTAGATATTAATTGCTTTGTTTCTTTTTCCAATGAAGAAGGTAAACACTGATAGGTTTTTTTGGAAAGTAGAATATCAAAGTTATCTACCAAAAAAAAAAAAAGTTGGGGTGGTCACAGAAATGTTGGTCACCATCTCTCTTCCTATCAACAGAAAAATCATTAATTCAAGCAGAAGAAAAGTTACCACAAATCATCTTTAGTAATAATATTGCATAGAAACATCTTTTCATGAAGGACAATGTACTTTCAAGTTCTCCTTTTGGTAAAATAAAAGAAAAAACATAATTCAAAATATTCAAAGATCGTTAATGTTTTGTGCTGGAGTAATATAGCGAAAGCTAATTAAAAAACCCAAACTATATGTAAGTAATATAAAAGAACTGTAGCATATTATTGCCTTTTTACTTTCCTACCTAGGCACCTTACCATTGGCAAAGTATTTTATATATCATTGGACTCCCAGTACTTGGAACAGGGATCATATACCTAAGACACAAAGTGTTGAGTAAATGAATCCCTGCACAAAATAATGAATCTATCCCAGCCGTATACACTGACTTACCCATCTTCTATCTCTTTCTATATTCTTAATTTTTCAGAAATTTACCTTTCATGTCACACACATTGCTTGGTAGTGAATGATCTTAATTCCCAAAATATCTTTTCTCTCTAACTATGATATCTGATATTGTTCTCTGTCTGAGAGCCTGAAATTTCCCTAGAGGTAACATTCTCAAGTAGCTTTTGATCTGAATTTTATAAATTTCACAAAACACTTATGAGGGCTCAGAAACATTTAAAGCTTTTCTTATCTGTGTGACTTTTGAAAATTTTAGATTGTACTTAAAAGAGCTCTTGAGAGGTCCTCACTATAAATGAAGGCGCACAAATGAATTTGAAAATAAATACTTTTAATAATAGTATTAGTCTTCAGTGTGTTGCTAAACCATTCTACATGAAAATTTCTATGCTTATACATCAGGCCTTTCTGAGTAAAAAAATACAGGTAACATGGGTTAAAGGATAAGTGAATGGCAAACAAGCCTTGGAATTTAAAGATAGAGACCTTCAAAGAATTGTACAGGTTTATGGCTTCTGAAGCCATTTGCTTATGCTGGAGAAGGGAATCATCTCCTTTTCTCAAAGAGGATTTGTTTACATTAGAAAGCCATATTCTCTCTTTCTCTGTCTCCAGAGAGAAGGAGCAGCTACGCAAGCTTCTTTACATAAGAGCTGAGATGAATCATTCTGGAGTTCCGTTTACCTAGTACAGCCCTAGCCCCTCCCTCCCATAAAAGCAGATAACGTCTGCCCTCATCGCATTGCCCGGAGTAAGAACTGGAGCAAGAGGAATCAGCACTGAGGTATTCTGTAAGTAAATAATCAGTCTGATCAGTCTGCCTCTGAACCTGAAATCTGTGTTTTATATATATACACACACATACCCACACACAATGTAGTTGTCCTTAACATACACGCTACATTTACACGAGATCTCAACTTGAATTAAAAGCTAAAGAGTTCACTCTTATCAAATTGTACTCTATCCATGATACATCAAAGTACCTAGTCTGCCTCAATATATGTTCATGTTTTTCTTTTTCTTCCTGACAATTGTTAGACATTGGATATTCAAGGACATTGCATCAATAAAATTACACATATCCATTCTATACAGCTAATTTTCTGTGTTCCAGATATTCCCAAACATATCAGGAAGATTCCTAAGTCTTCCTTTTCTCCATATTTGAAAATATATCAGAAGCACAAGGCTAGATTACTTGCTTTCAAACTCTCAATATAAAGTTCAGGAAATATAAAGTAAACTAAACATAGCTACACAATATGTATATAATTACTCTATACTATACAATGTGGTCCAAACAAATATATGCAAAGGTGCTTTTAAGGGTCAGGAGGTTGACTCTTAAATATTCAAGGATAATTCTTTGGGAAGTGACAAGTTTTACTTGGTTTGTGTAGAGAACAAAGTGCATCCAGAAGAAACAGAGTGTGAATAAAGAGACGGAATATGCCATGCAGACAAATAAAATATCGGCATGTGTATAACACATACAGACACATATATACATACATGCACGTGCATGAATATACACAAGAGCACACACATATATGTAAGCATGCACAGTACAGATAGTTTATGTGTGCATACATACATGTGATACCAACATGCATGCATACACACATGGGGCATTTTACTTGAACAAAAGCTCCAGGAGACAATGCATCTCCCTTGTTTTATTTGAACAGTGCCTGGTATTTTAGAAAATTCTCATTAAATATTTACTGCAGAGAGAATAGATGAAAACAAATATGCATTAAACAAGAACACAAATTCATATCATTTAATGCTACAGTTTATCTCTATTTATAACATAAAACCATCAAGAAGCTAGTGAAATATTTTAATTAGAAAAATGCTATAATCAGATTTATATTTTTGAAGCAAACTTTATTATAAACAAAATGACTATGTTAGAAGAGAGCATATTAGATACATAATAATTAGGAAACAGGATAAGTCCGTAATATTTTGGGTGCAAAGGAAAAGAAGCCAGATTGGAAATACCTTTGGAAATAACAAGTAAACAAATAAATGTATAATGTTCAATCACATTTGAAAGCTTTGAACCAATGGGGAATGATCAGGGATACAGCTCCGTTCTCTGGAATATCTGAACTAGAGAAATAAATATGGCCAGGATCTATTCATCTATCCCCCCTTCCTCTATCTCTCCTTCTTGGTTTCTTCTTTACATGTTTCTTAATCCTAAATAAAAATGTCTGGCCTTCCTCCTTATACTGTGGAAGAAGACTGCTCATGAAGCCCTTTTTATCTTTTGTGCTGTTTCAACAGGGACTACCTCAGCTACTTTCTGGTTTTATGTTAAAAAATCCCAGGGAAGTGATACTATTTGCTTGGCTTTTGTTAAATGCTGTCTGCTAGGCTAATCATCTGTAATCTGTAACTGGTACGTGTAAATCACATAGCAACAGTTCTAAGCTCATGCTCTGAATATAAAAAATAAAAAATGGAACCCTGTTAGTAGAAGGCTTGAAATGAATGCTGCATAAATAACAAAATATTGACCACTAGTCTGGATATTTTAGTAATCACACCAATAAATGATGACAACAGTAAGCTCCCTAATATAGACATATAAGAAATAAAGACAGCAAGATGAGCAATAAAATTGATGGACTAGTGAGCAACTAATCTAAGGAGATGAATGAAAAGTCTCCCCAATATTCTGTCTTGGGTGACTAGGAGGACAGATGGTTAATTACATCATGGACATACTGTTATTATTATGGGAAAACTAACTGGAGACGTCTTGAAGATATTTGGGTACATACTTGGATTTCCTGAGTATTACCTTGCTTACAGGTCCTCTTTAGTTTTCTTCTACATTTGTTTAAGCAGAGATTCTGAAGAGGAAAAAGGCTGGGCTGAAATGCTAAATGATAGCTTAGATGGGAGCAGAGGGAAATTTGTCTTCTAAGGTGACTATAATAAAAGGTGGAGAGAAAGAAAAGCAGGCTTAAAATCAAAGAAAAACAAGAAATTTAAGCATTTTACATTCTAAAAATAGTCTAGATTAATATAGAAGGACTCCAGTAAGACGAAGACTGAAAATTTCTCCATGCATTTACCATTTAGGAGATCTCACTGTGGAAACTGACATCAGCAGTACAAGGAGGAGCTGGAGGAGGAAACAAAACTATACTGTGTGAAGCAGTGGATGAACTTAAGAGAGTACAGACTACCATGCCTGAAGCTTGCAAACAGGGAAGGAGTCACAACTAATGACGGACACAATTTCTCGAGAGTGTCTTTCTATTGAACCTATCTCACCTTTACGAGAGGTATAATACTCATGATTTAAACATCAGAAAATATAAAACTTTTAATATTTTGAAAATTTTCTCCCATTATTGCTTGGTTTAAATTTTGAATTTCTGTATTATTAAATATAGCACATACACATGCAATTCATATAATTAAAATGCACTGCTCAGAGACTTATCGCAAATCAGTCATGTGATAATAAGAAAGTTCAAGAACTCCTCTGCAATCACTATCCCTCTATCCTTATCAAAGATAGCCACAATCTTAGATTTGTGTATGTGTACATGTGCATGTGTGTGTGTGTACCACCAAAGCATGCATGACTAAATTGAAGTATAATCTTACCTGTTTCAAATCTGTATGTAAATACAATTACAATGAAAGATCTCTGACAACGAGTGCAATCAGCTGGAATTTGTTGAGACTTGATTTATAGCCACATACAGGTAAACCTTTGTAAATATTTGATGTGTTTCAAAAATGCAGCTGGTTGTATGCACTATCTGAATATGAATATTAGGTTTGCTGATCATATTTTTCAACTCTTCTATTTTTACTTATTCATTATTTTATTTGGCAGTTTTCCCAGTTACTGGGAGGTTTATGTTATCTATCTCTCTGAATATAAATTTGTTAGTTTTTATTTTAATGTGGCATTTTTGTTCTTTAAGTAACTTGAGATGCATATAAATTTTAAACTGTAATTGCTTCCTCATAAGTGGAAACTTTAACTCTTATGAAATCTCTCTCTTTATCTTTAGTAGAGCTTTTTGTCTAAGGTCACCATTCTCTGATATTAACATAGCTTTCAGTTTCCTTTTGATTCGTGTTGACACGATAAATTGTTCTTTACTTTAGAATTACTTTCCAAACTCTGATATATTAGATATTTCTGTAGTAAAGAGCATACAGCTAAATAAACTCTCATACTTGTAGCTCTAATATGGTTCACATGCTTTACCTTTTTCATTTTTACCTACTCAGATCACTTAAAACCTGTGTCCATACAATACAGTACATTACTTCATTTGGCCATCAATTCTTGTTGAATACCTCATTCTTCTTTGAAGGCATCCTTGGTTTTGTTCACATTAAACCACTATTCTAAAGACAGAAAACTTGGTGTCAGTGATGATAAGTGACATGGAGCATATACATATACATATTGGTCATTTGTATGTCTCCTTTGGAGAAGTGCCTCTTCAAGTCCTTTGCCCGTTTTTTAATTGAGTCTTTTGTTTTTGTTGTTGCTTTTGCCATTGAGTTGTAGGAGTTCTTTATGTTACATATTAACTTCTTATCAGACTTATGGTTTGCAAATATTTTCTCCCATTCCATAGGTTGTTTTTTCATTCTTGATTGTTACCTGTGTTATGCAGAGGTTTTTAGTACAAGGTAGTCCTACTTGTCTATTTTTGCTTTTGTTGCCTGTACTTTTAGTGTCATATCCAAAAAATCATTGCCTAGCTCAATGTCATGAAGATTTTCCCCTATTTTTTCTTCTAAGAGTTGTGTAATTTCAACTGTTATGCTTAAATTTTTAACCCATTTTGAGTTGATTTTTGTGTATGGTGTAAGATAAGGGTCCAATTTCATTCTTTTGCATATGGAAAGACTGGTACACTGAAGACTACAAAATATTGATGAAAGAAATTAAAGAAGACACAGGTAAATGAAAAGACATCTCATGTTCATGGATCAGAAGACTTAATGTTGTTAAAATGTTTATATACTAAAAGTGGTCTACAGATTCAATGTAATCCCTATCAAAATCCCAGTGGCATTTTTTTACAGAAATTTTTTTTAAAAATCTAAAATTCATATGGAATTCCCAAAGACCCTGAATAGCCAAACTAATCTTGAGAAAGAACAACAAAGCATGAATTTTCCCATTTCCCACTTCCTCATTTCAAAATATATTACAAATCTATAGTTAACTGAAGCAGTGTGGTACTGGCATAAAAACAAACATAGACAAATGAAACAGAATAGAAAGCCTAGAAATAAATCCATGCAAATAAGGCCAACTGATCTTCAATAAAGTTGACAAGAATACACAGTAGGGAAA